>NC_143197.1:22227142-22539285 GCF_051530095.1 Phoenix dactylifera
TCCGAGGAGTTTGTCCACCTCCTCGGCCGCAGCTCGTTGTCGCTCAGGGGCGGAGCCTCTTTTCTTCTGCTTTACAGGCCTGCTGGTTGGCCTCACCTGGAGTCGGTGGACCATGACCTCGGGGTCAATTCCTGGCACGTCCGCGGGCGACCAGGCAAAGACGTCAGCGTTGTCCCGCAGGAAGCTGACGAGGCGATTCCTCTCAAGGGCGCCGAGGCCGGAGCCAACCTGCACGGTTAGCTCGGGAAAATTTTCTTGTAGTGGGATTTGAATGAGGAGCTCACCGGGCTCTACTTGCTTCTTCCAGAGAGTGTCCCTCGCATCGAGGGTTTCTATGGGCAGTGAAGGGCCCATCGGGCGGTCTGGTGCCTCGGCTGGTTGCTTTACTGTGTGGGCCGCCATGTAGCATTGCTTGGCGACCAGTTGGTCTCCGCGGACCTCGCCCACTCCTTGGCCGGTGGGAAACCGCATGAGCAAATGGCGAGTTGAAACCACGGCTCGAAGGGCGTTTAACCCTGGGCGCCCAAGGATGGCGTTGTAGACCGAGGGCAGATGGACCACCAGGAAGTCCATCCTCACAGTGCTCTCCCGGGGGGCGAGGCCAACTGTGACAAGGAAGCTAGCCTCACCTTCAACCGGGACCGCATCTCCGGTAAACCCGACCAGCGGGGCATTGATTCTCCGGAGGTGTCCTTCTGTCAACCCCATTTTTTGGTAGGCATGGTAGTACAAAATGTTGGCTGAGCTTCCATTGTCAACTAGGACACGCTTTACATCAAACCTATTTACAATCATTGAGATGACCACAGCGTCATCGTGAGGGGTCTCGACCCCTTCTAAGTCCTCGTCCGAGAACGAGATGACTTCATCAGTGCGTGGGCGCTTCGGGGGTGCTCCCTGGGCGGCTGTTCCTGCCGAGGTCCGCCCAATCATGTTGATGGTGCCGGCGATAGGCCTGTTGCCGCCAGGATTTTCGGTTGGTGCGACATTCTCCGCCGGCCTCCTTTCCTCATGTCGGTTCCTCACGAACCGGTTGAGTACTCCCCGTCTGATGAGCGCTTCTATCTCGTCCCGGAGTTGGAAGCAGTCCTCCGTGTCGTGCCCGCGATCTCGGTGGAAGCGGCAGTACTTCCTGGAATTTCAGGAAAATCCCGTGTCTCGCATAGGAGGCGGGGGTCGGAAGAAGTCCCGACCCTCAATTTCCATCAGGATCTCGGCCCGAGGAGCATTGACGGGTGTATAGTTCTCGTACCTCGCCTGGTACGTCCGGGGCCGCGGTGGAGACCTCGGACGAGGAGGTGTCCTCTGCTGAGGTCGCCCCTGCTGACGGGGCGGGCTCCTCAGTCTGGAGAGATTCTTCTCTCGGCGGGGAGACCGGCTCCTTTGTCGACCGCGCTCCTCGCGGCGCTTCTTCCGCTTCTTCGAGGTGGGCTCGATTGCCCCCCGCCTGGAGGCGACTGCCTCCTCGGCCTTGGCGTACTTCCGGGCTCGGGCCAGCATTTCGGTGAAGTCGGCCGGGAAGCTCTTCTCGATGGAGAAGAGGAATCGGTAGGAGCGGACCCCAGTCTTCAGAGCCGACATGGCTATCGACTGGTCTAGCTCGCGAACCTCCCATGTGGCGGCGGTAAAGCGGTCCAGGTACTCTTTGAGGGACTCCCCCTCCTTCTGCTTGATGTCTAGGAGGGAGTCTGATGTCCGTCGCTGGCGCCGGCTGGCAGCAAAGTTGGTGGCGAACTGCCTGCCGAGCTGCTCAAAAGAGGACACCGTGTTCAGCTTCAGACCAGAGAACCAAAGCCGAGCGGTCCCTCGGAGGGTTACTGGGAAGGCCTTGCAGAGTATGGCCTCCGAGGACCCTTGTAGGGCCATGAGGGCCCG
Organism: Phoenix dactylifera; assembly: GCF_051530095.1. Lineage (NCBI taxonomy): Eukaryota > Viridiplantae > Streptophyta > Magnoliopsida > Arecales > Arecaceae > Phoenix > Phoenix dactylifera. The sequence goes on from NC_143197.1 coordinate 22,229,018, forward strand.
ATAACTCTCCAAGTGGTCGAGGGGGTCGGTGATTCCGCTGTAGGGCTCCACCTGAGGCATTTTGAACCTCGCGGGAACTGGCTCGTCCTCGATCTGGCGGGAGAAGGGGGACTTGGTAGTGAACTCAAAGTCCCCTTCCTGTCTTGCCTTCTTGCTGTGGAGTGCCGCAATCTGGCGCTCCAGATACTCGACTTTTCGGTCGAGCTCCCCCACCCGTGGGATTGTCGCTGTGGTTTGCGCCAGCTCACGGTGATCCGGGGCCGACTCCGCCTCAGAAAGTTGGGGTCTCCGGTCGAAACCTTCTCCCGGTAACTCTCTCCGGGGAGAAGCTCGTTCTCCATTGTTGGCTCTGGAGGAGCCATGCAAATTTTGGCTGGGGAGAACCGGGCCGTTGGGGAGACACTCCGGCGGGGCCTGGGCCTGCGGGGGAAGTGCCGGTAAAGCCTCCACGCACCGCAGGCCCTGAACGGCGGCGGCCAGGGCCTGGACTTGCTGTGCCAGGGCATTGAACTGTTCCGGCTGGACCTGAGGAGCTGGGTCAGCCGGAGTTGGAGAATTCTGGACGGAGTGTCCAGGACTTTGCGGGGGACGCCGGGAGACGTTAAAGGCTCCCTTAGGTCTCAACTTCATGACTGCTACTCGGTCCCTTCCTCTAGCGCCAACTGTTGCTGGAAATTGGACCCGGGGGCAACCTTCGGTCGAGGAGAGGGAGCGACTGTTGATCCTCACGGCGGGGCGGCGGTCTGTCGGCGGGCGGCGTCCTCCATCCGGGGCGGTCGGAGAGAAGGAACAGCAGGTCCTCGCAGCGGGGCGGCGATCCGTTGGCTGGCGGCGTCCTCCGTCCGGGTGCCTGCACACGAACCGGTGGCCGGGTTCTCCGGCGCCGGCCCTCCGACGCTCAAGTCAGGGAGGGGGCAAATAGTGGGGAGAAGGAGATAGACAGTGATTTTTGGGTGTATGAATGTTCCAATCCCCTCTTGAGAGGCCAAGGCTCCCTTTTATATGCGGGGGTCGGTTTACCTGTGATGTAACAGGGCGAGGCCGTAGTACGGCTTGGCATGTTGTTCAGGTCGGCGCTCGGTCAGGCGAATCATTGCACTGATGTCGGCGGTATGGCCGAGATCAGAGACTTATCATAGTCGACTAGACCCTGCTGGGTCGATTTGCCGTGGAGAGCTGGGGATCCGTAGATGTCAGGAGCCATGCGCATTTATTGTGGAGTAAGTCGGAGATCCGCATTTATTATGGAGTAAGCCGGAGATCCGCATTAATGGTGGAGTAAGCCGGAGATCCGCATTTATTGTTGAGTGTGCCGGAAGATTACAGCGGCCATGCGCAATAAATGTCGGAGGGGTGTTAGAGTACGGTCCTCGGACATTGGGGTTTCTCTTAGGTCGGAGGTTTCGGAGTCGGTCGTCTCGTGGCCGAGCGTTCCGAGGTCGGACGCTGACTTCGGCTGTCCGGGGTCGGAGGTTGTACGGCTTCTTAGGGGCATTTATGTCATTTGGGGGGAAACTTTATTCCCCCCAACACTTACATTTTTGTCATGCTTCTTTTATGGAATTTGAAGTATAGCACATTTAGCACCCTTTTTCACAACAAAATATCATCAAATAAAAAAAGTTGCCCACTGAAAGGAAGAGTTATATAATTATAATCTGATGTTGGAGATTGTCATAGGTTGAAGGCGAGAGACAAGCATTGCAGCGAGACAACATGTTCATGCAAATTAGTTTGTGGTTCTATTTAATTTTTGTAGCACTAATGAACTTTTAAAGAAAATGAATGACCTTAACTTGTTTTACCTTTTACTTAGTAATTTCTTTGATTTTATAGTCATAAATTTTTAATTTTCTGACTTATATCCATATTTATATTCATACTTTTAGTATCGGATTTATATCAGTATCTATATAGAAAAATATTGATATAAATTTTTGCATCCGACTAACATTCATATTCGTATATGTATTCATCAAATAAAACAAATATGGATATGGATATGCCGGTATCCAATCCGTATCCGATCTGGTTTAGCCTTAGGTCTTAAGTGGAATAGAAAATTTTTCACCTCTAAAAATATAGCAGCCCATTCTTTTGCAGTGATCACCCTCTAGTAGCCATTGTTGTCTAGTACCGAAGATGCTTGGTCCTTGAAAATAACAGTCACCTCCCACCAAACCTTCCCATATACAAAGGATATGGCATCAGAAGAGCCCAACCTTCAATACTTCAAACAAGGTTACTTCTTTGCATCAACATACCTGTGCAGCGCACGCACATCTCACTGGTTTTTCTAAAAATATTCCACTCTATTTCGAGATTTAAGAAATGATTAAAACATGAGAAATATAGAGAGTAAAATATACTCTTTAATTAAAACATAATATGGGTGTGTAATTTGTCTGATCTATTCATTATAAATATATTCTTAAATAAAACATACATATTATTTTAATAATTTTAACAAATTATCATGAAAGCATTATGGAAATACGCTAACATAGTTAATTTCTTTAATGTTTACAAATTTACTAGGCATATGCAGCAATACAGGTGATCTATGATAAATTTTAATTTTTTGTTCTTTGTTAAACTGCAGAAAAATATAGCATGTTTCAAATTTCTTGGGAGTTTCCTTTCTGTGCCAAGATTTGTTGATTTAAACAAAGTTTTGTTTATTTTCTTCGTATCCAATTTTAAAAATGTGCAGTTGTAATTTGAATTCGTACCCATCACATCTTCATTTGCTCTATTATATAGACTTCATCATCCATGTGATGGATGAGGTAGAAGTCTCTATAACTAGGTAACTTTTGCATGCCTTAGAGTCACAAGTTTGGTATAACAACAATTTGGTTTGGGGAAAGATTCAGAATTTGGATGTTAATGTTGTAACTTCAGCAATATCTGGAAGGAATTGGGATACTTAAAGTTTAGAAAAACAAAGTAGAAGAAGACAAGGTACATGTAATATGAACATTAAATGTTTTGCTCGTGCAAGAAAAAAAAAAGGGAGAACTAAGAGTACCAAACAGTTGCAAACAAAATCAGCACTAACAGCAACGAGTAATATCATTAAGTTGTAATCAGTAAGCTTTTAGTGAAAAATATGTACAGAAATCATGAGTAATTCGAGAACATGTCAATAATTACGAGAATATTATTAGTAGTATATGTTGGGTGAGCGTGTGCATGTGTACTCACTAGCTAGAGATGCACTTAATTTGTCAATATGACTTCACCTAGTTATAATCATTTTTAGCTTTTTGGAGTTCTTACCTTGCTTCGTTGTTATTTCTATGGAACCATTGTTGATTAGCAAATGATACATACACTTTTCTGCACAACTGGTTCGAAAAGTTCCCATCCTACAGAAACCGAACCTTTTACATGGCAGGAGAGAGCTATGCAGGTATGCTTCAGCTCTGGACTCTTTTGGTGTTTAATTTGTTGCTTCATAAGTCTAATATTCTCTGGTACTGCACTGCCAGGAAAGTATGTTCCGGAGTTGGCTGAGCTCATCTATGACATGAACAAGAATCCTTCATTGTTTATAGACCTCAAGGGTTTCTTGGTATTCCTCCCTCTTGTGTTTTATTATCTATAATCTCCAGTCTGATTTCAGCCCATAACAGCAATTAAAATTCCTTTATTTCTTCTATGGATGTTGATTAGTGGACAACATCGGTTTACTGCTTAAATAAGTTAATCATATGTTCAACAAGCATCTGTCATTAGTCCTGCAAGACTGAGCAGTGACATGTCTTGCTTACCAAATTTTTATGAAGCATACATAGCTTGACTGATAAGATTCAATGGCGCATGTTTCTCATAGTCAAGGATACCGAAACTAACAAGGCTGTAAGGTTTTCTTGATTGTCTCCTTGTATGTTATGTCTGCGGTAATTTTCACACACAAGTAGTCTGATGGATGGATGTCTCATGATCTCATTAACTCGAGTTCACTATTCTTGTTCCTGTTTTTTGTAGTTGGGTAATCCTGAAACCTCTGATAGTCATGACTGGCAAGGTTTGGTGGATTATGCTTGGAGCCATGCCATCGTCTCGGATGCAACACATGACATCACCAGAGATAACTGCAAATTTGACAGTGATGACCCATGGAACAACACTAAATGTCGGGATGCTGTCGAGAGGTCCTTAAACAATATGGTGAAATTGATATCTACAGTCTATACACTCCAACCTGCATCCAGAACTCATCAGGTTCCAACAATGGTGGAAGAAGACTACTCATGTTCAAGTCCACCTCCAAGATGGTAAGAGACTTGTTGATTGCAGTTTTAGTTGCCACCACCAATTACCTATAAATATTGCAACAGACCACTCCGTTTTCCACAAGGATCTGACATTTTTCTGAGAGTTCACAAAAAAGACTAATGCCTGAGCAATATTGATAATTATTTTGAAGGGAAAATTTCCAAATAAGAATGATTATTTGAAATTACCTACCAAAACAAGATTATTTTTAGTCATATAAAATATATAATTCTTCTTCATTATGAAGTGCGGACACATTATGGTGATCAAATAAACAGTATCAATTTCAATAATAAATACCAAGTTATCATAATGATTTTATGGAAATATATGCAAAGTGCTTGATCATTTCAATGTTTATCGAGATTTTTAAATTTTTATGAGCTATGATACTAGGTATCCTATACAATTTTAATTCAAGAATTTCCCATATAAAATGTGAGAGAAGCAAAATTGTTTTAAATATCTCAGGAGTTTACTGCATAATAATAACCCAAAAATCGGATTTTTTTACTGCGCCTACAATGATTGACTATGATTAACATGATTGATTAGATACCGAGGATCATGGGTAGCTACGATCCATGCCTTGATGGTTACACAACATCTTTCTACAACAGACCAGATGTTCAGAAGGCCCTCCATGCTAGTGATGGCCACAACATCAGGAACTGGAGCATCTGCAAGTAACTCTCTCTCTCTCTCTCTTTCTATGTGTGAGTGTGTTTTTCTTATTTTTGGTGATTGTGCTTATAGAAATGTTTAAACTGAGCACAGCAAACAAATTTTTAACGAGTGGAAGGACTCGATGCCCTCTGTTCTCCCCATATACAAGAAGCTGATTGCAGGAGGGCTCAGGATATGGGTCTATAGGTATGATCTCGAAGCTGACATCCCATGATCCATCAGCTTACTATGTTAATATTTCCATGATCATGACATCCATGAAATCCTTGTTTGCTTGTCCAGTGGTGACACAGATGGAAGAGTCCCAGTGCTGTCAACAAGATACTGTTTGGACACCCTAGGATTGCCTACAGTTGGTCCCTGGAGGCCATGGTACCATAAGAAACAGGTGCTGCAGTGAATCATACATCACTTGATTTATGATGCACTGACATATTCATGCATACGAGTGCCGACAGGTGCACGCATGCATGAAACCACATACTTCGATTCTACGTAAACCGATGTGCTAACAAAAATCTGGTACATTTCGTCCCCAGGTGGCTGGATGGCTACAAGAGTACGAGGGGCTAACTTTTGCAACATTTAGAGGAGCTGGCCATGATGTGCCAACGTTCAAACCAAGCAGTTCCTTGGCTTTCTTCACTGCCTTTCTTGCTGGCAAAGCTCCGTCGTCTACCCGTTGAGTAAAACATTTCTCTGAAGGTCTAAAATCAATGGCTTCGTTGCAAGCTACTCAGCTCAAGAATGTAGTTTGATGGTGAATAAACTGGACACAATTTAAAAACAAAAAATAATGTAGAATTGTTGATCTAATCCAAAGTCATTATCTTAGTGAACAACTTGTTTGAACTAATTGTGATTGCGTCAAGAAATAATGTAGCATTTCTTGACTTCGTGCATTTTTATTTTCAGGCCCCAGTCAAAATGAGTTCTCATTTAGTCACACCTCTGATCTTAGATCATATGTTACAATTGATTATAATCTCAAGCCATGAACATTCTTGCATGCATCCACTTTATCTTCATTTACTTCTCCATTTTATCCTATAATATTGTATCATATTGTAATGAAAATATGAACAGTTCGTCATTTCTCAAGAGGTAATATTATTACCTCAATAACAGGGTAAGGGTATCTCTTTCGAGAGCTATTATTGCATATGCAGTTTTCAATTATAGTCAACCAAACAAAGCCCATTTCTATGGCTGCAATTCTAATTATAATTTAATTTTAGGCAATTGAATCACTGGCAATGAAATGGTGCCTTACTATAAACCCAAATTACAGGTACAGTAACCAATCCACAATAACTTTACACTTGAGACAATTGGCACCTCTTAATGTTTAATAGACCAAGATTTAATGAAATAGAAAAATCTTGATAAAAAAAAAACTATTTTCAGATTTTCTAGAACAAAATTGAGTTCAATTATTCCAAATCTAATATTTCTAGTTACCATGCATGTATCATAACTGATTCTTAACAAATGCCCCAGGTCATTCATTAACAAGACCCTATCTTCAGAAATGGAAACTTATATTGAGAACGAAGTCTTGCAACATCGGCATAATGTTCTCGACAGACTCAAGCAAGCAAATTTATGTCTATCATAAAAGACACAGAGCAACAACTATAAAAAATTATTTGTATCAAAGCACCCCCTCAAATCCAACTTGCATCTTGATAGATGGAGAAATTGCTGATTGTTGATTTTCTTTTTCCCAATAAATTATGAACCAGATCAACAGTTCTCTTCCAAAGAATATTGTCTCCATTAGTTAGCTGCGACAGACTCTGATTGTAGTTTTGATTTTTCTAAGAAACCTTAATAAGAAATCGAAGGACGTATCTGAAAAGTAATGACTATAGAAAGACTAGGCATCCTTACCATCCCACCCACCACCACTCCAGAAGCGAAGCTCCTTTGCCGAAGTAGTCAAAAAGCCATCACGAAGACACTGCCACCTCTCTGGGCATGTCGCATTGAAATCTGAGAAACTGCTCAGGTATGGCCGCGGACTGCTTGCTGCAGCCCCAACCATACCGACCACCATCTCATCCTACAACCTCTCGGGTCCTCCAAAACCTCACCTCCATCTATTCAAAGCAAGGGTTTGGCTTCGCTGTGGAGGAGGAGACCACTACAAGGCCTCATGCAGGATGTGGCCATGAATTGTATATTTATTGACATGAAAAGATAAACTAGGTGAACAAAGTGAAACACATCCTTGTTGGCTACAATAACGAGGAATATGAATAGATAAGTCATACAATACTAAAGTTTAGTAGTAATCTGATTTTAGTCCTGGCGAGGAGGCGTTAAATATTCAAAAGAAAATCAGTTGTACATCTCCGATGAGCAAAGAACCATCACCATTATATCCACCAACAGGGTAGAACTCCCCACAGGCCACACTTCTTCAAGAGGGAAAATAACCTTGAAGGGGAGAAGTTGGCTATAACATCACTTACAAATCCCAATACTTTTCAACAAGGTAATATTTTCAAATAAAAACACATTAATTATGTAACTATAAAGATATTGTAAACCCCGGCCCATCTGGAGACTTGGAAGGAATGGCGGTGGAGATCGGCAACTGTTGAGGCGGTTATAACCGCCTGACAACCACGATCACCACCACCTCTCTCTCCCGCCGAGGTCTATAAGAACCAAGGACTCTTCTCTCACCCCCTCTCATTCCCTTCTCCTTCTGTGTGAGAAGCCGGATCGAGAGCAGTGGCGCCGGAGGAGGAGGGAGCTCGTCCCCGCACTGCGTCGCCGGAGCAGATGCAGCAGCTCGCCGGAAAAGCCCCACAGCTCCTTCCCGGAGCTAGGTGAGTCTTCTGATCACTCTATCCCTCTCATTTCATATTTCGATCTATTCGGATGAGTGATCAAAACAAAAGAGAAATAAAGAAATAATAGTAAAGAAGAGAAGGAAGAAGATGAGGAGGAGGGAAGGGGGAGGTACAACCTGCAGTGTTTGGCCTCTGAGCCAACATTGACCCCGATCGTTGATGGCCGAAGACTATTCTCCTCCCGATCATCTTCTTTCCTTATTAGCCAAACCCTAACCGAGCACATCTAGATTTGGTAGCTGAGAAGATGGTCGCCGTTGGAGGTGTTCTCCTCCCCCTCTGCTGCGACAGACTCGGAGAACCGTTGGCTCGGCCGCAGCCGCCATTGGTCTCGGCGAGGGTTGCGGCATGGCCGAGGGGCTCTCCCCTCTCTCGGGTGACTGGTTTCGGAGACCCTGTTTCCCAGAAGGGGGGAGAACAGAAGAAGAAGGGGGAAGATGAAGAGGATGGGGGGGTCGGCTGCTACAGGCCGAGCAGCGGGTGATGTTGGCCGGCCGCCGGCACCGCCGACCTCGGACTCGGCTTCCTCCCGAGCACTTCCGAGTTTGCCCCCTGCCCCATGGGAAGAGAGGAGAAGAGGAGGGAGAGGAGATTGGGACGGGAGGAAGAAAGGAGGAGAAGAAGCTTCGGGAAGGGAGAAGAGAAGAAAAAGAAAAGAAAAAGAAGAAAAGAAAAGAAAAGAAAAGAAAAGAAAAGAAAAAGAAAATAAAATAAAAAATGGATGTGGGCCGAATTGGGCTTGATTTCGGCGGTGGGCTTCAAATGAACAAGGCTTTAAAGGCCTGAGGCCGGACTAGGCCCTCGTCTGAGCCCAATATTCTTAAACCCAGAATTAACTGAGCCAGAAGCTGAATCAGATTTGAGTCAGAGGTTGAATCAAGTCTGAACCAGAAGCTGACCCAGACCAGAACCAGAAATTAAATTGAGTCATGGGCCTGAATCAGAAATTGAATTAGGCTATGGACCCGAAAATGAAATTGAGCCCTATGGATGGGTTGTAAATGACTTTAAGATTATAAATGAATAAAGATTAAATGTGCAAGTGACATGTAATTTAATGATCTTGCTAGATATTGGAGAATTGGCATTTGGGTGAGCAAATTAAGGTAAGTAACATGTCTTAATCTTATTATGGATCATGTATCACGTTTTATATGGTGAAAAAGTATTATTTATAGAATTGGAATTGTGTATATGAATTGTGGAAAATATAAGTAACCCGGATATAATCTTATGTTTTATCAAATACTTGTGACTATTTGATTATGAAATTGTATATGATTATTTATATTTTCACAAAATTAGGATCCAACATGTGTTAGCAAATGATTGCATGATTTTGGATAAATAGCATCCATAATGATTATTATATTATTTACACATTATTATGATGAGGTAGAAAGATGCATGGAAAGAAAAATAAAGTTTTCAGCATGATCATAAATTTTATTCAGCATGATGCCATTACTCACTTTCCAATGTACCGATGAGAAAAGATTTATGAAAAGCATGATATGTTTTTAAGAACTCTCAGATCGCTATGTACGGCCCTCGCCAGCGGGTTATAGTAGCTTGGTTTAGACCCTGCCAACAGGGAACAATAGTTGGCAAAGATTATGGCCCTCGCCAGCGGGTTACAGTAGCTCGGCATACGGCCCTCGCCAGCGAGTTATAGTAGCTTGGTTTAGACCCTGCCAACGGGGAACAATAGTTGGCAAAGATTATGGCCCTCGCCAGCGGGTTACAGTAGCTCGGCATACGGCCCTCGCCAGCGGGTTATAGTAGCTTGGCTTAGACCCTGCCAACGGGGAATAATAGTTGGTAAAGATTATGGCCCTGTCACGGGTAATAATAGTGACCATAGCTGCACTATCATCTGAGAGCACGAATTTCAAAGTATGAATAATGATGAGTACGGATTTCAAAGCATGAATAATGATGAGCACGAATTTCAAAGCATGAATAATGATGAGCACGAATTTCAAAGCATGAATAATGATGAGCACGAATTTCAAAGTATGAATAATGACGAGTACGAATTTCAAAGCATGAATAATGACGAGCACGGATTTCAAAGCATGAATAATGACGAGTATAGTTTTCAAAGCATGGGATAATAACAAAAGTTTTATAATGCATAGCCATGTTTATGAAGTTGCATAAATGGACATGCATAGTGTTGCTGGTGGTCCGAACCGAGAACGATTGACACGACGGTGTGAACGGGGTTCCGTCTGAGTTGCCTTGGTTGGTGTTGGTTGCGCTCCACCTTCCACCGGGAGACCTGCAAACAAGCCTCGCACCACCACTGGGGTAGTGGGGGCCCTCCGACGATCAAGTCAGAGGAGATTGGAGGAGGAGGAAGGATGATAATCGCAAATAAGAGAATGCTCTGGGAGATGTTGCTTACCCCCCCTTCTCCCCCCATCCGCATATATACCTGGCTGGGGGGTCTCTCAGGGGGGTTTGTCATCGTGGGGCACGATGGAGTGGCCACTGACATGGCCGTTACAGGGCGTCGTGGAGCAGTGCCGGGTACGGCCATGACAGGGCGTAGTGGAGTTCCGTTTTGTACGGCTGATACAGGAGATCGTGGAGCAGCATCGGATACAGCCGTTGCAGGGAGTAGTGGAGCAGGAGGCCGCGGCGTGCCTCTGGGGAATAGCCTGTCATTGTCGAAAGATATCCGACAGCCGTGGTCTTCCTGGGCGCGCGCGCCGGTCCCGTGGGGCATGGTGGCTAAGTTCCCCCGTAACAGTAGCCCCCCACTCCCGAGCCTGGAACCAGAAGGGGAACGGGTGAAGGGAGTGATGCTTCGAGATTGCCACCATCCCTCAGAAAGGCGCGCGCTCTTTGAGTTTCCCGCCTTCTTTATGGCGTATGGCGGTTGTCGCTGATCTGGCAGGCTGAGGATTTCGGCGGACATCCTTCCTTAATGGTGTCGATTCGCCTTTGGGGCGCGAGCGATGTTTCGGCAGCCAGGCGTCTTCTGGCGTCATCGAGGCGTCACCCGCCTTTCCGCCTATTTAACCGGGGGCCCTCCCCCGTCCGTCTTCCTCTTTACAGATATTTTCGAGTTTCTCTTTTGCGCTGCCGTTGTTGCCGTTCTTCCTTCTCTTCCGGTGAGTTACCCCATTCTTCTACTTAGGGCTCTCCATACTTTCTCCTTTTATACCAGTGCACTCCAGTCGTTCCGGTCTTTCCCCCCTTCTTGTCCCCGTCCCGACCGTAGGATTGGCCATTAGGAATGGGCGAAGTGAGAGCAGACCACATTAAGTCGGAGCTGGTCGCCGAAGACTTAGACAAACTCGTGGCTCGGTACCACCTTCCCGAGGCCTGCAACGTCACGCTCCCGGGGCCTGAGGAGAGGATGTCCCATCCTCCTCCAGGGAAGATCGCCATTAATGAGGGCATTCTCCAGGCCGGGTTCCGCTTTCCCCCTTCGGACTTAGTCGTGCAGGTGCTCCGGGGTTTAAAAGTGGCGCCGATGCAACTGGTGCCGAACTCGTGGCGTGCCCTGACGGTCTTCCAGGTTCTCTGCCGTATGCATGAGATTCCCGCCACCCTGAATGTTTTTTGGGAGCTCTACAGCCTGAGCGGGCACCCCCAGGACAAAGGGTGGTGGTGCTTTGCAGCGCGGCGAGGGTGCGGCCTCGTCAAGGAGGCTCCTACCTCCATTCACGGCTGGAAGGAGCGCTTCTTTTTTGTTGATGCAGATCCCTCTTGGGAAATCAGGGCGACCTGGGAGACACCGATGAAGTCTCAGATCGGCCTATCGAGACTGTCAAGGGAGGAATCCGATGGCTTGGCCGCCTTGAAGGGGTTGGTTGCCGAGGGCCAGCTCCCCCCGGTGGCCCGCCTTATTTCCGAGGACACTTTGGTGAATGTCGGTCTGAGCTCGGTCCCCACCGACCGTGAGTCCGCCACCGATTCTTTCTTGACTTCTTTCCCTTCTTTCGTCCCGTTCTTTCCTTTGGTTTCTCCGCCTCCGACTATCCCGTCCTTTTTGCAGAGATCGACGACGTCATGCGGTCGGTGAAGGCAAAGGCTGTTAGTAGGACGTCCCTACTGGAAGCAGTCCAGAGGAGGAAACGAGCTCCTCCGAGCGGGGCCCCACCGGCGAAGAAGTCCCGCAAGGAGGTGCCTCCGACGCCGACCGGCGAGTCCGGGCCCGCCGATCAGGGAGACGCCGTGGGCACGGACCGACAGCTGACGCTGTATCAGCCTTCCGGTGGTAAGATTGCCGCTATTCCGGAGGTATCATCCGAGCCTGCTCGAGACGAATGGGTCGGACGTGATCGGTCCCCGGCCCGGCCTTCGACTCAGTCGGCTCCTGTTGACTCAAGGAGGGACGCGCCGAGGCCCCGGCCGAGCGGGACCCTATCAATTCCTGGGGTGTCCCCCGCCCCGAGCACAATCAGCAGGACTCTTCTCCAGGCGACGGATAAGGGTAAGGCTGTAGAACCACCATCCGGCTCCGGGGAGAAATCGGGGTCGGCCTTCACTACCGACGGCGCCCGAAATCTCATCGAAACAGTGCTGCTGGAGAAGGACCGTCGGCGGGTCCGGGAGTTGGAGGTCTCTGACGTTGGGGCTGCCAGCTGCGTCTGTCTCATGTCGGTGAGTGTTCTTCTGGCCGCTTTTCACCATTTATCGGCTCTGTTGTTCTCCGCCTGACGCCCTCATTTTTCCTATTTCTTAGCTCGCCCAGTACATGGTCCGTCTGGAGGAGTGCTACAAGGAACAGGCGGGGCTTCTGGCGAAGGCCGAGGACCGGCTGAAAGCAGTGGAAGAGGGAGGCCCGGCTGCGGCGGGCAGGACGACCGGGGACCTCGAGGCGAGGCTCCGGGAGGCCGAAGAGCGGGCACTCAGCTTCGCCGCCCTCGAGAAGCAACTGTTGGAGGCTCAGGAGCAACTCAAGGTTGCCTCGGGCCTCGAAAGCGGGATCAAAAAGGCGGAGGAACGAGCCGAAAAGCTGTCCCGGAAGGTCGCGGATTATCGAGAGAGGTGGGAGAAAGCCCAGCGGTCTGCCGATAACGCCCGCAACCGAACCCGGTCTTTTGAGGCGAAACTGGGTGAATTGGAGTCGGCCTTGGAGAAGTTCCGCGCGAACGACCAAGAGCTTCGTTCGCGCCTGGAGGAAGCTGAGGCCGCTCGCACTGCTGCCGAGGCGAAGCACAAGGAGGCTCAGGCTAATCTGCTGAGGGTCTCCTCCGAGGCTGACGACCGGATTGTGGCGAAGGTCTTGGAGGCTAAAGCTCAGATTACGGAGCGAGCGGAGGCGGCGCTGGCCGAGAAGAGTGCGGAGATCGGGCGTCAGGCGGTGCAGACTTATCGTCAGTCCGCCGAGTTCATCCGTGACATGTCGGAGGCGGTACGGGCCTATCGTCAGTCTGACGAGTTCATCCGTGACGCGTCGGACGCGGGGTCCGAATCCTTCATCTTAGGCTTCGAGGAAGGCCTCGCAAGGGTGTCGGCTAAGTACCCCGAAGTTGACCTGAGTGGGATCTCCCTTCTCGACTCCTCTCCGGCGCCATTGCCTGCTGATTCTCCAACCGCCTCCCTACCCCCTGCGGACGAGCCCGACGCTCCCGACCCGGGGGTCCCTCCAAGCTGACCTTCTGTACCTTTCGTTTTTTTTTTTTTTTTTTTGGCGGCATTTTGTCAAATTGTATGGGCCTCGGCCCTGAGACAATGAAAATTAATGCAAGTTGAATGTTTCTTCATCCCGCTTTCATCCTTCCTCTTTTTAGCTCTTGGTTGCGTTTTGCCGACTTCTGATTCCCGAAGTTCTTCCGGCGCTAAGCCAGGCATCCGAGGGTTAGGCCTCAGGGAACTCTTCCGGCGCTAAGCCAGGCATCCGAGGGTTATGCCTCAGGAAACTCTTCCGGCGCTAAGCCAGGCATCCGAGGGTTAGGCCTCAGGAAACTCTTCCGGTGCTAAGCCAGGCATCCGAGGGTTAGGCCTCAGGAAACTCTTCCGGCGCTAAGCCAGGCATCCGAGGGTTAGGCCTCAGGAAATTCTTCCGGCGCTAAGCCAGGCATCCGAGGGTTAGGCCTCAGAAAATTCTTCCGGCGCTAAGCCAGGCATCCGAGGGTTAGGCCTCAGGAAATTCTTCCGGCACTAAGCCAGGCATCCGAGGGTTAGGCCTCAGAAAATTCTTCCGGCGCTAAGCCAGGCATCCGAGGGTTAGGTCTCAGAAAATTCTTCCGGCGCTAAGCCAGGCATCCGAGGGTTAGGCCTCAGGAAACTCTTCCGGCGCTAAGCCAGGCATCCGAGGGTTAGGCCTCAGGAAACTCTTCCGGCGTTAAGCCAGGCATCCGAGGGTTAGGCCTCAGGAAATTCTTCCGGCGCTAAGCCAGGCATCCGAGGGTTAGGCCTCAGAAAATTCTTCCGGCGCTAAGCCAGGCATCCGAGGGTTAGGCCTCAGAAAATTCCACTCGTTGGTCAACCAAGGCTGGCGCAAGCCAAGGCGACCGGTCGGGGCTTCAGGCTAGTCTGCTCCCGGGATGGTCATCGGGTTAGCCTGGCATCCGAGGGCCGAGCCTCGGGACATTCCACTCGTTGGTCGGCCAAGGCTGGCGCAAGCCGAGGCGACCGGTCGGGGCTTCAGGCTAGTCTGCTCCCGGGATGGTCATCGGGTTAGCCTGGCATCCGAGGGCCGAGCCTCGGGACATTCCACTCGTTGGTCGGCCAAGGCTGGCGCAAGCCGAGGCGACCGGTCGGGGCTTCAGGCTAGTCTGCTCCCGGGATGGTCATCGGGTTAGCCTGGCATCCGAGGGCCGAGCCTCGGGACATTCCACTCGTTGGTCGGCCAAGGCTGGCGCAAGCCGAGGCGACCGGTCGGGGCTTCAGGCTAGTCTGCTCCCGGGATGGTCATCGGGTTAGCCTGGCATCCGAGGGCCGAGCCTCGGGACATTCCACTCGTTGGTCGGCCAAGGCTGGCGCAAGCCGAGGCGACCGGTCGGGGCTTCAGGCTAGTCTGCTCCCGGGATGGTCATCGGGTTAGCCTGGCGTCCGAGGGTTGTCAAGCCTCAGGGGATTCCGCTCGTTGGTCGGCCAAGGCTAGCGCAAGCCGAGGCGACCGGTCGGGGCTTCTGGCTAGTCTGCTCCCGGGATGATCATCGGGCTAGCCAGGCATCTGAGGGTTGTCAAGCCTCAGGGAATTCCGCTCGCTGGTCGTGCGCCTGTCGCTTGCTGCCCGACGGGATTTCTCCGTGGTCAGCTGCGATCGTGTTTCTCCTCTTCTCCAAGCGTTGCCTGGGGAACACCAGAAGAGCATTAAACGCTAATTAGTGCGTTACCTGGGGAATCAGATCGCCAGTTGCTGCTTGTGGGGAGTGTCAGTTAAGCGGCCGCGATACGCGCGTTCTTCGAGGCGGATGCGGCCTGGACGCGAGCGGGGATAGGTTGACCTAGGGGTACATGCCACCCGGCGTGTCCTGCACAAAGAATGGGATTAAGGAGAACGACGCTTAGAAAATCGCGGAGAGATACGCCTCGGGAGCCGGAACGGCTCCGGATCCAATGCGTCCGCATTTATTGGAGCCACCCGCATCGGAACGACCAGGGGGCCGCAGTTTGGCTATAAATACAGGTGTAGGTACGACGGAGTTTGCCAAGCCGGAGCTGTTCAGGTTGCCATGGATCGTGGACCTCCTCCTTGGCATATGACTGAGAGACTCCTGTCGAAGGAAAGGGGAGGCGCTCCCCTTGCGACTTCAGCCAACTAGCCGTTTCATCTGGGATCAACAAGGAGGGTCTCCCCGACGGAACTCCGCTCTAGGCGTTTCATCCGGGATCACATCTCCCCTCCTTGAAGTTCAGCCTCCCGATTGAGCTCTGCACCAGACGCTCAATCCGGGACCGCGCCTCCATATGCTCTTCCCCCTTGTATCCCTTCTCTTTCCTACCACTGGGGAGGATGGGAATATCCTTTGGAGGCGGCGTTCCCCTGGGGGCAGCGGGAGCTTCTTCTGCGGCGGCTCTTTGTCTTCTTCGTGAGGCGTGGATGGCGCCTCCGGTTAGAAGCACCCACTTCCGGTGGGATTGCAGCCGCTTTGGGTTGAGGGTTCGGGATCCTCGATCCTCAGCTCCACGGAGTCCCCACCTCTTCTTTGCTTTCTTTACTCCCTAATTCCCCTTTGGGAATTCCTTGTAATCACACGAGCACGCCATTGTAACCAGAAATTATTGAAATGAAAAGTGTTATACATTTTCTTGATCTGTCTTTCCGGCTTCTTCTTTCTACTGGTAATATACCCGCAGGTTAGCGGAGTTCCAGCTCCTCGGAATTTCTCGACCATCTAGGGCCTCTAGCTGGTAGGAGCCAGGTCGGTTTACCCAGCGAACCCTATACGGGCCTTCCCAATTCGGCGCTAGCTTCCCACCTTCCGTAGGTTGAGATGCTCTAGCTCGCCTTAGCACCAGATCTCCGATTCTGAAAAGCTTCGGTCGGACTTTGGAGTTGTAATATCGGGCCACCCTCCGCTGATACATTGCCATCCGAACCTGCGCCATTTTCCTTGCTTCTTCCAAGAGATCCAGGTTCCCTCGGAGTTGCTCCGAGTTGGCCTCGGATCGGTGCGCGGCCACCCGAGGTGAGGGGAGTCCGAGCTCTACGGGGACAACGGCTTCCGTGCCATAGGTTAGGCTGAAAGGTGTTTCCCCGGTAGGAGTCCGATGCGTGGTCCGATACGCCCAAAGGACATTCTCGAGTTCCTCGACCCAAGCTTGCCCCGTCCGCCCGATCCGCGCTTTGATACCTTGGAGGATTGTCCGATTTGTGACCTCGGCCTCGCCGTTGGTTTGGGGATGCGACACGGACGTGAACCGATGCTCGATCCCAAACTCCTCGCAGAAGTCCCGGAAATGCTTGTTATCGAACTGTCGACCGTTATCCGAGATGAGGACCCGAGGTACCCCAAATCGGACAATGATGTTCTTCTTTACGAACTTCCGGACTTGCGCCTCCGTGAAAGTGGCCAGTGGCTCTGCCTCCACCCACTTGGTGAAGTAGTCGATGGCGACAACCAAAAATTTCCGCTGGGCCGAAGCGATGGGGAATGGTCCGAGGATATCCATTCCCCACTGTGCGAAGGGCCAGGGCGCGGTGATTGGCGCCAAGGGAACAGAGGGGACTCTCTGGACGTTGGCGTGGCGCTGGCAGGCGTCACATTTCCGTACGTGATCCTTCGAGTCCTCCAACAAGGTCGGCCAATAGTAGCCTTGCCTCATGATCTTATGCGCCAAGGACCTAGCCCCCAAGTGCGATCCGCAGATGCCTTCGTGGACTTCGCTGAGGGCGTAGGCCGCTTCCGAGGGGCGGAGGCACCTTAAGAGGGGGGCGGTAAACGAGGTCCGATACAGCCTCCCTTCATAAAGTACGTAGTGGGCGGACTTCATAACAAGTCGCCGAGCTTGGTCTTCGTCTTCAGGGAGGATCCCTTCGGCGAGGTAGGCTACAAGCGGGTCCATCCAAGATGGCTCTGGATCGATCGCCATCACCGCTCCAGCCTCGCCGATGCTCGGGGCGTCTAGGGTCTCCAAGTATATCGCCCTTGACAAGTTGTGTGCGTCTGCGCCCACCAAGCGGGACAGCCTGTCCGTCCTGGCATTTTCGCTTCTTGGGACCTGCTGAATGTCAACATTGCCGAGGTCTGGAATGAGTGCTTGCACCTTCCGGACATAGCTCTGCATGGTCGGGCTTCGTGCCTCGAACTCCCCTCGGACCTGCCCGACCACCAGCTGGGAGTCGGTGAAGACCTTCAGACGCCGGATGCCGAGCTCCTTGGCGAGTTTGAGTCCCGTGACTAGGGCCTCGTACTCCGCCTCATTGTTGGTCACTGGAAATCTGAACCTCAAGGCATACTCGGCTATCACTCCATCGGGACTGGTAAGGACCAGCCCAGCTCCTCCACCTTCAGGGTTCGACGACCCATCAATGTGGAGCGTCCAGATCGGGAGGTCGAGGCTGGGTGTTTCCGGCGGCCTAGGTTCCGCCTCCCGCACAGTGCACTCAGCGAGGAAGTCCGCGAGCACCTGGGCCTTGATGGCGGGTCGGGGCTGGTAGCGAATGTCGAACTCTCCAAGTTCTACTGCCCACTTCACCAGCCGTCCAGCATTCTCAGGATTGCTGAGGATCTGCCGCAGTGGTTGATCGGTCAAAAGGGTGACAGAATGAGCCTGGAAATAGGGGCGAAGCCTCCTGGTCGTAGTCAGCAGCGCGAAGGCGATCTTTTCAGCCTTCGTGTACCGCGTCTCGGCATCCCGGAGGACTCGGCTGATGTAGTACACAGGCTTCTGAAGCTTTGCCTCTTCCCGAACCAATACTGCGTTGACTGCGGTTGGGGAGACCGCCAGATAAAGGTAGAGCATCTCCCCCTCTTGCGGCTTGGACAGCAGGGGAGGAGATGCCAAGTACTCCTTGAGCTGGTCGAACGCCACTTGACATTCGGCCGTCCAGAGGAAGTCTTTCGGGTGCTTCAACACCTTGAAGAACGGTTGGCAGCGTTCGGCCGATTTTGCCACAAATCGTCCGAGCGCGGCGACCCTTCCAGCGAGCTCCTGAACCTCCTTCACTTTGGTCGGAGGGGACATATCTTGGATGGCCTGGATTTTGTCCGGGTTGGCCTCGATCCCCCGCTGGTTGACAATGAAGCCGAGGAACCTCCCGGCCGAAGCACCAAAGGCGCACTTCGCTGGGTTTAGCTTCATACGAAACTTCCGCAAGGTGGCGAAAGTCTCCTCCTGATCCGTAATGTGCTGATCCGCATGGCGGCTCTTTACCAGCATATCGTCCACGTACACCTCCATGTTCCGGCCGATCTGCTCCTTGAAGATTTTGTTGACGAGGCGCTGGTAAGTAGCGCCAGCATTCTTCAGACCGAAGGGCATTACCTTGTAACAGTACAGCCCCCGGTCTGTTATAAAGGCCGTTTTCTCCTCGTCCTGCGGAGCCATCATTATTTGGTTGTAGCCGGAGAAGGCGTCCATGAAAGATAGCAGCTGATATCCGGAAGTCGCGTCGACTAGTTGGTCTATTCGTGGAAGCGGGAAGCTATCCTTGGGGCACGCCTTGTTCAGGTCGGTGTAGTCGACGCACATCCTCCACTTCCCGCTCGCCTTCCGGACAAGTACAACGTTTGCCAGCCACTCGGGGTAGCTCACCTCCCTTATGAAGCCTGCTTCCAAGAGTTTGTCTACCTCCTGGTCGACCACCCGGATCCGATCCGGGGCACAGTGTCTCTTCTTCTGCTTTACGGGTCGGTGGGTCGGGTCGACGTTGAGGGCGTGAGAAATGACCTCCGGGTTGATCCCAGGTACATCGGCCGCCGACCAGGCAAATACATCAGCATTGGCTTGGAGGGATTCCACTAGCCGGAGCCGAGCTTCCGAGTCGAGATTGGCACCGACCCGGACCGTACGATCTGGGCGACCCTCTTCAAGGGGAACTTCGATTACACCCTCGGCCGGCTCCCCGTGCCGCAAAGCCACCTCGTCTCTGGCGTCAAGGGACTCGACGCTTAGGGCCTCCGCGGGCTTCTTTCCTTTGAGAGTTGCTAGGAAACATTGTCGTGCGGTCGGTTGGTCACCTCGGACCTCCCCAATCCCGGCCGCCGTGGGGAACCGCATGAGCAAATGGTATGTAGAGACTACCGCGCGAAGGGCGTTCAGTCCAGGTCGTTCGAGGATTGCGTTGTAGGCCGAGGGAACACGGACGACCAAGAACCCGAGCCGCACCGTGGCTTCTGCGGGTGCGACGCCCGCAGTCACAGGCAACTCAACGACACCTTCGGCCGAGATAGCGTCTCCAGTGAATCCTATGAGGGGGGTGGATGTTTTGTGCAACAGTTGTCGGGACAAGCTCATCTTTTGGAAGGCCTCGTAAAACAAAATGTCAACTGAGCTTCCACTATCCACAAGAATACGCCTTACATCATAATTCGCCATAGTGAGGGAGATCACCATGGCGTCATCGTGGGGAGTCTGAACCCCCTTTACATCTTCATCACAAAAAGTGATTACATTTCCGACCCGCTGCCTCTTCGCGACGGCCACCCTTGATGCTTCCGCCGAGCCCCCTGCGTTCCTCACGGGCCGAGAGCAGCCCCCAGTGATGGTGTGGATGACGCCCGCGACGGGCCGATTCTGCTCCCGAGGCTCCTGAGGGGCCGGGTCGGCCGGACGCGGGTCTGCAGGGGGACGTCGATCATTTACATATCGGCCGAGACGCCCTCGGCGGATGAGAGCCTCGATCTCGTCCCGAAGCTGGAAGCAGTCTTCGGTGTCGTGGCCGTGGTCCCGGTGGTACTCACAGTACGCCCGAGAGGGCCTCCTCCCAGGGATCTTCTTCATCTGCCTCGAGACCGGGAGGTCCTCTCGCCCCTTGACCTCCATAAGGATCTGGGCCCGGGGAGCCAGGAGTGGGGTGTACCGGTCGAAGCGTCGGTGCGGAGAACGAGGGCGTGGGGCGCCGTGGTTCCTCGCTGGTGATGGGCTTCTGCGCCGACGCTGAGGCGTCGGGCTTCTCCTCCGGGATGCCTCTTTTCGCCTTTTCTTCCCGAGCTTTAGAGGGGTCTCGGCAGCCTCCTTGCTCCAGTGGGCGGCCGCCTCCTCGGCGTCCGCATACTGGTTCGCCCGAGACAGCAACTCCGGAAAGCTCCGTGGCAGGCGTTTGTCCAGGGAGAAGGTGAGTCTGCCCTTCCGGAAGCCACGCTTCAGGGCTGAGAGAGCCACCTCCTGGCTCAGGTTCCGAACCTCCAGTGTAGCCTTGTTGAAGCGGGTGAGATAATCCCGCAAGCTTTCTCCCTCGTTCTGCCGGACATCGAAGAGGGAGTCGGAGACCAGCCGTCGCCGGCTACTGACGGCGAAATGGCTGATGAAGAGGCGGGTGAACTGGTCGAAGGACTGGATGGAGTTAGCCTCCAGGCCGGCGAACCATGCCCTTGCCGGGCCACGGAGGGTTGCCGGGAAGGCCTTGCAGAGGAGAGGATCCGATGCTCCATGGAGGAGCATAAGAGTCCTGAAACTCTCCACGTGGTCCCGCGGGTCCGCCGCCCCGTCGTAGGGTTCGATCGCCGGCATTTTGAACCCCGGCGGGTTTGGGGTCCGCAGGATCCTCGAGGCAAGCGCCGGCTGGGAGGAGATCTCCAAGTCAGCGAAGGGATCTTTGGAGTGGCCCTTCAGGACCTGGAGTTGTCTGTGGAGGTCGTCCACCCGCCGGTCCAGGGAGCGCGACCGGTGGGTATGAGATAAGGAGCGGCGCGAGGGCGACCGGCTGGAGTGCGGACTCCTTGAGGACTGGGGTGTCTGGGAACGCGCCCGGGTCCGCCTCTCGTACCCCGCGCAGCTCCGATGAGAAGGTCCTGGCAGAACGGACCGCACTCGAGAATCCTCCTCACGCCGGCGCTCCTCTCCATGGGAGAGGAAGGAGCGCGGGTGGTGAGGGACAGGCGAGCGTTCGGGGAGCAGCGGCTCCTGAGCCCGCTGCGGCACCCGAGAGATCACACCCTGCAGATTCTGCACTGCCTCTGTGAGGGTGCGAACCTGCTGGGCTAGCTGGTCGAACTGAGCAGCTTCGACCGTCTGAATGGGAGGTGGGGCGGTGGAGTGCTGCTGAGAACGTGTTGGGGACGCAGCAGCCTCCCGGCGGGAAGCGCGAGAGGTTCTGCGACCAGAAGCATTGGAAGCTCCACGACCACCTCGCCGTGCCATTACGATCGTTCTGAGATTCGGGCCCTTCCTCTAGCGCCAACTGTTGCTGGTGGTCCGAACCGAGAACGATTGACACGACGGTGTGAACGGGGTTCCGTCTGAGTTGCCTTGGTTGGTGTTGGTTGCGCTCCACCTTCCACCGGGAGACCTGCAAACAAGCCTCGCACCACCACTGGGGTAGTGGGGGCCCTCCGACGATCAAGTCAGAGGAGATTGGAGGAGGAGGAAGGATGATAATCGCAAATAAGAGAATGCTCTGGGAGATGTTGCTTACCTCCCCCCTTCTCCCCCCATCCGCATATATACCTGGCTGGGGGGTCTCTCAGGGGGGTTTGTCATCGTGGGGCACGATGGAGTGGCCACTGACATGGCCGTTACAGGGCGTCGTGGAGCAGCGCCGGGTAGGGCCATGACAGGGCGTAGTGGAGTTCCGTTTTGTACGGCTGATACAGGAGATCGTGGAGCAGCATCGGATACAGCCGTTGCAGGGAGTAGTGGAGCAGGAGGCCGCGGCGTGCCTCTGGGGAATAGCCTGTCATTGTCGAAAGATATCCGACTCGGGGTCGGAGTGCTGGATCAGGAGGCAGCCGACTCGGGGTCGGGCTGCAGAGCCGAAGATATCCGACTCGGGGTCGGAGTGCTGGATCAGGGGGCAGCCGACTCGGGGTCGGGCTGCGGAGCCGAAGATATCCGACTCGGGGTCGGAGTGCTGGATCAGGGGGCAGCCGACTCGGGGTCGGGCTGCGGAGCCGAAGATATCCGACTCGGGGTCAGAGTGCTGGATCAGGGGGCAGCCGTGGTCTTCCTGGGCGCGCGCGCCGGTCCCGTGGGGCATGGTGGCTAAGTTCCCCCGTAACACATAGTTTTATGACTGGTTTGTTATATGAAATGCTTACTTTGTTACAACTGTTAGTTTCTTAAATTAATGCACTAGTATGAGAAAATATTATGACTGATCAGATAAGATTATGCATGGTTACTTACTGAGCTTTATAGCTCATATCCATTTATTTATATTCTTACAGATGAATAGGAGATGCTAGAAACGAGGAGCGTGACATGCTTCAGGGTTATGGGGAAAAGAAAATGACACATTAAATGTTTCTATTTTAGATGCTTTGTAATCAATCTTTTATTGATGAAACATTTGTTAACATTCAAGAAAGAAATTGTTCATAATTGATTTAAAGTTTTAAAGTGGCTGCGTGTTATTGCGGGCAAGGGTTCGCAATAGCACGGCCGTGTCATGATCCGATTTCGGGGCGTGACATTAAGTGGTATCAGAGCAATAAGTTTAACCATGATTTAAATTTTTTTTAAAATTAATCATGGGAATGGGTAGCTAAGTTAGCTTTTACATAATTGGAGTCACAGTAAGAACAATAATGACATTTTAAATAATACCTAAATAAAAATAATAGCAATAATAATAATAATAAGAGAAAATTTCTATATATATATATATATTTGAATACATATATATATATATAATGTGATGAAATGGATAATGATTAATACTATATTTTGATGGGTGACGATGAGTGATAGCAAGAATGAAGTTCTGGCTAACTATAAAAGGAAAGGAGTGAAAGCATCACCCCAAGAAGCTACCAACATGCCCGCTAGGCCAGCTCCAGACGCTGTAGCCACTTAGGTAGATCTTGCTGGGGTATGCCAAGTGGTGGCACAGCTTCTTCAGCAGCAGCAGCAGACGCAGCTCTCCTTCCGACTAGTATCGTCTACTGATACCTATTATGAGAATTTCGGAGGCTGCACCCACCAATGTTTGAGGGAGGTGCTGATTACTTGGCTGCGGAGGCCTGGATTCGGGAGATAGAGGAGATGTATGATGCCCTACAATTTCTCGAGGAGGTCAAGGTCAAATTGGCGGTTCCTATGCTCAGAGGAAACGCTAAGTTCTGGTGGATAGCTATGAAGGCTGCTATCCAACGCTTAAAATTAGTTCCATTAAACTTTTCAGGAGGAACCGGGTCACTTGCATTGGCCATTGGGGTAACTCTAATTACTAGCCTATTATACGTAGGAATCTACTTCAAGATTGTTGGCAATAAATTTGAAGCAGAAATAAAACTAAACTATTCTACTTCAATAAATAATAGGCAGTAATAGGCTAAAATAAAAATTAAAAGTAAAAGTAGGAAAAATGGAACCCGAGATGCTGAGGCGTGGTATGTTGGTCACTTTTCTTGAAGTAGATTTCGCCGCCTTACAGTGCACTAGGCTTGGATGGCGTTCTACTCCTGAGATACAACAGCCTCTCGTTCCTTCTGCCTCAATGATTTGCACGGATCAAAGAAGGCTTCGAACCCAGAATCAATATGCATCAAGCCCGTTAAACAATTTTGAAAGAAATATTTTAACTGGTAGGAAGAGAGAGTAGAGAAAGAAAAAGAATTAAGAATTAATCTGTAGAGGTCGTCTATTTATGGACTTTTAACAGACGTATGGCTGTGCGCGCGTCTTTTGCGTGAGGTGCGAAACATTCGCGTGGATGGGCGCGTCCCTGAAGAGAGCGTCCCTCCGTGCCTTTTGCACGGTCGTAAAAGCAGATGGGCGCGTCCCGTGCCTTTTGCACGGTCGTAAAAGCAGACGGGCGCGTCTCCCTTTTGCACGGTCGTAAAAGCATCCTTGCTTTTACGTTCGTGCAGCAGCATCGTCTTCCTTTTGAAGCTTTGGACGGTCGTAAAAGCATGTGGGAAGAAGGTTTGCACGGTCGTAAAAGCATGTGGGAAGAAGGGGGGTGACAAAAAAAAAACAGTGGAAAGAAGGACTCGAACTCATAACCTTGTGAGTACAAAACCCACAAACAAACCAACCGTACCATCAAGGGATTGTGATAAAATAAAACATTTAATCATCAATAAATCTAATAATTCCCCACCTGATTAAAATGTTTTCAAGATTTTATAAAAACTAGTCATACCGGGCTTTTCATGTCATAACTTCAATAACGGTAGCTTGCAGCTTTGAACCTTTACCTAGTGAAAGTATACTTTCATCTGAAAGGAGTAGTGGTAACTAAAAAGCTTTGAACCAAATCCTTTGATTCAGATTTTCATATACTCCACCCATAGCAAATGCAAATACTGGGTTCATCATAGGTGGTGCTTTTCGGCCTAATGCACCAATATCTCAGTTTCATGAGCGCTCTAGGAGTTAAACCCTTATCCCCATAGACTGCGGCCACACAGTCACACTCACATAGGTGAATCCTCCAAGGGTGCTCGCAGCACAGCACCTTGTCATAGACTCGGACTCATTCAGAGTTTCAAACTCTTCCGTATACCTCTGCTGTATTTAGCACTCACATCATAGGGAGAGACCAAATGACATAAAGTCATTTTAATAATAGTGCTAACTAATCATTAAACAACTTGTTTTTCCCATTGAACCTTTCGTCTTGGGATCTCCAATCAGAATAGGTTGGGTTGCCATTGTCAATGATTCTTTATGGGTTTCCATCCCATCCCCCTTAATGTTTCTATAACTTTGCTTCTAGCTAGTCCTTTAGTCAAAGGATCTGCTAGGTTACCTTCAGATCTAACAAATTCCAAAGTCACGATACCTTTTTTAATTAGGTATCTAATTGTCTTATGTCTCACACTAATGTGTCTTCTGTTTCTTTTGTTATATGTCTCACCCTTAATTGCAGCTTTATTGTCACATAACAAAGAGATAGCAGGCATAGGCTTTTCCATAATAAAAATTTCTGACATAAGATTCTTAAACCATTCTGCTTCTTGAGATGCAGAATCTAAGGCTACAATCTCAGCCTCCATAGTGGATCTGGTGATCACAGTTTGTTTGGATGATCTCCAAGCAACAGCTGCACCACCCAACATGAATATGTATCCACTAGTTCCTTTTCGGTTCATTGAATCAGTGATCCAACTAGCATCACTGTATCCTTTAAGTACAGTGGGAAATCTTGAGTAATGTAAACCATAAGACATGGTACCTCTCAAGTATCTAAGTACTCTGTCTAGTGCTTCCCAGTGACTAAGACTAGGGCAACTATTAAACCTACTGAGCTTTCCTATAGCATAAGAAATATCAGGTCTACTTGTATTTGCAATATACATCAGTGTCCCAATAATCTGAGCATATTTTTCTTGGGCTATTAGATCACCTTTGTTGCACTTCAAGTTCAAACCATGCTCATAAGGTGTACTCACTGGTTTACAGTTGTACTTATCAAATTTCTTCAAAATTTTCTCAATATATTGTGATTGATCAAAGATTATACCATTAGGTATTCTGGTAATCCTATTACCAAGCATTACCTCTGCCTGACCTAAATCTTTCATATCAAAATTATTAGATAAAAAATTCTTGATATCAGTTACAATATTCATATCAGTACCAAAAATTAAGATATCATCAACATATAAACATAAGATAACTGATAAGTACTAAATAATGCATAAATTAACCTTTTATTCATAGTACTTATCATTATTTTAATTTGCATATTTCGTAAATTTAACCATAAAATATGTGTTACCATCATCATTGCATTTTAATAATTATCAGAGGTAATTCGAGTTGATTTAATTATTTAATGGTTGAGTCTAATGGATGCAGGTCAAGTCGAATTGATTTAGGATGATCTCTGAACCCAAATCGCATGCACCCCGCAAATCAAGACCCTCTGATTCAGTCACCTAAATTTCTTTCCACTCGTTCCAACTCTTCTTCCACATAATCCAATTGCTCTATTTTAATCTCAAAAACAATAAAATCCCTTTAATTATTTGTCTCTCATATCTTAAAGCATACCATCTAGTTGCACGGCTCCTAAGCCATTTCCCAACTCTTCTACTCCTCACATCTAGCTTCATCTTCCCGAGATCCCAACTTCCCATCCCCTGTTCCACATCACCTCCCAGCTTTTCCTCAACCTTATCCCGGATCTCCCGCATCCTCCCAATACTCATCCAAGAATTCCCAACGCTATCAGCAGCTTCCAGCTCCCCTGTTTCCAGCGGAACAGAACCATCCCAAGCTTCATCCCGAGCTCCACGGTTCCACCAAACCAACCATCTCCTGTTTCGGAACCAGCCTTGCATCCTTATCCAAACATTCAGATTAACAGCTTAGCATCCATCTAATAGATTCATCTTCATCTCATTCTTCATCCGCATGAAGCCAGCTTATCCCCTCCACGGATAAGCCCCAGCCATCAAAGATTCATCCTCTTCCCCTGTTCCGAAACAAAACTAGCAACTGTCCGTGATTCAAGGTTTCTTCCGGTTTGATCCCAACTCCACGCTCCCAGTTCATTTCCTTATCTTCCTCCCACTGCATCCAGCTCACGGTTCATCACTTCTTCCCAACCATTTCCCATCATTTGCGGAGGAGATCAACCTTCACAGCCTTCTCCTACTTCGGAACAGAGTCCCAACATCCGAACTTCACTTCCTGATTTTTATCCCACGCCCGAGCTACCGAATCCCGTGGATCATCTTCCCAGATTTCCTCTCAGCACTCATGGATAGCTTCCAAGGCAGGATCCCATGATCCGTGATGATCTCTTCCGATGAGATCAAATCTCAGTTCACAGGTCACTTCCCATCCACGGACGAGTTCATGTGTCCGCGTTTCATTCTTCCGTTTCTTCCAGCGTCCAGACCATCATCTCCTCCCACGACCGGATATTCCGCAACTCATCTCTATCCCATGAACAGCCTTGCATTCGCTCCCAAACCGCCCCACATATCTTCCGCGTTCAAGGATCAAGAAGATCTGCTCTTATCCAGCAGCCGTTCATCCTTATCTACACTCGAAACAGGGGAGGGGCAGCCTATAAAAGGAGGAAGCATCTCTTCCTTAGAAGCAAGCGGAGCTCACAGGCAAAATCCCACAGAAGACAGAGGAGGGAGAAGAGTTTCTTGAGTATTTTGGGAATGATTTTCCAAAGGAAAAGATGATCATGTGCCGAGAGGGAGCCGACGGGAGGAAGGAGGAAGAACCAATCATCATGAAGTCCCCCTGCAGTGCAACTGTTCAGCTCTTCATGGAAGGCTAATTTCTTCACTGGGGCTGGATGCAGCCCTAACAAAGAGACATGGGTTTTATATTTTATTTTATATTCTTGGGGTTGTATGATCTTATTGTTTTTAATGGATATCTTCTTTTGAATCATATTTAATTTATGTGATTTTAAGTATGATGTTCGTACAACTGTTCTTCATGATTACTAAGTAAATATAAGATAGTCCATGCTTAGGAAAGATGCAGTGTCCTGCCATATTAGTTTAGGGTAGACATTTCATGCCAACTGAAGATGGATTATTTCCAAATTACTTTTGTGAATTTCTATTTAAATGCTTATTAGGCTTGTAGCCAATTTGCATGTTTATCCAAGAATAAATTAAAATATAATTAACCCTTGTTCCGATGTTAGTGGTGAATTCCTTGCCCTAGGTTTCTCCCAACTGATATCATTATCAATTGCATTTTTTATTAAATTCCTTAGTTTAATAGTCTTCACAAACTCTTCCTTTTAAATATTTTTATTTTTAAGAAAATAACTGTACCCCAATCCCTATGGATCGATACCCGTAATCACTATCCTACCAGATACGTGCTATTGCGTGGTCTTTAAAGTTGACTATCAATTTTTGGCGCCGTTGCCGGGGATTGTTAGTATAGTTGTTTTTCTTTTCATATATGTAATAAAATAAAAAAAAAACTTTCAAAAAAAATATATATATATCTAAAATAAAATAAAAATATTTTATATTTTTGATACTTTTCTTATCTCCTTTCTCTCTTACTAACTTTTGATTTTTCTTGATCAGGAATCGAAGAAGACTTCTGGGACGATCAAAAAGGGAACTGCTGTAGAGGTTTGCCTAAAGAAAAAAAAAATGCTGAGGAAATTTCCTTTGGTAACATCTGAACCTTTCTTATTTAAATTGATTCCTAGTCTGCTTGAAATTTTGTGGTGATTGTTTGATTTTAATTTCAGTAAAAGTGTGAATGCATGCTTGATACACATACACCAATTAATCCGCACATAGTAAGGGCAATCACCCCATCAAGATAAGAACTGGATTTCATCACCAGATTCTTGCCCAAATTAGGTGAACCAATTTGCCCATAGCTATCACCTTAATTAAAATCAATTAGACGTTGGCCCCTAGGGACATTCGAGCTCAATAGGACGAAGATCACCGAAAGTTGCACCAATTTCGCTCTGTGGCTCAGTTGATGTCTAGGCAAGCTTTGTCCTAAGGAAGACAGTTCATCTGTTCGAGGCAAGTGGTTTTTAAGTGGGACCTTTGCAACGCATCGTGACCCCCCCACTTACCTGGGAGCTTACCTGGTCAACTTAGTTCATTAGACCGGATTGGAGGCTTAGGTGCCCTCTTCAAACCAGTTAGGAGCTATCTAGTAATTTTAGTGCAAATATAAGGACTTGATGTGTTTTCTTTTAGTGCATGCTTGACTGATCAGAAAGGTATTAGTGTATGCTAGGGTATCGTTCCAGATCTCCTAAATTAGTACCTTTTGATTCTAAAATAGAGCGTTCTATTAGGGCCCTTCGAGCTGAAATCCACACCTATAGAACCATAGGATCTACACCACTTGTCGAGATGGCTGAAGAGCAACCCAAACTGTTAAAGAAATACTTTACTCCTTCCATTTATACCTCTCCATCTTGTATTCGACTACCTGATACCACTGCTGCTGCACAATTTGAAATTAAATCTAGTGTCATCCAAATGCTTCCCTCTTTTTATGGACTCAACAATGAAGACCCATATAAACATTTGGATGAGTTCCTTGAGATCTGCACTACTGTCAAAATTCAGAACTTCACTGATGATGCTCTGAAACTTAGGCTGTTTCCTTTTTCCCTTAAGGATAGAGCTAAACAATGGCTCCATTCATTAGAAGCCAATTCTATTCTCTCTTGGGCTCAAATGCAACATGAATTTCTAAAGAAATATTTTTCCATAGGAAGAACAAACCAATTTAGGCGTGCTATCACGAGCTTCTCCCAATCTGATGGGGAAGAATTTCATGAAACTTGGAAAAAATTTAGAGATTTACTCCGAAAATGTCCGCATCATCAAATACCCAAATGGCAACTAGTGCAATGCTTTTATGACGGGTTGTCTGAACGAAATCGTCAAATGGTTGATGCTTCTTGCGGGGGAACTTTCATGCTTAAGAGTGAGCATGAGGCATGGCAGTTGTTTGAAAATCTCAATGAAAATTCTCTCCACCATGCCTCCTCCGCTCGTCAAGCACCCCCGAGTTCTCAAAGAAAAGGAACCATATATGAAGTTAGCCAGTCCATAGGTCTATCTGACAAAGTAGATGCACTATCCCGCAAGTTGGACCAGCTAATGTCTAAAGAACAGCTCCCAAACTTTGCCCAAGCACAAGTGTGTGCTTTCTGTTCTAGTCCGTCTCATACTGTTTTTGAATGCCCTTCAGCAGCTCAATTCCCTAAATTTATGCAAGAACAAGTCAACGCTGCTCAAACACAGTCCCGACCGGGTAATGATCCATATTCCACTACTTATAACCCGGGATGGCGTAACCATCCAAACTTCTCTTGGAAGCAGCAGACTCCCAATACTTCCCAACCTTATTTCCAAAACTTTCAACCATTCCAGAATATTAATCCCTACCGTCCTTCGACTCAATTTCAACACACTCCTCCTCCACCCCATAGAAACACAGCCTTTGAGGAGAAACTGTTGACCTCCCTTCAAGGTTTGGAAACCATTACACAATTGGTGCACTCTCACACGCAATCTATCGCCAAGCTAGAATCCCAAATGGGGCAACTAACTAATGCACTGAACAAGCGAGAGGAAGGAAAGCTTCCAAGCCAACCAGTGAGTAATCCTAGGGGACAATACATGGCCCAAGAAAATCAACTAAATACAATTCATCATGAACAAGCCAATGCTTTGACTACCCTAAGGAGTGGACGTATAGTAGACAATAGGATTGGGGAGGATAACAATAAGAAAGGTAAAGAAGAGGATAGAAATGTGTCAAATGAAAATCTAAAACCTTCTTATTCTTCTTCAGCTAGTCCACCTTCTGCCAAAACTCATATCCCAAAGGCCCCATTTCCTGAAGCCCTTAATTCACCCTCTCCCTTTGGCAAAAAGGGAACTTCACTAGAGGAGATGATAGAGGTTTTCAAACAAGTCAAAATCAACCTCCCGCTTCTTGATGCTATTAGACAAGTTCCCTCCTATGCCAAATTTCTCAAAGACCTTTGTACCCAAAAGCAAAAATCCAGGACACATGTGCCTAAAAAGGTCTTCCTAACTGAGCAAGTGAGTTCTATTCTCCAACACAACACCCCACCGAAATTCAAAGATCCTGGTGCTCCCACCATCTCCTGTGTCTTAGGAAATAATTTCATTGATCGAGCACTCTTAAATCTAGGGGCAAGTGTCAATCTCTTACCTTACTCAGTTTATGAGAAACTTGGGTTAGGTGAGTTAAAACCAACCTCGGTATCCCTTCAATTGGCTGATCGATTTGTAAAAACACCACGTGGGATAATTGAAGATGTTCTTGTCAAGATAGACAAATTCTATTTTCCAGTAGATTTTATCGTCTTTGATATGGAACATGAGCCTAATCCTAAGAAACAAATCCCCGTGATCCTTGGACGCCCCTTTTTAGCTACAGCCAATACGAGTATAAATTGTAGAACTGAGGTGATGAATATATCCTTTGGGAATATGAAGGTCAAGTTAAATATATTTCGTGCCTCTGATCAACCTGCAAAAGAAGTTGAGTGCTTCCTAATAGACAAAATGGACGATCTTGTAGAAGAAACCCTTCCCTATATTTTGGCAGATAACCCTCTAAAAACATACATGGCCCATTTTGACTTTGATATAGACAAGGCCATAGAAGCAGTCAACTTCCTGCCCAACAATTAGTCTTCCACAAATTTTTTTCCTTGGAGAACCCCGCATGAACCCGGTATGATTTGATAAGGATGCACTGCGTCTGGCTGAAGACGTTAAACTTAGCGCTTGTTGGGAGGCAACCCAATTCTCGTAGGTTATTTTTGCATATTTTCTTGTCGCATTTTTTTATTTTCTTAACAGGATCCCTCATATAACTGATAAAACTACGGTAAAATGCTTCTATCCTCCATATGCATCATATTTTTGTCCAAAATAAAAAATATATAAAACAATAAAAATAATAATATAATATTCAAAAAAAAACATTGAGGACAATGTCTGATCTAGGTTGGGGGGTATAGGATTCGAATTTTTGAAGGAATTTTTCGCATTTTCACATTTTTAAGTGAATTTCAAAAAAAAAAGTGAATTTCAAAAAAAAAAAATCTAATTTCTATGCCTTAGTGCTGAAATGATAATCACACAAAGTATATAAAATCTAAAAAACCGAATGATTAGTCAGGAATAAGTCAATTTGAGTTCTTTTCATTAAAAATTCTTTTAGCAAGTTGTAAGATAATTTTTATTTTGAAATTTCACAACACGTATGGCCTGCACTTCTAAGGGTTAGGTTTAACATGATGTTGTTAAGGCTGGTAGCAACCTTGAGTCCTGATGAATCATACCTATCTAATTCGCTATTAAAAAAAAAGAAGAAGTGAATTTAGTCAGGTACATCGAAAAGGGCTACCTATTGTCAAAGGTCAGCGGACTTGCAATGATGAATCCGAGCATAGGTCCGTAGGGGAGTCTTGATGCCTAACACCTTATGCCATCTGGTATGGGAGTGTTGACTGAATGCTCGTTACATGGAGGAATCATTACAAGAGTAAAAGTGCGTAATAAATAAAAAATAAAAAAAATAAAAAAAATAAAAAAAAATAAAAAAAAAAAGAAAAAGAGAAAATAATATTGACCTTGAAAAAGACGATAGTGTGAAAGCCGTCGTTGTAAAAATTCGAGTAAACTGGAATATTACAGATAAAGCCCATGAGGTATTAAAGTAAACATCCACAACTCTCGAAATCCTGCAAGGTAGGATGATTTTGAATCAGTGATTAGGTCTTATCTGACCAATTCTTGGAAACTACTAGTTTTAGCAGTATTTTGGAGAATCTAAAGCCTTAGCTTGTGTATGGTCCAGACATCACCGAGCACCCAAGTATAAATTAGCATTACAACTCTCTAACAGAAACTTAATGACTTCAACTTAAATTGCATACTGATTTAGAATTTGGGCTGACTTAGTAATTAAAACTTTGTGTGCTTTTAAAATTCTTGGCACTTATGCATTTAAAATTAGATTTTATAAAGCAATAAAACAAATTCATTAGGTAGAGACAACAGTTTGTGGGTATCTGAGCCGGAAACCCTCACGAGACAAAACTCGTCCACTAGGGCCACCTAGGGGTTTAAAGCCTTATTGCATACAGTAAATGCAATCGCGATTCCTGCGAAAGTGAGTTAGTTTTTATTTTGCTCGAGGACTAGCAAAATGCAGGTTGGGGAGTGTGATAAGTACTAAATAATGCATAAATTAACCTTTTATTCATAGCACTTATCATTATTTTAATTTGCATATTTCGTAAATTTAACCATAAAATATGTGTTACCATCATCATTGCATTTTAATAATTATCAGAGGTAATTCGAGTTGATTTAATTATTTAATGGTTGAGTCTAATAGATGCAGGTCAAGTCGAATTGATTTAGGATGATCTCTGAACCCAAATCGCATGCACCCCGCAAATCAAGACCCTCTGATTCAGTTACCTAAATTTCTTTCCACTCGTTCCAACTCTTCTTCCACATAATCCAATTGCTCTATTTTAATCTCAAAAACAATAAAATCCCTTTAATTATTTGTCCCTCATATCTCAAAGCATACCATCTAGTTGCACGGCTCCTAAAGCCATTTCCCAACTCTTCTACTCCTCACATCTAGCTTCATCTTCCCGAGATCCCAACTTCCCATCCCCTGTTCCACATCACCTCCCAGCTTTTCCTCAACCTTATCCCGGATCTCCCGCATCCTCCCAATACTCATCCAAGAATTCCCAACGCTATCAGCAGCTTCCAGCTCCCCTATTTCTAGCAGAACAGAACCATCCCAAGCTTCATCCCGAGCTCCATGGTTCCACCAAACCAACCATCTCCTGTTTCGGAACCAGCCTTGCATCCTTATCCAAACATTCAGATTAACAGCTTAGCATCCATCTAATAGATTCATCTTCATCTCATTCTTCATCCGCATGAAGCCAGCTTATCCCCTCCACGGATAAGCCCCAGCCATCAAAGATTCATCCTCTTCCCCTGTTCCGAAACAAAACTAGCAACTGTCCGTGATTCAAGGTTTCTTCCGGTTTGATCCCAACTCCACGCTCCCAGTTCATTTCCTTATCTTCCTCCCACTGCATCCAGCTCACGGTTCATCACTTCTTCCCAACCATTTCCCATCATCTGCGGAGGAGATCAACCTTCACAGCCTTCTCCTACTTCGGAACAGAGTCCCAACATCCGAACTTCACTTCCTGATTTTTATCCAACGCCCGAGCTACCGAATCCCGTGGATCATCTTCCCAGATTTCCTCTCAGCACTCATGGATAGCTTTTAAGGCAGGATCCCATGATCCGTGATGATCTCTTCCGATGAGATCAAATCTCAGTTCACAGGTCGCTTCCCATCCACGGACGAGTTCTTGTGTCCGCGTTTCATTCTTTCGTTTCTTCCAGCGTCCAGACCATCATCTCCTCCCACGACCGGATATTCCGCAACTCATCTCTATCCCATGAACATCCTTGCATTCGCTCCCAAACCGCCCCACATATCTTCCGCGTTCAAGGATCAAGAGAGATCTGCTCTTATCCAGCAGCCGTTCATCCTTATCTACACTCGAAACAGGGGAGGGGCAGCCTATAAAAGGAGGAAGCATCTCTTCCTTAGAAGCAAGCGGAGCTCACAGGCAAAATCCCACAGAAGACAGAGGAGGGAGAAGAGTTTCTTGAGTATTTTGGGAATGATTTTCCAAAGGAAAAGATGATCATGTGCCGAGAGGGAGCCGACGGGAGGAAGGAGGAAGAACCAATCATCATGAAGTCCCCCTGCAGTGCAACTGTTCAGCTCTTCATGGAAGGCTAATTTCTTCACTGGGGCTGGATGCAGCCCTAACAAAGGGACATGGGTTTTATATTTTATTTTATATTCTTGGAGTTGTATGATCTTATTGTTTTTAATGGATATCTTCTTTTGAATCATATTTAATTTTTGTGATTTTAAGTATGATGTTCGTACAACTGTTCTTCATGATTACTAAGTAAATATAAGATAGTCCATGCTTAGGGAAAATGCAGTGTCCTGCTATATTAGTTTAGGGTAGACATTTTATGCCAACTGAAGATGGATTATTCCCAAAATACTTTTGTGAATTTCTATTTAAATGCTTATTAGGCTTGTAGCCAATTTGCATGTTTATCAAAGAATAAATTAAAATATAATTAACCCTTGTTCCGATGTTAGTGGTGAATTCCTTACCCTAGGTTTCTCCCAACTGATATCATTATCAATTGCATTTTTTATTAAATTCCTTAGTTTAATAGTCTTCACAAACTCTTCCTTTTAAATATTTTTATTTTTAAGAAAACAACTGTACCCCAATCCCTGTGGATCGATACCCGTAATCACTATCCTACCAGATACGTGCTATTGCGTGGTCTTTAAAGTTGACTATCAATAACACATGAATCATTTTCTAACTTAGAATATAAGCATTTATCAGATTCATTTACTTTAAAGCCATAAGAAATAATTATTTCATCAAATTTTCTATGCCATTGCTTAGGAGCTTGTTTTAAACCATAAAAGAATTTGACTAACCTACAAACTTTTCTTTTCTGTCCCTGAGCCACATATCCCTCTGGCTGATCCATATAAATCTCTTCCTCTAAATTACCATTGAGGAAGGCAGTCTTGACATCCATCTGATGGATTATCAAATTATGGATTGAAGCCAGTGCAATTAAAGTACGGATAGTGGTTATCCTAGTCATAGGAGAATACGTATCAAAGTAATCTATACCCTCTTTCTGAGTAAAGCCCTTAGCAACTAATCTTGCTTTATATTTTCCAATTGAACCATCAGGTCTTAATTTCTTCTTAAAGATCCATTTATAACCTATAGCCTTACTACCAGATGGTAAATCAGTTAGAAACCATGTTTCATTAGTCATAAGTGAATTCATTTCACTATTAATAGCTTCCTTCCAAAACATAGAATCTAATGAGTTCATAGCATCTTTATATGTTTTAGGATCATCTTCTACCATAAAGGTATAGAAATCAGATCCAAAATCTTTCTTTTTCCTAATTCTTTTGCTTCTACCAAGTTCATTAATATCAATAAGTTCTTTTTCATTTTCATTAGAAGGTGAATTACAAGATTTATTATTTGATCTATCTATTATATTCTTTTCTATTTTATCCTTAAAAGGAAAAATGTCTTCAAAGAAAGAAGCATCTTTAGATTCAAATATAGTATTTTTATCTATGCCATTAATGTCAGAACTAATGACTAAGAATCTATAAGTAACACTATTAAGAGAATAACCAAGAAATATAACATCAAAAGTATTAGGTCCTAATTTTCTTTTCTTAATTAAAGGAATATTAACCTTAGCCAAACAACCCCAAACTTTTAGGAAGTTTAGGTTAGGTTTTCTTCCTTTCCAAAGTTTATAAGGAGATTCATTAGAACCTTTAAATGGAACCCTATTAAGTAGGAAATATGCAGTAAGCACTGCTTCCCCCCACCAAACCTCAGGTAAACCCGAGTTGGCTAGCAAAGATCTTACCATATCTTGCAAAGTCCTATTTTTTCTTTCAGCCACTCCATTAGACTGAGGTGAATAGGGAGGTGTTACTTCATGTAGAATTTCATTAACTCTACAAAATTCATTCAAGTCATTAGAGGTGTATTCTCCCTCTATCTGACCTGAGAATTTTTATTCTCTTGTCAAGTTGATTTTCTACTAAAGATTTATAAGTCTTAAACATCTCAAAAGCTTCATCTTTAGATTTTATTAAATAAACTTGACAATACTTAGAGTAATCATCTATGAAGGTAATAAAATACCTTCTACCCCCTTTAGTCAAAGTTCCATTTAGATCGCATACATCTGAATGTATTAATTCTAATAAAGTTGAATTTCTATTTACCATTTTAAATGATTTTCTAGGTTGTTTAGATTGAACACAAATTTGGCACTTTTCTTTTCTATTTAATGAAACATTAGGCAATAAACCAGAACTAATCATTCTTTTAATAGTATTATTATTCACATGTCCTAATCTAGCATGCCAAAGAAAAGAAGAACATACTGAAAGAATAACTTTATTATTGCTATAAGAAGGAATATCCAAAGGTACATCATTCATTTTATTAATTACATATAAGCCATCACACTCATAGCCTTTGCCTACAAATGTTCCATTCTTTGTTATAATCACTTTCTTTGATTGAAATAACAAAGATAGCCACTCTTTATCAGAAGAGATCCACTGATCAGATTCCTTCTTCCTTCGGGCACATGGTACACATTAACTAGAGGAAGCACATTTCCAGATGTAAGCCTTAGAAGTACTTTTTCAGTTCCAAGTACTCGTGCCGAGGTAGAATTCCCCATAGTCACTGTTAGGCCGCTCTGGACCTGATAAACAGTGAAAAGGGTACGATCAGTACACATATGAACATTCGCACATGTATCCACTAACCAATCGGTAGAATGAATTGCCAAATTTAACTCTGGACTTAAAGTTACATACCGATCATCAGTACTAGTAGGGCCAGTACTGGAAAACACCATGTTGGTTTGTGGATTGGCAGGTTGAGGAGGTGCATGTTCATAGTTCTGATACTCCTTCTTCTTCATCCGGCATACTCGTGCCATATGACCAGATTTTCCACAATTGTAGCAAATCGGCCTCCGATCATTCTTATTGATCTGGTGTTTTGGCTTCATGGATTTTCCTTTGTTCTTAGGTCCACCCTTTTCAAATTTGGAGTTTTTGAACCTATAGGTTTTATTCTGGCCTTCTACAAAGTTCACCTTAGTTAGAAACTCAGGGTTCATGATTTGCTCATTGTCTTTCTCAAGATGTTGCTCTTGAATCCTAATGGCAGATAGTAGGGTTTTCATGCTCATTTCCTCGGTCTTATGTTTTAGGGACAATCCAAAATCTTTCCAAGAAGGTGGAAGCTTGTCAATGGTACAAGCAACTTGAAGGCTCTCAGTTATACCCATTCCCCTTAAGCCTAATTCATGATAAATCACTGTTAACTCATGAGCTTGGTCAACTATGGGCTTGGTGTCTACCATCTTATAAGACAGGAATTGACTAGCAGTATACTTGTCCATTCCGGCATCTTGGATACCATATTTTTTATTAAGATCATCCCAAATCTCCTTAGAGGTTTTCAGAGTGCAATAGACATCAAAAAGAGGATCAGAAAGATAGGACAAAATTCTACCCCTACACAGGTAGTCTTTCTTCTTAAATTCCTCTAAATTACAAGTCCTAGCCGGTTCATTCTTATCCTCTTTTGGAGGAGAGTCAAAAATTATGGAAAATAATCCAAGCGTGGTTAAGAAGATTTCTATTTTCTCTCTCCAACGCTTAAAATTAGTTCCATTAAACTTTTCAGGAGGAACCGGATCACTTGCATTGGCCATTGGGGTAACTCTAATTACTAGCCTATTATACGTAGGAATCTACTTCAAGATTGTTGGCAATAAATTTGAAGCAGAAATAAAACTAAACTATTCTACTTCAATAAATAATAGGCAGTAATAGGCTAAAATAAAAATTAAAAGTAAAAATAGGAAAAATGGAATCCGAGATGCTGAGGCATGGTATGTTGGTCACTTTTCTTGAAGTAGATTTCGCCGCCTTACAGTGCACTAGGCTTGGATGGCGTTCTACTCCTAAGATACAACAGCCTCTCGTTCCTTCTGCCTCAATGATTTGCACGGATCAAAGAAGGCTTCGAACCCAGAATCAATATGCATCAAGCCCGTTAAACAATTTTGAAAGAAATATTTTAACTGATAGGAAGAGAGAGTAGAGAAAGAAAAAGAATTAAGAATTAATCTGTAGAGGTCGTCTATTTATAGACTTTTAACAGACGTATGGCTGTGGGCGCGTCTTTTGCGTGAGGTGCGAAACATTCGCGTGGATGGGCGCGTCCCTGAAGAAAGCGTCCCTTCGTGCCTTTTGCATGGTCGTAAAAGCAGACGGGCGCGTCCCGTGCCTTTTGCACGGTCGTAAAAGCAGACGGGCGCGTCTCCCTTTTGCACGGTCGTAAAAGCATCCTTGCTTTTACGTTCGTGTAAAAGCAGACGGGTGCGTCCCGTGCCTTTTGCACGGTCGTAAAAGCAGACGGGCGCGACTTCCTTTTGCACGGTCGTAAAAGCATCCTTGCTTTTACGTTCGTGCAGCAGCATCGTCTTCCTTTTGAAGCTTTGTATGGTCGTAAAA
Source organism: Phoenix dactylifera (assembly GCF_051530095.1). Classification (NCBI taxonomy): domain Eukaryota; kingdom Viridiplantae; phylum Streptophyta; class Magnoliopsida; order Arecales; family Arecaceae; genus Phoenix; species Phoenix dactylifera. The sequence continues at coordinate 22,268,080 of NC_143197.1, forward strand.
GCATGTGGGAAGAAGGTTTGCACGGTCGTAAAAGCATGTGGGAAGAAGGGGGGTGACACAAAAAAAAAATAGTGGAAAGAAGGACTCGAACTCATAACCTTGTGAGTACAAAACCCACAAACAAACCAACCATACCATCAAGGGATTGTGATAAAATAAAACATTTAATCATCAATAAATCTAATACATGTATTCACTAATATAGTCCTCATCCATACATCCAACTAAACCATTATTGAGTACAGGATCATAGAGAATTCAAAACTGATGATAATTGGCGCCTCACAAATCAAACACATGCATATAAGTGTTGGTGGAGGCCGGTGTGGGCCAAGTCAACAAGGCTCGCCCACGGCGGAGGCCGGTGTGGGCGAAGTCGCAATCGAACACTGGGGGGGTGCTTGGAATGGTCGGTTTAAAGACCATGGTTAAGCCTTCACTATTACCTGCGGGTTTTAGTGAGATGGCAGCGCCTACGGTCCTAACAGTGGTATCAGAGCCAGTGGCACGGGTTCAATTCCCAGGATATGCGATTAAAAGAAAAAAAAACTCCCTTGCTGGGGGGGAGATTGTTGGCGGAGGCCCGTGTGGGCCAAGTCAGCAGGGCTCGCTTGCTGGGGGAGAGATTGTTGGCAGAGGCCGGTGTGGGCAAAGTCAGCAAGGCTCGCCCGCGGCGGAGGCCGATGTGGGCCAAGTCGCAATCGAACGCCGGGGGGGCGCTTGGAATGGTCGATTTAAAGACCATGGTTAAGCCTTCACTATCACCTGCGGGTTTTAGTGAGATGGCAGCGCCTACGGATCTAACAGATACCAATTGTAGGCTCATGTGTGGCGCATTCAAAGGAAAACTAGCTCAAAATTCAGTTTCTGCAAGGCCAGGGTCGACTCATGGAAAGTTGGGGTCGACCCATGAAGAGCTGGGGTCGACTCTAGTGAAGGAAGGGTCGACCCCAAGAAGTTACAAGGAGACGACAGAGAGCACTTCTCTATCGGTCTCAGGTGGGGTCGACCCCAAGAAGTCATAGGGAGACGACAAAGAGCTGTTCTCTGTCATCTCAGGAGGTGGTCGACCCTTGAAGTATTGGGGTCGATCCTTGATCTGCAGGGGTCGACTCCAGCGCTGTGCCAGGCATGCCATTCAGTCAATGACGAAAATTTTTGGTCTTTGACTGGCTTAGAGACTTCGTGATTTATGCTCCTAAGGGTCTAAGTCATTCTTAGGCTAGGTTTAGACTCAAGGGGAGAGAGCATGTAAGTCATGGACTTGAGTTGAGTGCTTTCTAATGTGGCTTAGGGGGAGATTGAGTTGGCTTAGGATTAGACTAAAATTGAGAGCCTATATAAAGGCTTGATGTAATCAGTTTTAGGGTTATTACTTTTATTATTTCCTGAAGAAATAAGAGTCGCCAGAAAACTTTCTCCCACGTTCTCTCTTCTCTTCCTCTTCTTCTCCACAAAAATCCTAGTTTGTGATTGTGGTTCTTCATCTCTTCTTCCTTCTTTCTCCACGCGGCCTGACGCCCTAGGTTAGCGGTTATCAGGGATCCACACACTTCCGCACAGCGCCAACAATTGGTATCAGAGCGAGGTTTTGGCATGAGAAAGAAGAAACGAAGGAAAGACATCAAGAAGAAAGCATTCGCTCTTCTCCCTTCAAGGTGATTTCTCAAATTAGATTTGTGTTTATTTGTGATTGTGGTCTGGCCAATCATGAACAATAACATGAAGGTGGAGTTTGAGAAGTTTAATGGGAAGGGAAGCTTCTCTATATGGAAGGTCTGGGTGAAACAATCTCTTGGTGCAGAACTATTTGGATTTGGCTCTAGAAAATAGGCCGGAGGGTATGACAGATAAGGAATGATTTTCATTGGAGAAAATGACTTGCGCTACCATCAGAGGATGCTTGGCAGATTCAGCCTTGTACAGTGTCCTAGAGGAGAAGACACCCAAGGGATTATGGACAAAGTTGCATACCATGTATATGGAAAAGAATATGTGCAACAAGTTGATGTTGAAGAAACAATTGCACAGCCTTCGGATGCATGAAGGTGGAGATATTGTTCTTCATATTCGGAGGTTTGACCAGGTTTGCAATGACTTGCAGACTCTTGGCGTGAAGATGGAAGAGGAGGATAGATCTCTACTCTTGCTTTGCTCGTTGCCAGGTTCTTATGATCCTTTGGTTACTACTTTGCTGTATGGGAAGGAGACGCTGAATTATGAAGAAATAATTTATGTGCTAAGGTCCAATGAGCAAAGGGAAAGATTAACAAAGGATGGAGTTCCTCAGGAAGGTCTTACTGTCGAAGAGAGGCCTAGAAGAGGGAAGGAACGGAGCAAGCAAAGGGGACGATCAAAGTCCAGAAAAGGTAAGAAAGAGTTCAAATGTTACAAGTGCAATGAATAGAAGAGATGGAGTCGACCCTGGCACGTTCTGGCACATATAGCACAGATGAACAGTAAATGAAGCCGATCCCAAGATTCCTTGAGCCGATCCAAGGAAACCATGAGCCGGCCCCAGATTCAACCACTGCAAAAAAAAAAAGCTTTCTGAAAATTACTGAGAGGGCCGACCCCAAGCATTCTTGAGCCGACCCCAGGAAGCCTTGAGCCGACCCCAAGAGAGCATGAGCCGACCCTAGGATGAGAACTCAAAATACATGTCTCTGGAATCCCTGAGAGAGCCGACCCCACTGTAGAATTAGGTCAACCCCAAGAAAGTATAAGTCAACCCCAACCTGAAAAATTGAAAAAATAAGCTTCTGGATTTTCTGAGAGGGCTGACCCCACTGTAGCAGGGGCCGACCTCACTGTAGCAGGAGCCGACCCCAGCCTGATGAACAGTGACTTGAGCCGACCCCAGCACGGGTAACAATCCAACGACTAGTTCTACAGAATTATTTTTTAAGTCTCCAATAGCTATAAATGGCTACTTTCTCCATTTCAACGGTAGAAAAGTCTTCTTTAGAGATTGGGAAAGTATTTAAGAGGCACTATTCATCAGAGGAAGGCATCTTTTGCAAATAAAGAAGCACATTTAAGAGAAAACTCTAGAAAAGCAAGCCTCATTCAATTGCTTCATCTCAAGAGCCAAAAGAAAGTGGTTGAGCAGTTTTAAAGAGTCATCAATAGCTCCACCAACCCTTATGAAGTGAAGCAAGCTTGACAAAGAAGAGAATAGCTCCTCTAAAGCGATAAACATTCTCTAAACTCTTCTTTGTAATTTATAATTGCTTTATTTGCTTTTTTAGGAGCTTTCATTCATTGCTTATTACTCTTGTTGTAAGGTTTGTTAGTAAGCCCGTAAAACCAACATTGTAGGTTGTTGGTAAGCCCGCAAAACCAATATTGAGGTTTATTGGTGAGCCCAAAAAACCAATTGTAAAAGTTTTGATTGTGAGCCCGAAAAACAATCCTACTGTAATCCGAGGGATTATAGTAAAATTTTCAAGAGGACGCTTGGGAAGTGGATGTAGGTGCCTTAGGGTGCCCCGAACCACTATACATCATGGTGTTTATGTTGTGGCTTCATTTGTGATAATTCTTGCATTATCTTTCATCTTTGCTATAGTTTAATTCATTGAAGTAATTTAAGAAAGCATCCACCGCACTCAACTAAGAAAGTTTTTTAAAGCACTAAAAATTTAGAAAAATCCAATTCACCCCCCCCCCCCTCTTGGGTTATCACCTTGGGCAACAAGTGGTATCAGAGCAGATGCTCTAATAGTATTTGTTGATCTCACGATCAAGAGCAAAAGATCATGGCAGCCCATGTAGGAAGTTCTATGAGTGAGGGGCAATCCACAAATAGACCTCCCTTGTTTAATGGTATGAACTACACATATTGAAAAGCTAGGATGAGAATTTTATTCAAGCTCTAGATTATGATTTGTGGAGTATCAACTAAAGGACCACATACACCCACAATTAGCATAGATGGCACAATCATTTCTAAACCTAAAATGGATTGGGATGACAGTGATAAGAGGCTGGCGCAACTAAATGCTAAAGCCATTAATGAACTTTACTGCTTTCTAGATATAAATGAATTCAATAGAATATCCATATGTACCTCAGCCAAAGAAATTTGGGATAGGCTAGAAGTCACACATAAAGGGACTAATCAAGTTAAGGAGTCTAAAATAAATACGTTTGTACATAAATATGAACTGTTTAAAATGAAATCCACTAAGTCTATAACTAAAATGTTCACTAGATTCACAGACATCATAAATGGACTAAAGAGTTTAGGCAAATCCTATACTAACTCTGAATTGGTTCGAAAAATTCTTAGGTCTCTACCAAGAGTGTGGGAGGCCAAGGTAACTGCAATTCAAGAGGCAAAGGACCTCAACACGCTGCAGTTAGAAGAGCTTCTAGGATTACTCATGACCCATGAGTTGACCATGAAGTAAAATTCAGAAGAAGAGGTCAAGAAAAAGAAAACCATTGCCCTGAAGTCCACAACTCCAAAATAAGGCAGTGAATCAAAGGACTATGATGAAGAGGGAATGACAATGCTCACGAGGAAGTTCAGAAAATTCATGAGAGGAAAGAAGGAGTTCCACAAAAGGAAGCCCCTCTTCAAAGGCAGCTCAAGCAAAGAAAAGAAAAAGGACAAAGAGAAAGAAAAAGAAGCGCCAATCTGCTATGAGTGTAACAAGCTCGGGCATTTCAAGATAGATTGCCCAAAATTTTATGGATGGCAAGGAAGCTTAAGAAGAAGGCTCTCATGGCTGAATGGAGTGAGAGTGAGGAGTCAAGCTTAGAAGAGGAAGATCAGCAAAATATGGCTCAAATCTGCTACATGGCTAATGAAAATGAGGTAGATGCTGAACTTGATTGTGATTTTACAGTAGAGAAATTACATGATGCATTTTTAGATCTTATGGAAGAGCATAAGAAACTAATTTATAAAAATAAAGTTTTAATGGATGAAAATCAATTTCTTATGAAAGATAAGCTGAAACTATCTAACGACTATGAAACATTAAGTAAGAAGTTCACTAATAAAACCAAAAATCTAATTACCGAAAACATTAAACTAAAAGGAGATATAGAAAAATATAAATTCTTAGTGGATAAATTTATACTTAGCTCAACTAAATTAAACATGATTCTTGATAGTCAAAAAACTGTATATGATAAAGTAGGTTTAGGATATAAAACAAATAGAAAATAAAAATACTTAAAGAATATATTTGTTAAAGTCAAAAATAAACATACTATTTGTTATTGCTGCAACAAATTTGGATACAAAGCATATGAATGTAATTTTAGAAAATTCAGCTATAATAGATTGAGTGAAAAGAGCAAGCTGAAATACAAGAAAATCTGGGTTCCAAAAGGAACATCAAACACTAACCCTAAAGGATCCAACATAGTTTGGGTACCTAAAGTGTATCCTTGATTTTGATTGCAGGTATGTCTTACAGCCAATAAGAAGAATAGACGTTGGTATCTAGATAGTGGATGTTCAAGACACATGACAGGTGACATAGAGCAATTTATCATCTTAGAATCTAAAGATGGTGGAGTGGTAACCTATGGGAACAATGAAAAAGGACACATCATTGGAAAGGGTAAAATCCGTATCACTCCATCTATTTTTATAGAAAATATTTTGTTAGTTAATGGTTTGAAACATAACTTACTTTGTATTAGTCAGTTTTGTGATAAAGATCTTAAAGTTTCCTTTGAAGCTTCAGTATGCATAATCAATTTCCTTTGAAGCTTCAGTGTGCATAATCATAAATTCTAAAGATAATAGCATTGTACTTATGGGACATAGGTATGAAAATATTTATATAGTAGATCTTGATGACTTAGCCAAGAAAAATGGATTATGCTTAATCACTAATAAAGAAAAGAAAAATAAAACAAGTTGGCTATAGCATCATAGACTAGGGCATGCTAGTATGGACTTAATCTCAAAACTGATCAAAAAAGATTTAATAAAAGATTTGCCAAAATTAAATTTTGAAAAAGATAAAATTTGTGGTCCATGTCAATTAGGAAAGCAAACAAGATCATCTTTCAAATCAAAGAATGTAGTGTCAACCACAAGGCCTTTTGAACTCATCCACATGGATTTATTTGGACCTACTAGAACTACAAGTCTAGGAGGAAAAAAGTATGGACTAGTAATTGTGGATGATTTCTCAAGATATACATGGATTTCATTTCTTGCACATAAAAATAAAGCATTTTCAGCATTGTTGAAATATTATAAAAATGTTATAACTGAAATGAATTTCACCTTAATTGCAATTTGAAGTGATCATGGGACCGAATTTCAAAATCAACACTTCGAAGAATTCTGCAATGAAAACGATATTTCTCATCAATTTTCAGCACCTAGAATACCTCAAGAAAATAGGATTGTTGAAAAGAAAAATAGGACTTTGGCAGAAATGGCTCGCACTATGTTATGTGAGTCAAATCTTCCAAAGTACTTTTGGGTTGAAGCTATAAATACCGCTTGCCATATTTTAAACCGTGTTTTAATTCGTCCTATTACAAAGAAAACTCCTTATGAACCTTGGAAGAATAAGAAACCAACTGTCAAATATTTTAGAATATTTGGTTGTCGATGTTTTATTTTAAACAATAGCAGGGAAGATCTAAGCAAATTTAATGCCCAGTCAGATGAGGGTATTTTCTTAGAATACTCTATTTCTAGCAGGGCTTACAGAGTCTTCAACAAAAGAACTTTTGTTGTTGAAGAATCAATTAATGTTATTTTTGATGAGTCTGATAGTGAGTCCCTTAGGAGAGAAAGTATTCTTGATGATGATGCAGGGATAATAGAGTTTGAAAAGCTAAACCTTAATGACGTTCCAAATCAAAAAAAGGAAGATGAAGAGAAAAAAGAAGATGATCATAATCCACCACAATCTCAAGACTTGCCAAAGGAATGGAGGTATGCATATGGGCATCCTAAAGATTTAATTATTAGTGATCCATCACAAGGGGTAAGAACTCGGTCCTCTCTAAGAAATTGGAATAATTATCTTGTTTTTGTTGCACAAATAGAACCTAAAACTTATGAAGAAGCAGAACATAACATACATTGGATTAATGCCATGCAAAAAGAATTAAATCAATTGAAAAGAAGCAATGTATGGATACTAACTGAAAGACCAAAGCACAATACAATAATTGGAACCAAATGGGTCTTTAGGAATAAGTTAGATGAAAATGGAGTAGTTACAAGAAATAAAGTTAGACTTGTAGCTAAGGGATACAATCAGAAAGAAGGGATAGATTTTGAAGAAACGTTTGCTCCCGTAGCTAGATTAGAAGCTATTAGACTACTACTAGTATTTGCATGCTTTATTGATTTCAAACTATATCAAATGGATGTAAAAAGTGTCTTTCTAAATGATTATATAGAAGAGAAAGTTTATATAGAGTAACCTCCTAGTTTTGAAAGCTATGAATTTTCTGATCATGTATTTAGATTACATAAGGCACTACATGGGTTGAAACAAGCACCTAGGGCATGGTATGATCGACTAAGTAAATTTCTGTTAAATAATGATTTTAGTAGAGGAAATGTAGATAAAACACTTTTCATTAAAAGAAAAGATAAAAATCTGCTAGTGGTACAAATATACGTAAATGACATCATATTTGGTGCCACTAATGATATTCTTTGTAAAGAATTTGCTAAATTAATGCAAGAAGAATTCGAGATGAGTATGATGGGAGAACTCAATTTTTTTCTCGGATTACAAATCAAGCAAACTAAGGAAAAAAATTCCATCCATCAAACTAAGTATACAAAGGAAACACTAAAGAAGTTTGGAAATGAAAATCACAAGAAAATAGGCACTCCGATGAGCCCCACTAGTAAGCTAAACAAAGATAAAAAAGGGAAGAGCATAGACATGAAACTCTATAGAAGCTTAATTGGATCTTTGCTCTACCTTACTGCTAGTAGGCCTGACATAGTATTTAGTGTAGGGATCTGTGCTAGATATCAGTCAGACCCTAAGGAATCACATCTAGGTGCTGTCAAAAGAATTCTTAGATACCTAAGAGGGACTTCAAATATAGTATTATGGTATCCTAGAGATTCTTGTCTTGATTTGCTTGCATTTTTAGATGCAGATTTTGCTTGATGCAAGTTAGATAGGAAGAGCACTAGTGGGACATGTCAATTCTTAGGAGACAATTTAGTGTTATGGTTTAGTAAAAAGCAGAATTCAGTGACATTGTCGACGGCTGAGACCGAATACATCACAGCCGGAAGTTGTTGTGCCCAAGTACTATGGCTCAAGCAACAACTAGAGGACTATGGAATTAAGCTTGATAAAATTTCTATAAAATGTGATAACACTAGCACAATCAATCTCACTAAAAATTCGGTTCAGCACTCTAAGGCAAAGCACATTAAAATTAGGTATCACTTCATTAGAGATCATGTGTAAAATGGGAATGTAAGTATTGAGCATATGTGTACCGAGAAACAATTAGCTGATATATTTACAAAACCTCTTAGTGAAGATAGATTTTGCATGCTTAGGAAAGAATTAGGCATATATGACCCCTTTGCTTAGAATAGGAAAATTGTCTCTCGATACGCTCCTCTTATTTCGTAAATCCTATGAAACATTGATCAAATTATTGATTTATAAATTCTTCACATGTATATCAAGGTCTCATAAAAATTTGGTAAGGATCAGAAAGAAGAAAGATTAAAAAAAAAAATGGGAACCTGAACTGGGGCCGACCCGAGCCCAGAGTGGGGTCAACCCCACCTTGAGTCGACCCAAGCACAAGCTGGGGTCGACCCGACGGCGGGACCCCCATTTTTAAGGGGGGAGCCGTGAGCGCTTTTATCACTTCTAACCTCCAAAAACCCTATTTCCTCCTCTCCAATCCCCTCTAATCACTTCCAAACAATAGTAGATCCCTCTCCCAAGCCATTAGATCAAGTTCTAGGAAAGGGTTTGGTGAAAATGGGACCCAAACAAGTAGTGGCCAAGCATGCTAAGAGAGTGACACACCCATCTACTGTAGAGGAGCATCCTAGAGAGTCATCTTCAGTGCCTCCACAAGCTGAGCCACATGTAGAGCCTCCTCCACCTCCTTCCCCTTTAGTTCTACTTGCTAGGTATGCGGGGAGACCGGTTACTACAGGTAGAAGAATTCATTCTGAATTTTTGGATCAAGAGGGGTTCAGGTTGGGTGGTTGGATCCGACAATAGGGATAGGAGTATCTTTACTCCCTAGATTTACAGACCTACCCGGGATTAGTTCGTGAGTTTTATGCTTTCCTACGGGTCGGTCCAGGAGGGCTTGTGTTCAAGGTTCGTGAAGTTCGAATCCGTGTTTCTGAGGAGAACCTAGGATAGTTACTTCATCTCCCATGTGAGGGTGCCATATCAGACAGACCAGAGCACAAGATTAGAGCTCTACAGCTGATTATGGAGAGAGATGAGCTAGATTATTCAAATAATTTGGTAGCTAGCTCTTTTCCTGCTGAGATGAGTCTGCTTCATAACTTCACAGGTCGGATATTGTTTCCGAAGAGCGGAAGATTCGACTATATGTCTAAGCATGATCAGGCGATTATGGAGCATGTTATTCAGGCCATGATGATCAGACAGATGTATGAGGCCGTATCTAGAGCGAGAGCCTCTTTACCATATGGTATGGTACTCACACTGATATTTAGACATCATGACATATGTCTGGTTGGAGAGATCTCCAGAGATTTATTATAAACCGACACCTACACTGCACGATCACTTATTCGCATGGGCTACGAGAAGGTAGACGGTCACTGGGTGCGGGGAGGTACAAGGGTACAGGCACCAGAGCCTGGAGACTCTATTCTCGAGCCTGAGGTACCTGTCGACCATCCTTCGGCACATGCAAAGGCAGGACTTTCATCATCCACACCTACTAGATATACAGAGGAGTATTGGAGTAGGATGACTGAATTGTATCAGCTCAGGTGATGAGTCTCTTCGATAGGATGACGAGTCTCTCCGATAGTATGATGAGTCGGATGGACAGTATCACGGCTGAGGTCAGGGGAGTTTCTGCTCAGGTGACGAGTCTCAAGGACCGGATGACAGCTTTAGAGAGAGAGTTTCATGGTCCTCAGGGAGCTCGAGCAGCTGAGTCAGAGGTCTCGGCATAGAGCCAGCCAGTTCATAGGGCTCACAGACCCTCACAGTCATATCAGCCCAGACCTCCTCTCGCCACCTATACTAAGAGATCTAGAGCCAGATCCCAGCCTTTGGATGCCTCTAGGCCTACTGATAGCACTGCAGGAGCTCGTTTAGACTAGTGCATAGAGTTACTCTAGCTATCTATGTATTTTGCTTTTTGTTGATTGTAAATGATGTTATCTTATATGGCATCTTGGCTTATTAGAACATTGTAATTTTGGCTCCTATGAAATGTGATGTCTTATCCTGTTTTATAATCTTTGTCATTGAAATACTTTTCACCCATGCATTACATATCTTTTTGATGATGACAAAAAGGGGGAGAAGTAAGAGAAGGGAGAAGTTGCAATATAGGGGGAGAAGTAAGAGAAGTAGAATAAGTTATAAGAGAAGTTAGAGCAATTCTTCATACCTAAGATATAAAAGGGGAGTATATATATACATCCTTAAGCAAAGCTAAGTTGGAAGAAAATATAAGAAAGCAATTGTATAGAGATATGTGTAACAATAAAAAATTCTGCACTCTAAAACTTCAAAACAAGAAAATCTGGAGTTTAATCAAAAATTCTGAATGTGGCACATACTTCTCCTGTCTTGATACATAACTTGAAACTCTTATTGTGACACAAATTTTTGGAGTCTTATCTTCAATAAAACACAAGAATAAGGGGGAGCAAAACTAGAGTTCAATTGGCATAAATTTAGATTAGATCGAGGAAGATTTTGGTTGGCACACCCTTTAATTTAAAAAATTCTGAATTTTCAGCTTTTAAAGCATTTTCTAAACTTTAAACCTCAATTCAAATATAAACGCCAACTTCGGTATACTCAATGTTTTGTAATCATCAAAAGAGGAAGATTGAGGATGATAATGTTATTTTGATGATTAACACAACCATTGAGGCCATATCAAATTAGAAATGCAAATTAACTCGATACATCATTAAGGAATGGCACACCCTCGATACATTCACGATACATTAGGAAAATACAGTCAAAACAACTCTCAAAGATTAACAACGAGATAAAATTTGTAGTAGAGAATGATAGAAAGCTTTTAAATTCATTTCGGCAAAGTTTCAAGTAGAGTATATTCTAAAGGGCAAAACTATAATTTTCATTATTAAGGGTATGAAACTCTAATGTGCCATATATTCTAATTTACTTGGAATATGTTTTATTGATCCTATATGCTAGTCTAACTCTAATATGCAGACAATCATGATTAGAGTCGACCCCAATTAGTTTCGAGTCAACCCCGATATATTTGGCACGCCTGGGAACGAAGTGGCACGCTTTTGAAACACTTGGCACAAAGTATGAGTCAACCCCAGAAGAGATTGAGTCGACCCGGCACGTTTTGGCACGTTCTGACACATATGGCACAGATGAACAGTAAATGGGGCCGACCCCAAGTTTCCTTGAGCCGACCCCAGATTCAGCCACTGCAAAAAAAATAGCTTTCTGAAAATTACTGAGAGGGTCAACCCTAAGCTTTCTTGAGCCGACCCCAGGTGGAGCCGACCCCAGGAAGCCTTGAGCCAACCCCAGTGGAGCCGACCCCAAGATGAGAACTCAAAATACATGTCTCTGGAATCCCTGAGAGGGCCGACCCCACTGTAGCTTGGGTCGACCCCAAGAAAGCATGAGTCAACCCCAACCTGAAAAGTCGGAAAAACAAGCTTCTTGATTTTCTGAGAGGGCTGACCCCAATATAGCAGGGGCCGACCCTACTGTAACAAGAGCCGACCCCAGAAAAACTTGAGCCGACCTCAGCCTGATGAACAGTGACTTGAGCCGACCCCAGCATGGGTGACAGCCCAACGGCTAGTTCTGCAGAATTATTTTTTAAGTCCCCAAAGGCTATAAATGGCTACTTTCTCCATTCCAACAGTAGGAAAGTGTTCTTTAGAGGTTAGGAAAGTATTTAAGAGGCACTATTCATCAAAGGAAGGCATCTTTTGAAAATCAAGAAGCACATTCAAGAGAAAACCCTAGAAAAGCAAGCCTCATTCAATTGCTTCATCTCAAGAGCCCAAAGAAAGTGGTTGAGCAGTTTTAAAGAGTCATCAATAGCTCCACCAACCCTTGTGAAGTGAAGCAAACTTGACAAAGAAGAGAATAGCTCCTCCAAAGCGATAAACATTCTCTAAACTCTTCTTTGTAGTTTATAATTGCTTTATTTACTTTTTTAGGAGCTTTCATTCTTTGCTTATTACTCACTACAGGAGAACTTACCTTTTCCGATGCTATTTAGGGCCTTTAGCGACGCTTATAAGCGTCGGCTAAACATCCGGCGACGCTAATCAAAGCATCGCAGAAGTGTCGGCGATACCGGAGTGGAAAAATTTTTTGCCGACGCCAATTAAAAGCGTTGGCAAAAATCGGGATTTGCTGACGCTTTTTGCCGACGCTTTAAAGCGTCGGCAAATATTGTTTTCCGACGCTATAAAGCGTCGGAAAAAACCATCATGGCACGCGGGTTACGCCTAGGCCGACGGTTTTTACCGACGCTTTAAAGCGTCGGAAAATGTAATTATTTTAAAAAAAATAAAAATATCAAACTCCATATATTTACATATATCATAAAACACACATTATACAATATGAACCAAACATTCAAATTACATTGATATTGATACAAACATTCAGATCATTCGAAATATTTATATTGTCATATCTGATTAAATTTACATAAAAAGTTATGAATTACAATGTACTTTGAAAATATAAAAAATATATACATATCAAACTCCATAAAAAAATAATCTACAAAGTATCAGGGACGAGATTCAGCTCCATCATCATCATCTCTGCGAGCATTTGAAGTATCAGGAATCTAAAAAAAAAAAAAGAAACCTTAGATATTTGTAAAAATGGGATACATTAACTTATACATCATAATTGATAATATGTAAAGTATTTAAAAATATATAGTTAGTTACCTGAGAAGGGAGAAATCGTTGTAACAAAGATGAAATATTCGTAAGCTGAGACTGCAAATTTTCTTGGTTCGGCACTGGAATTCGACTTATTTATCCAACTTTTGTCCATTCTATTAAAATACTGATTGAGCTGCAACTAATATAAAAAAAAATTGGACAACTGAAAGGAAGAACATGCTCAATAATACATACAATTGCATGTGACCTATACGCAGCCAGCATGCCAACGAAGCTTGGATCAGCATAAGGGTAAGGAACGCAAGCCTGTTACAGAAACACCGCAATAACCATCAAGCATATGCAGAAGCATACACATGAACACAGAAATATGTGGTTACAAATGGTCTAAAGCAGTCAAGACCACTTAAAATTTCAAGAATATGGCATCAACTTACAAAAGGCCGACTATAATCGGGTCTTGGAGGTACAAAGGCAGCTTCTGGAGTCCCCAGAGATAAACCTGAGTTCATGTGACCCTCAACCCGCTTTCCACATGTATTAGCATTACCTAAGTGGGGAAAAAAAAACACCCAACATCAGATGGCTTACATCTGGTGGCACAATGGCAGACCTCATTACATTGCGAAAAAAAGAAAGCCTAAGATATAAGTTTCAAAAAAATATATTTGACAACAATCCACCTTATATATGCACACAAGGTCAAATCAGTGACTTAGAATACCATTCACAATTGAATAAATAATAATGACTGCCAAGCTGCCAGCTTATTGCCAATAAATTGGCCGCAAAACTTCTTTATATCGTGAGAACTCCCCAGATCAAAACTTGAAGAACATATTTTGTACCATTGATCATCTCTAAGATTGCATTAGGCATTTAGTCAGGATTTTGTCAAGTAATGTTCTTCTAAAGTAAGTACATAACAAGAGGAAAAAGTAAAAAATGGTAAAAGAATTGGCTACACAATTATCTACACAATTTGATGCTGAACGGACTAAACTACTCTCTGAATATTTGTTGCTAAAGGGTTGCCTGTCATAAGCCTTTACATTATTAAGAGGCATCTCTCAGTTCCACAGATATTGCAAGTCCTAAGAGATGTTGCACGCTTCTTGCTTTTACTGCAATATCGTTATAATAAAAAACTAAGCTATTTAATAATCATGCACTGAAAGGAACATAAAAAAACTGCAATCCAGAATTTAAATCATCCTAAACCACTGTCACAAAGAACTTGATATACATATTCCAGCACAATTGAATGAATTTTTATAAACAAGAGGGCAGTATCATTGGAAGGCTGAAATAAACATATTAAACCATACATCAAGAGTTACCAAAGTACATTAGCAACTAAATAGAATGGTAAGAAAAGGCCCAATAGATATCAAAGAAAATTTTTGAATTTGAAAGTTAGAATTGAACAAATACACAAAGAGAAACTAATAAATGGCATAAGTACCTAATCTGGGAAAAAACATCAAACTAGATACTAACGATCAAAATCAAAAAAAGAACATATTGCAGGTATTAGTTGTAGTTTTTAAAAGCAGTCCAGTTGGAAGCCTATATAGGCCATATAATTTTTTCTAAAAAAATTAGGAATAAGAATGACTAATACGTTATTTTTTCAAGTTGTATGTTTGAAGCTTTGATATCAAACCTCTTGATTTATTAACTTAGAAATCACATAACAAAAATTAATTATGTGCAAGAGTCCTTTGCTATGAGCAAAAAAAAAATATGGGCTGTATATTCAAAATAAGAGGAAATTAAAGGGGAGTGTGGGCACAAAATATTCATTCATTTAAATCTTAAAGTGTCCCTCTGATGATCAGAGCAACTTAACATCCAACATCCGGACAGAAAAGATTTCAAATAACTTGCAATAAAATCTACAATAAATCTAAACAAATCCAGCGTTGTTCTCCTCGATGAAGCTGATCGTCAAGTTGATCAGAAGCAGAAATGCACCATATGGGTTCCTGCCATATAATTTTTTAATCCCCACGAAATCCTGCCAGTCTGGGGGCTTCGCCTGTTGAACGGAATCAAGAACCCATATGGGTTCGTCACAGAAAAAAAATTAAAAAAGAAGAAGAAATGCACCAGAGAAAACAATCAGATTATCGTGTTTCCAGGACTCACCCCTCCGTTTGCGAGGGCGATGGCCATGATGGCCGCCGCCTCCATCACCCACGACAGCGGATTCCACATGAACCCTAAGAATTTTAGAAACTTGCTCTCCTGCAACCACAAACAAATTCAATAAATAAATAAATAAATCAACAGCTAGATTAAAAAACAAAAAGCACATACAAGAGGGTTGTCTCACAAATCTATATCAGTTGAAGTGGTGTGGGAAAGAACACATCCCCTCCCGCGTGCATCTCAGATTATCAAACACCTCCTTCAAGGGTATGTTGTCGTCGAATCACATCCCGCCCGCCACCACCGCCGTATCCTCAGCTCGGAGGGGTAAAACACCTTTCTCGACGGCATGGGGTCGTCCTCGAAGCTCGAAGGGGGAGGGGAATCCGGAGGGGGAGGGGGATCCGAAGCTCGGTGGGGGGTTTGGGGGGAGATGATCGGGGAGGAAGGAGGGGGGGAATGATGGCGGCTGGGGATGAAAGGGTTAGAGTTTTTTCCTCCGCACGAGAGAGAGAAAGAGACAGAGGGAAAAGGCAGGGGATCGGGAAAAAGGCAGGAGATCCGTGGGTTTGGTGGCCTTTTTCCTCCGACGACGCTTTGAAGCGTCGTCTTATTTTAATTTCATCCAACGCTATAAAAAAGCATCGTAGTATGTCAGCGCTGTTTCGAAATTTGCCGACGCTTTCTGTTAGCGTCGGCAAACAAGAGTCGGCAAAACCCTATTTTGTTGTAGTGACTCTTGTTGTAAGGTTTGTTGGTAAGCCCGTAAAACAACATGTAGGTTGTTCGTGAGCCCGCAAAACCAATATTGAGATTTATTGGTGAGCCCGAAAAACCAATTGTAAAGGTTTTAAATTGTGAGCTCGGAAAACAATCCTACTGTAGTCCGAGGGATTATAGTAAAATTTTCAAGGGGACGGTTGGCGAGTGGACGTAGGTGCCTTGGGGTGCACCGAACCACTATACATCGTGGTGTTTGGGTTGTGGCTTCACTTGTGATAATTCTTGCATTATCTTTCATCTTTGCTATAGTTTAATTCATTAAAGTAATTTAAGAAAGTATCCACCGCACTCAACTAAGAAAGTTTTTTAAAGCACTAAAAATTTAGAAAAATCTAATTCACCTCCCCCCCCCTCTTGGGTTGTCACCTTGGGTAACAGATATGCTCTTTGAATTTATAGTCATATTTCTTTTTAGTTGTAAAAAAGGTAAACAAATATTAATGTTATTTAAAATAGATATGTTATTCAATATTAAAGGTAAATATTTCTTTTCAGTTGCTATTATCTCTCCTGCATGCATTTAACCATGGTGGGCATCAAATTTGGAAAAACTTTATTACCCAATATTTGTGTTATAGTTGCCATCCTCGTCCGTTCAATTTTAGTATACAACATTTATTTATTTTGGCCACCTTAGTTTAGCCATCCTTTCATTGGGAGATAGATCGATAGAGTAACAAACTCAGAGAGAGAGAGAGAGAGAGAGAGAGAGAGAGAGAGAGAGAGAGAGAGAGAAGTCAGACTTGAGATACTGAGCATCCATGTCCAAGACCATTTTCTTGGTATATGTTGAAAGATCTAGTCCCATGCTAAAAGTGCTATAAATACCAGCAGGTTGATGGCAAGTTTCATTTTCATCTCAAGGGTGTTAGTTTGATGCTCTATAAAGAAATGAGATTGTTTAAGGGTTTGGGTCTCTTCATATGGGCTGCTTCAGCCTTTCTTCTTGTTCATGAACTACACCCAGTATCTTGTGGTGGTATAGGAAATAGGTTCGTTGAGAATGGAGACCTTGTCACCGATTTGCCTGGCCAACCAGTAGTCCAGTTCCGGCATTACGCCGGATACGTGACGGTGAACAAGAAGAATGGGAGGGCCCTCTTCTATTGGTTCTTCGAGGCTGCATCTCATGCTGATGAGAAGCCTCTAGTCTTGTGGCTCAATGGAGGTAAGGATCCTTGCTTGTTCGTGATATGATGGGGATCACAACCATCCTACTGAGCTGTTTAAATTTTGGTGTAGGTCCCGGGTGTTCCTCCGTTGGCTATGGTGCAACGCAGGAGATTGGTCCTTTCCTGGTTGAAAAAGATGGGAGTAAGCTCAAGTTCAATCCATTCTTTTGGAACAAAGGTATTGCTTGAAATAAAATGGCATACATATTAATAACATACATATATATACATATATGTAAGAGGTTTTTTGAAATTTAAACTGAAATTTGCCCGTTGAAGAACTTAACGAACGACAATTATAAACTTGAATGATTTGCGTGTTGAAAAAACTTAACGGATGACACAGTTATCAAAACCGTCTTGAATAGGGACCAACGTTTCCTTAGGTGAAGCCTTAAAAAAGGCCGCACCGAGAGGGAGAGAGAGGGTCCTCTCATTTTCATTTCTTTTTTAAAAAAAATACTAAAACGGGCATTTCATACATTACGGGTATGAATATACCCAATAGAATTGGAAAACAAAAGGTTCCGAAGTACTCCGGGTATCTTTCTCTCTCCAGTCCATAAGATACCTCCTGAGTAGCTCGCAACATATGCCGCCACTCAGTCGGCCGCCCCATTGGCATCATGATATGCATACACAACCTGAAATGTGACATCCTCCCTCGCCATCTCCCAAATGTCGCAGAGTAGGGGATGAACTCCTCCATAACTGCTCGAGCCCTTTCGGACCCGGCTGATCACCGTGACCGAATCTCCCTTCAATAGGACTGAACTTGCCTGAAACACTCGCCGCACATAACACATACCCATTCAGGCCGCCCGCAGCTCTGCCCTATGAGCCGAGGTGTCGAAAATCTGACAGCTACCTGCTGCCACCGTACCAGAACTCGGCCCCTTGATAATGAATCTAGCCCCACCTCTCCTACCTCCATCCAATATCACGGTTTTATGCGAAGAAAGAGCCTTTCAAGCCCTGTTTTCTTCCTTTTTTTTTGTTGAAAAAGATGGGAGTAAGCTCAAGTTCAATCCATTCTCTTGGAACACAGGTATTGCTTGAAATAAAATGACATACATATATACATATATGCATGCATGCATATATAATAGTATGCATATGTAATAATTTTGTTCTAACGAGAAGAAAGCAGATTCTTGGTCATAAAGAGAAGTTGATTTGGAGATGAACCAAGATATTGGTTTTTCTAGATACAGAAGGAGGACTACATGAATTCAACGATATATCCTAAGGTCTATTGGCCAAAATATGGTTTAAAAACTAAACATTTATGTCTTGAATTTAATATTTAGTAGTTCTCCATTTTATGTACAGAAAAAGAATATAATAATTAGTGTGTTGAAAATCATTCAGGATGATTTTACAAAAAGAAATCCAAAGGATCTTTGCTACTCTAGCTAGCTTAATTATCTAGTTTTCACAGTAGTTTTCCACTCACCTTGGTTGAGATCTATTTGTATTAACTACCATAAAAAAAGTTTATAGTAGCCAACAACATTTGCTTCTAGGATGAAGTTATAGTATTATACTTATTCAAAACATGTTTAAATTATAACATAAACTTATTCCAATTATATTATGGTATTTTATTTGTTAATAATTAATTGTTCTTGTAAAAATTCAATCCTCTTCCTTTTGGTAAAATAAATAACTCTATTTTCTTCTTTATAATAACTCTATTTTTAAAATATTTAAAAATACTAATAATTTCAATATATTTATATAGTCATTTAATTTTTTTCTAAAGTCCTTTAAAAATAGATAATGCATATGGTTCTTTTTATCCATGTTATAATTAAAAAGTAATGGTATTTAATATAGAATATTTTTAATACGTTATATTACATATTTTATTTAAGTAGTTTTAATTTTTATGTATTTTAATCTGAATTCTTGGTTAGATCGGTCTCCATGCAAGTTTTTAATAATTATATATTGGATCAGTACCCAATTATGGTGCATCATCTGCAATATTGATAGTGAATTTTATACCGAGAACTATTTTTGTCTATTTATTAAACTGACTCGACTCATGTAGTTTGTCCATTAAGTGGTTTTGGTCAAATCAAGTTGCAATAATATATTTAACCCATAAAAAAATTTAGGTGAAAATATAATACATAATCAATTTCTTTAAATTTACTATGCTTCTAATAATCAATAAGCATTAAAGATTACCTATCTTAAAAGTAGGTACATTATGCACCCTCTATATTAATAAATTATTTATAACACATCTTTACTAAATTAATAGTTATGAATGTTTGTAAAATTATTATAAAATAGATTAAAAATCCCAAGCTAAAGCAAACCTACATTTCTCCAACTATTTATCCAACTTGACTGATCATGTAACCCGTTCAGTTAGTAGGTTTGGCCAAATGAAGTTGAAAATAGCATATTTAACCTGCTAAAATTTGTTAAGTACAAATAGAACATATAATAGTTGATCAATATATGTATTTAAAACCTCATTACTTCTAAACATCATTAGGCAAATGTAATATATTTAGTGATGAAATACTATCATCACAAAGAATCCAAATTAGTTTGCAATGATACTAATTTATCATAAAAAATAAATTATAGAAAATTAGCAATCAAAACTATTAGTTATACAATGATGTATGGGGAGCAAAATTTATTTCATCAATAAATAGTCAGTATCGTGCAACAAAATTGTATATAATGCTAATTAAGTTTTATTTAACTAGAAAAAAATTATCCCAACATAAAAAAATTATTGCAATATCTATAAATAGCCATTATAATATTATATAGATCTTTTAAAAAAAAATTATAACTGTTACTATAGAATATGTGCCGATTTTATGGTATATATACCATCATTATATAATAACTTTTCAGTAACACTTCTGACAAACTGCTACAATATTATATATCTTTTGTAATATTTTTTTAAAATCTATTACAAGAAAACTTTCATAGAAACACATTTTGCCGAACATTACTAAAATTCCATCGCTATAGACTATTTTTGGTGTAGCCTCCACTGTTCCGTTAGCTATGCAATGTTTAGCTCTTTGCAATGCATGAAGGTACAAAACATTTGTGGTTGCTCCATAACATAGATCTAATGATTTTAATTCTTGGCCAGCAATCCAATAAAAATATTTTAGGACCACCACTTGCTGTTTGCATCCCATAAGTAGCAGAAGATAAGTGTGTTTTTGTCATCCTTAATTTGAATGACCAACATATCATATAATTCCTAGTTTCCTTCGTTGTTATAAAAAGAGTGGTAAGCCAACTTAATTCTTCAAATTCTAAGAACTTCACATAGGACTTCATTTAAAACATCAATATATAAACTAGATTTGATTACTTTAAATTATGTAATTAACTAATCCAAACCGCTTTTTAACAAAATTACTAACACCATGTAATCTTATACCACCAAAATAAGCATCTACATTCATAAAAATGGATAAAAAGAATGTAAGGATATAAAATATACCAGAATATGTACTTTACCTGCATAACAGTCATTCACATTAACATAACCAAGAGCAGTAACAATTCAATACACATAAACTTTCTTTGGTTAACCAAAATAAATGCGCTAATAATTGTTAACTAATTTTGCAGAGGCCAACTTACTGTTCCTTGAGTCTCCAGTAGGTGTAGGCTTTTCCTACTCAAACACAACCAGCGACTATGAGATTCTTGGAGATTCCTTTACAGGTGAACTATGTGAACTATGCTTATTGAAATACCTACTTAAGCTCTTCTTATACCACAAGCATCTAAGAATTAATACCACTATTCATGTTTGCCTGAGTTTTTTAGTTTGATTTACATATTACTTACATTTTTGTCATGCTTCTTTTATGGAATTTGAAGTATAGCACATTTAGCACCCTTTTTCACAACAAAATATCATCAAATAAAAAAAGTTGCCCACTGAAAGGAAGAGTTATATAATTATAATCTGATGTTGGAGATTGTCATAGGTTGAAGGCGAGAGACAAGCATTGCAGCGAGACAACATGTTCATGCAAATTAGTTTGTGGTTCTATTTAATTTTTGTAGCACTAATGAACTTTTAAAGAAAATGAATGACCTTAGCTTGTTTTACCTTTTACTTAGTAATTTCTTTGATTTTATAGTCATAAATTTTTAATTTTCTGACTTATATCCATATTTATATTCATACTTTTAGTATCGGATTTATATCAGTACCTATATAGAAAAATATTGATACTTTTAGTATCGGATTTATATCAGTACCTATATAGAAAAATATTGATATAAATTTTTGCATCCGACTAACATTCATATTCGTATATGTATTCATCAAATAAAACAAATATGGATATGGATATGCCGGTATCCAATCCGTATCCGATCTGGTTTAGCCTTAGGTCTTAAGTGGAATAGAAAATTTTTCACCTCTAAAAATATAGCAGCCCATTCTTTTGCAGTGATCACCCTCTAGTGGCCATTGTTGTCTAATACCGAAGATGCTTGGTCCTTGAAAATAACAGTCACCTCCCACCAAACCTTCCCATATACAAAGGATATGGCATCAGAAGAGCCCAACATTCAATACTTCAAACAAGGTTACTTCTTTGCATCAACATACCTGTGCAGCGCACGCACATCTCACTGGTTTTTCTAAAAATATTCCACTCTATTTCGAGATTTAAGAAATGATTAAAACATGAGAAATATAGAGAGTAAAATATACTCTTTAATTAAAACATAATATGGGTGTGTAATTTGTCTGATCTATTCATTATAAATATATTCTTAAATAAAACTGTTGGGGGGAATAAAGTTTCCCCCCAAATGACATAAATGCCCCTAAGAAGCCGTACAACCTCCGACCCCGGACAGCCGAAGTCAGCGTCCGACCTCGGAACGATCGGCCACAAGACGACCGACCCCGAAACCTCCGACCTAAGAGAAACTCCGATGTCCGAGGACCATACTCTAACACCCCTCCGGCATTCATTGCACATGGTCGCTGTAATCTTCCGGCACACTCAACAATAAATGCGGATCTCCGGCTTACTCCACCATTAATGCGGATCTCCGGCTTACTCCATAATAAATGCGGATCTCTGGCTTACTCCACAATAAATGTGCATGGCTCCTGACACCTACGGGTCCCCAGCTCTCCACGGCAAATCGACCCAGCAAGGTCTAGTCGACTATGATAAGTCTCTGATCTCAGCCATGCCGCCGACATCAGTGCAATGATTCGCCTGACCGAGCGCCGACCTAAACAACATGCCAAGCCGTACTACGGCCTCGCCCTGTTACATCACAGGTAAACCGACCCCCGCATATAAAAGGGAGCCTTGGCCTCTCAAGAGGGGATGGGAACATTCATACACCTAAAAATCACTGTTTATCTCCTTCTCCCCACTATTTGCCCCCTCCCTGACTTGAGCGTCGGAGGGCCGGCGCCG
Source organism: Phoenix dactylifera (assembly GCF_051530095.1). Lineage (NCBI taxonomy): Eukaryota > Viridiplantae > Streptophyta > Magnoliopsida > Arecales > Arecaceae > Phoenix > Phoenix dactylifera. The sequence goes on from NC_143197.1 coordinate 22,290,735, forward strand.
GAGAACCCGGCCACCGGTTCATGTGCAGGCACCCGGACGGAGGACGCCGCCAGCCAACGGATCGCCGCCCCGCTGCGAGGACCTGCTGTTCCTTCTCTCCGACCGCCCTGGACGGAGGACGCCGCCCGCCGACAGACCGCCGCCCCGCCGTGAGGACTAACAGTCGCTCCCTCTCCTCGATCGAAGATTGCCCCCGGGTCCAATTTCCAGCAACAGTTGGCGCTAGAGGAAGGGCCCGAGTAGCAGTCATGAAGTTGAGAAGTAAGGGAGCCTCTAACGTCTCCCGGCGTCCCCCGCAAAGTCCTGAACACTCCGTCCAGAATTCTCCAACCCCGGCTGACCCAGCTCCTCAGGTCCAGCCGGAACAGTTCAATGCCCTGGTACAGCAAGTCCAGGCCCTGGCCGCCGCCGTTCAGGGCCTGCGGCGCGTGGAGGCTTTACCGGCACTTCCCCCGCAGGCCCAGGCCCCGCCGGAGTGTCTCCCCAACGGCCCGGTTCTCCCCAGCCAAAATTTGCATGGCTCCTCCAGAGCCAACAATGGAGAACGAGCTTCTCCCCGGAGAGAGTTACCGGGAGAAGGTTTCGACCGGAGACCCCAACTTTCTGAGGCGGAGTCAGCCCCGGATCACCGTGAGCTGGCGCAAACCACAGCGACAATCCCACGGGTGGGGGAGCTCGACTGAAAAGTCGAGCATCTGGAGCGCCAGATTGCGGCACTCCACAGCAAGAAGGCAAGACAGGAAGGGGACTTTGAGTTCACTACCAAGTCCCCCTTCTCCCGCCAGATCGAGGACGAGCCAGTTCCCGCGAGGTTCAAAATGCCTCAGGTGGAGCCCTACAGCGGAATCACCGACCCCCTCGACCACTTGGAGAGTTATCGGGCCCTCATGGCCCTACAAGGGTCCTCGGAGGCCATACTCTGCAAGGCCTTCCCAGCAACCCTCCGAGGGACCGCTCGGCTTTGGTTCTCTGGTCTGAAGCCGAAAACGGTGTCCTCTTTTGAGCAGCTCGGCAGGCAGTTCGCCACCAACTTTGCTGCCAGCCGGCGCCAGCAACGGACATCAGACTCCCTCCTAGACGTCAAGCAGAAGGAGGGGGAGCCCCTCAAAGAGTACCTGGACCGCTTTACCGCCGCCACATGGGAGGTTCGCGAGCTAGACCAGTCGATAGCCATGTCGGCTCTGAAGACTGGGGTCCGCTCCTACCGATTCCTCTTCTCCATCGAGAAGAGCTTCCCGGCCGACTTCACCGAAATGCTGGCCCGAGCCCGGAAGTACGCCAAGGCCGAGGAGGCAGTCGCCTCCAGGCGGGGGGCAATCGAGCCCAGCTCGAAGAAGCGGAAGAAGCGCCGCGAGGAGCGCGGTCGACAAAGGAGCCGGTCTCCCCGCCGAGAGAAGAATCTCCCCAGACTGAGGAGCCCGCCCCGTCAGCAGGGGCGACCTCGGCAGAGGACACCTCCTCGTCCGAGGTCTCCACCACGGCCCCGGGCGCACCAGGCGAGGTACGAGAACTATACACCCGTCAATGCTCCTCGGGCCGAGATCCTGATGGAAATTGAGGGCCGGGACTTCTTCCGACCCCCGCCTCCTATGCGAGACACGGGATTTCCCCGAAATTCCAGAAAGTACTGCCGCTTCCACCGAGATCGCGGGCACGACACGGAGGACTGCTTCCAACTCCGGGATGAGATAGAAGCGCTCATCAGACGGGGAGTACTCAACCGGTTCGTGAGGAACCGACATGAGGAAAGGAGGCCGGCGGAGAATGTTGCACCAACCGAAAATCCTGGCGGCAACAGGCCTATCGCCGGCACCATCAACATGATTGGGCGGACCTCGGCAGGAACAGCCGCCCAAGGAGCACCCCCGAAGCGCCCACGCACTGATGAAGTCATCTCGTTCTCAGACGAGGACTTAGAAGGGGTCGAGACCCCTCACGATGACGCTGTGGTCATCTCAATGATTGTAAATAGGTTTGATGTAAAGCGTGTCCTAGTTGACAATGGAAGCTCAGCCAACATTTTGTACTACCATGCCTACCAAAAAATGGGGTTGACAGAAGGACACCTCCGGAGAATCAATGCCCCGCTGGTCGGGTTTACCGGAGATGCGGTCCCGGTTGAAGGTGAGGCTAGCTTCCTTGTCACAGTTGGCCTCGCCCCCCGGGAGAGCACTGTGAGGATGGACTTCCTGGTGGTCCGTCTGCCCTCGGTCTACAACGCCATCCTTGGGCGCCCAGGGTTAAACGCCCTTCGAGCCGTGGTTTCAACTCGCCATTTGCTCATGCGGTTTCCCACCGGCCAAGGAGTGGGCGAGGTCCGCGGAGACCAACTGGTCGCCAAGCAATGCTACATGGCGGCCCACACAGTAAAGCAACCAGCCGAGGCACCAGACCGCCCGATGGGCCCTTCACTGCCCATAGAAACCCTCGATGCGAGGGACACTCTCTAGAAGAAGCAAGTAGAGCCCGGTGAGCTCCTTATTCAAATCCCACTACAAGAAAATTTTCCCGAGCTAACCGTGCAGGTTGGCTCCGGCCTCGGCGCCCATAAGAGAAATCGCCTCGTCAGCTTCCTGCGGGACAACGCTGACGTCTTCGCCTGGTCGCCCGCGGACGTGCCAGGAATTGATCCCGAGGTCATGGTCCACCGACTCCAGGTGAGGCCAACCAGCAGGCCCGTAAAGCAGAAGAAAAGAGGCTCCGCCCCTGAGCGACAACGAGCTGCGGCCGAGGAGGTGGACAAACTCCTCGGAGCCGGCTTCATCCGGGAGGTCTCCTACCCGGATTGGCTCGCCAACGTAGTCCTCGTAAAGAAGGCCAACGGAAAATGGCGTATGTGCGTGGACTACACCGACCTGAACAAGGCCTGTCCAAAAGACAGCTTCCCTCTCCCGAGCATCGACCAGCTCGTCGACTCCACTTCAGGACACCAACTGCTAACTTTTATGGACGCCTTTTCAGGATACAACCAAATCCGAATGGCGCCAGAAGACGGCCTTCATCACCGACAAGGGCACCTACTGCTACAAGGTGATGCCCTTTGGCCTGAAAAACGCTGGGGCCACCTATCAGAGACTGGTCAGCCAAATCTTTAAAGACCAGATCGGCCGGAACATGGAAGTCTATGTGGACGACATGCTGGTAAAGAGCCAAGCGGCGGAACACCACATAGCCGATCTCAACGAGACATTCGCCAAGCTCAGAAAATACCAAATGAAACTCAATCCGGCGAAGTGCGCGTTCGGGGTCACCTCGGGCAAGTTCCTGGGTTTCATAGTGACCCAACGCGGAATTGAAGCCAACCCGGAGAAAATCCGGGCACTGCAAGAGATGTCGCCTCCAAAGACAGTTAAGGAGGTGCAGCGGCTCGCGGGGCGGGTAGCCGCCCTGGGAAGGTTTGTTTCTCGATCAGCCGAGCGTTGCCTCCCCTTCTTCAAGAGCCTCAAACGGCCGAAAAACTTCCGGTGGACAGAAGAATGCCAGCAAGCCTTTGAAGAGCTTCGGAGCCTTCTGGCCTCTCCCCCGCTGCTCACCAAGCCCCAGAAAGGCGAAATTCTTTACTTATATCTGGCCGTCTCCCCAGCTGCAGTAAGCTCGGTCCTCGTCCGGGAAGAAGACAAGCTCCAAAAGCCGGTCTATTACACCAGCCGGGTTCTCAGGGATGCTGAGACCCGATATTCTAAACTTGAGAAGACCATCTTCGCTCTCATCATCTCGGCTCGGAGACTCAGGCCTTACTTTCAAGCCCACACGATAGCTATATTAACCGACCAGCCTATGAAGCAGATATTGCAGAGGTCGGATCGTGCGGGGAGGATCACCAAATGGGCAGTCGAGCTCGGGGAATTCGACCTAGAATATCGGCCCAGGCCGGCTATCAAAGCTCAGATACTCGCTGACTTCATCGTGGAGTGCACCCTTCCGGACGACCCCGAGCCGCCATCTGAGTCCGTGGAGGAGACCCCGAAGCAGCCGTGGGTCCTGCACTCGGATGGGTCTTCGACCCCGGGGGGCAGCGGGGCCGGACTTATCCTCACCAGTCCAGATGGAGTGGTGGCCGAGCAAGCTCTGCGCCTCGAGTTCCCGGCCTCGAACAATGAGGCCGAGTATGAGGCTCTCATCGCCGGGCTCAAGCTGGCGAAAGAACTAAAAGTGGGAGACCTGACGGCCTTCAGCGACTCCCAGCTGGTGGTGAACCAGGTTCAAGGAGATTTTGAAGCTAAAGAGCCATCCATGCAAAAGTATCTCCAAAAGGTGCGGGAATTCACGTCTGCCCTGAATTCTTTCAATATTCAGTATATTCCCAGAGCGGAAAACCTCAGGGCAGACCAGCTATCCAAACTGGCCACCTCCCGCATGAGCGAGCTTCCCAAGGGAACAGCGCTCGAGTATCTTCGGGTCCCCAGCACGGAGGAACCCGAGCCCACTATGTGCATCGACTTCGAGCCAAGCTGGATCGACGGGCTCGTCTGCTATCTTCAGGATGGAACTCTACCTCATGACGAGACGGAGGCTCGCCGAATCAAGCGCCAGGCTCCCCGGTATGTCTTGTACGAGAATAAACTCTATCGACGATCATTTACTTCTCCCCTTCTCAGATGCCTCCGCCCCTCCGAGGCGGACTACGCCCTCCGAGAGGTCCATGAAGGGATCTGCGGAAATCACCTGGGGGGTCGAGCCTTGGCCCATAAGATCCTGCGGCAGGGATACTACTGGCCCACACTCCAGAAGGACGCAACAGATTTCGTCCGCAAGTGCGATCGGTGCCAACGAAACGCCAATATCCAGCGCCGACCTTCAGCTCTGCTGACCTCCATCATCGCCCCCTGGCCGTTTGCCCAATGGGGGATCGACATCCTGGGGCCCTTTTTCCTGGCCACCGGACAGAGAAAGTTCCTGGTCGTCTCCATCGACTACTTCACCAAATGGGTCGAGGCCGAACCTGTTGCCCGGATCACCGAGCAAAAGATGCGGGACTTCGTGTGGAAGTCTATAATCTGCCGATTCGGACTACCCCGTATCCTTATATCTGACAATGGTCGACAATTTGACAATGTTCATTTCAGGGAGTTTTGCTCTGAGCTCGGCATTGATCATCGCTTCACCTCGGTTGCCCATCCCCAGACAAACGGGGAAACTGAGGTAACTAACCGAACTATTTTGCAGGGACTCAAAGCTAGGCTTGATCGGTCCAAAGGACAGTGGGTCGAGGACTTGTACAATGTCCTTTGGGCGTACCGGACCACGTTCCGACTGCCCACGGGAGAGACCCCCTTCAACCTAGCATACGGTACCGAGGCCGTCATCCCATTGGAGATCGGCTTGCCTTCTCCGAGGGTGGAGCATTACGATCCCGATACCAATTCCTCCCAGCTCAGGAGCAATTTGGACCTCGTCGAAGAGACAAGAGAGGTCGCCCGGGTGCGCATGGCGAGATATCAACAGCGAACGGCCCAATACTACAACTCCAGAGTTAAGCCCAAGCTCTTCAAAGTAGGGGACCTCGTCCTCAGGAAAGCCGAGGCTTCTCAACCGACCGAGCAAGGAAAGCTCGCCCCAAACTGGGAAGGACCGTATCAAATCGCCCGGGTACAACGGCCAGGGGCGTACAAATTGAAGTCCCTGGAAGGGACTCTGATCCCACGAAGCTGGAACTCCGAGAATTTACGAATGTACTACCAGTGAAACCCCAAGGGGTTCAAGATAATCAGGATAATGGACTCAGCTCCTTTTTCTGCAAATATTTCTCTCGTTTTGATGACTGTAATCCTCTTCTAATATTGGGTCGTCTGTGATCCTCAGATTCCCCGGCCAAAATCGGGATGCCTCGAGGCTCGACCGTAGAGTCCCAAACTCCCTCGACCTCGGGAAGAATCGCAGGACGGTGAAACGTCGACTGGAGCAAGATTCCTCGACTAAGGTCGAGATGCCCCGAGTGTCGACAGTGCGTGCCCAGACCCCTCGACACTTCGGGAAGACGGGGTAGTACCTTCGCAGTCCCCCGTGGCGCTCAACACCAACAACGGGGTAGTACCTTCGCGGCCCCCCGTAGCGCCTCCTCGACTAAAGGTCGGGATGCCCCGAGGGTCGACCGTAGAGAACCAGACTCCCTCGACCTCGGAAAGGCGCCGTGAGGGGTGGAAAGGGTGGCTCCACCCGGGGCGCCACAAAGTGGACCCCCGGAAGCGGTCGACGATCCCAGATCCCCGAAGCGAGCGATCCCTCGACTAAGGTCGGGATGCCCCGAGAGTCGACCGTAGAGAACCAGACTCCCTCGACCTCGAGAAGCGTCGCCGGTCGGTAGAGCGTGCCCAGACCAGCCGACTTGACGAACGATCCCTCGACTAAGGTCGGGATGCCCCGAGGGTCGACCGTAGAGAACCAGACTCCCTCGACCTCGGGAAGGCGCCGTGAGGGGTGGAAAGGGTGGCTCCACCCGGGGCGCCACAAAGTGGACCTCCGGGAGCGGTCGACGATCCCCGATCTCCGAAGCGAGCGATCCCTCGACTAAGGTCGGGATGCTCCGAGGGTCGACCGTAGAGAACCAGACTCCCTCGACCTCGGAAAGCGTCGCCGGTCGGTAGAGCGTGCCCAGACCAGCCGACCTGACGAACGATCCCTCGACTAAGGTCGGGATGCCCCGAGGGTCGACCGTAGAGAACCAGACTCCCTCGACCTCGGAAAGGCGCCGTGAGGGGTGGAAAGGGTGGCTCCACCCGGGGCGCCACAAAGTGGACCCCCGGGAGCGGTCGACGATCCCCGATCCCCGAAGCGAGCGATCCCTCGACTAAGGTCGGGATGCCCCGAGGGTCGACCGTAGAGAACCAGACTCCCTCGATCTCGGAAAGCGTCGCCGGTCGGTAGAGCGTGCCCAGACCAGCCGACCTGATGAACGATCCCTCGACTAAGGTCGGGATGCCCTGAGGGTCGACCGTAGAGAACCAGACTCCCTCGACCTCGGGAAGGCGCCGTGAGGGGTGGAAAGGGTGGCTCCACCCGGGGCGCCGCAAAGTGGACCCCCGGGAGCGGTCGACGATCCCCGATCCCCAAAGCGAACGACCCCTCGACTAAGGTCGGGATGCCCCGAGGGTCGACCGTAGAGAACCAGACTCCCTCGACCTCGGGAGGTATCACAGGTCAGCAAAGCGTCCACGAACCCGCCGACCTGACGTGAGATCCCTCGACCAAGGTTGAGGCGCTCCGAGGTCCGACCATAGGGTCTTAAGCCCCCTCGATCTCAAAAAGGGCTACAAATCAACAGAGCCTCCCCAGATCCTCTCAACTCCGGCAGGAGTCGCCGGGTCCATGGGAAGCCCGAGCCCCTTTTACAAGTCAAAAATGATGCCGGAGGTCGACGAGGAAGGGAAGCGACCTACTCCACCATGCGAAGCATGACCCCGAGAATGTAAGAGGTACACCCAACTAGACGCCCTCCTTGTCAAATTTTATCTACATATTGCCGAGCGGGATCTTGTCCAATGTTGGAGTCTTATTTTGCCCCAAAGCCGGGCTTCTTCGTTGGGTCGGCTTAAGACCGACCTCCCAACTTCATTATGCCTGCTCTGTTCATCAAGTCTCCGCAATCCGCACTAAGGCCTCATAAAGTAGGGCCCAACTCGGCTCTTCTAAGTAAACTCCGACGTCCAGCTGAGAAAGTGGTCCCGGCCACGAATGTACCAGCCAAGCACAGGTACCAAGGCAATTTTTGGGAATCCCAGCCTTGTTCACCGAAATCTCGGCAGGGTCCGAGAACGATAACTATGAAAACCTTCGGCAATAACTTGTTTATTAGCCCGCGCTCCCTATGAGAGGTTCGGAGTTGAGTTCGGAAACCCGACTAAACTCTCCGAATAGCGGCACGAATAGACCTATTCCGGTCCCACTTGAAGGGCTAAGGCCCGACCTCGGTGCCTTAAGATTTTCCTAAAGGCCAAACGTGGCAACTCCCACGACTCTAAGATCCGAGTTATAGGACTTAGAGAAATTTTCTAGAAACCTAAGCTCGGAGCTCCCTTTGGTCGAGACGGCTGGAATCCGAGAAGGCTAAGATATTGCCAGGGAAAAGGGCAGCTTCGTTAAGCAGCCCAAAGATTAAAATACGAAGTTAGAGGTCGTCGAGGCGGTTAGCTAAGGTTCTAGCCTCATCCACGACAACAGAGGGAAAGATGAACACAGAATGACAAAAACATTTCTTCATTAATAAAGGGCCGGAAGGCCAATTACAAAATTGGAAGTCGGCCACTCAAGGGCCGACCCCGGATACAATGAAAAAGAAAAGAAAAATATGCTAAGTCCTAAGCGGCGGGAGCCACATCTGGGGGGTCATCCGGCATATTGATGACCTCATGATCTTCCTCCGGAACAGGCTCGGGGCCGGGAGCAGGAGCTTCGGGCGCCGCCTCCGGGACAGCGTCGATCTCGGCCGCCGGAGCCGCCTCCATGACACCGCCCGCCTCGGCTACCCCCGTCGAAGGCTCGGCGGGGTCCTGCTCGTATATTCCCGCCTCGGACGTCAGGATGGCAGGAAGGGCTTGCACGTCGGACCCCCAGCCCCGGTCCTCCCTCGGACGGACCGTCGAGAAGTCGTACTGAGGGCAGTACCGGCGCACCTGCTCCCGAAAGTTCTCGAAGCCTCGAAGGAAACCGTCGACCGTCTCCTCCTCCAACATGTCGCGGAACTCTTGCGACTCTTTGAAGAGTTCCACAGCATGCTCGGCTCGTTCGAGGGCCCTCCTCTCCCGGGCCTCAAGTTGCCCGAGTCAGAGGCGCAAGACCCCCTCCTCATACTCGAGGGCCGCGACCCTGGCCTGGACCTCCCCTAAGCGTGCCTCCGTGCCGCGCATGGTTGCCCTGGTCAGGGCATGAGCCGCCTTCTCCTCCTCGAGCGCCCCCACCATGGCAAGGCGCTCAGCCTCGGTGGCTGCCCACCGAGCCTCGGCCGCGGCCAACGCCGCCTCCAGCTCGGCGACTCTTTTCTTGGCCGGCTCCAGTTGCTGGCCGAGCTGTTGAACTTCTTCCCGATACCCATGGGCGATGAACACCATGGTGTCGAGCTCGAGAATATGCTGAAAAGAAAGAAACGAGGGTATTGTGAGTTGAAAAGCACATATGTACGCTAAAAACTCGGGGAAATTAAGAAGAAAGCTTACCCGGGCGGTGTTGCAGTAAGCACTGCCGACGACCTCCTCCAGCGAAATACCCCGGAACACGGCCCGGTCCGCTGGAAGCACCGCACGCCGCAACATGGAGCGTGCGACCTCGGCATCTTGAAAGGCCGAGCGCCCCTCGGGAATAGAAGAGTCCGGCTCGACCGACTCTTCTCGGAAAGCCCGGGAAGAGCTCGGCACGATCGAACCCGAGGTCCCGGAGCCGCTCGCCTCGGTGCCTCGGGTAAGCCCGGGTCCTGGCTGCTGCGGCCGGACCACGGACGGCTCCCCCCGCTGGGCAAGGGGGGTAGGGCAAGGAGAGGCCGACGGGCCCGCATCACCAACAACCCGCTCCCGCCTCGGGTCCGTTGCAGGGGCCCCCGCCTCGGGGCCACTCATCCCGGCCGACGAAGAAGCACCGTCTGTCCTCGCCCTCTTCCGAGGCTGGGGTGCAGCACCCCCGGCCTCGGCCTCTCGCCTCCTCAGGCGAGAGAAAAGTGATGTGTTGCTGGTCGGCATGCGTGGAATATCTGAAATCAAGAATTTTGTTAGGAGTCAGACCAGTGACCGTAAAGACGGAGAACAAGAAATAAATAAATAGAATAATGCAACCGCCCTTACCCTCGGGGCGCGCCGAGCTCAGACCCACGCTCGCCAGGGCGTCCTCCCGCAAGAGCTCGGTCAGGTCGTTGCCCCTCCCGAGGGCTCGCAAAGAGTCCAGGGTCCTCAGCTCCCTCCCCGTGGGCTCGGAGAGTTTGTTGAGGGCCTTCAGCCGAGGGTGTCCCCACCTTGGCTCGAACCCCCAAGGCGCCGCAGACGCCAGAAAGAAAAACTTCCTCTTCCACTCGTGAATCGAGGAAGGGGCGCCCCGGAAGAGTGACATACCGCCCCGAAAGGCGAAATATAACCACCCTACGTCCGCCGGGTTTTTCTTTAACAGAAAATACCGGCGAAAAAGGCCTACCGAAATCGGGATCCCGTGCCCGAGGCACAGGGACAAAAACCCGATTATGGTCCTCCATGAGTTCGGAGCCAACTGCGCCGGGACGAGCTGGTACTCGGCCAGCAAGTTGCTCACGAACTCATGAGCGGGAAAACGCAGGCCCGCCCAAAGTGTCTCGCGGTAAACTGCGATCCGACCTGAGGGCGGCTGCGTCACCCTGTCTTCCGGCCCTGCGGTTTCAAGGCGAAACCCGGGCTGGAAGAAGAAACGGGAGCGGATTAACTCCAGCTCCTCTTCCGACAGACCGACCCAACCTCTTCGGGACCGGAACCCATTCTCACAGAAGAGTGGAGTAAAAGTTAAGAGTAGAAAATGGAAGTTGACGAGGAGGAGAAAAGAGGAAACCCTAGTGAAAACAGGAAGAAAACCTACTGGACATTGCCGGAAATCGCTCCGGGCACCACCAGCAAGATTCAGCTGAGGGAGGAAGCAGGGGGGAAAGACGACGAAAATAAGAGGCAGCCAAACAAGACCTTTAGGGCAGACTCGTGGGGTTTATATAGACCCCCCTGACGGCCCAGATCGACGGGATCGGTTCCCATCCCCCCGACCGGGTTGCGCCGCGTGTCGACCTCGGAAGCCGAGGCACCGTATTCACTCCGGTTTAATAAATCGGCTACGAAATCGAAGCGTTGTCCCATCGGATCTCGGGGCCTCATCATGGGTCCACAGAGTCAAATCGTCTTGAGGAACGAGCGGACATAACCCCCGCTCCCCTCGTTTAATAAGATCTGGGACACGTGGAGCTCCGATAAGGCCTCCACTTCTTCGGAATTATGGTCCAGTAACATGAAATCGAAAGCGTCCGACCTCGGGTCGCGCCGCATGTCCGTTTCAAACCCCGTAACGGCACACTCATTAATGAGCCAGAAACGTCGATTACGGAATCGAGACACCGCCTCGACGAGCTCGAGGTCCCCCATCATTAATCCGCCGTAAAATGATCCTGGTAATTCAAGAAGCATGACGATACGAGCTCCATCATTAGCTCACCGAATAAAGCAGCCTCGAGACGCCAAAGGGCGCATATCTCACCATGAAAGCTCCGGAAAGCACAAGGGGGCGGGCGAGACCTTCCCCCCAACCTTAGTGACAGACTTTACTTCCCACGTCCGAGCCCCACAAGCCGCTCGAACTCGGAAGTCGGGGGGTAGTGTTGGGGGGAATAAAGTTTCCCCCCAAATGACATAAATGCCCCTAAGAAGCCGTACAACCTCCGACCCCGGACAGCCGAAGTCAGCGTCCGACCTCGGAACGATCGGCCACAAGACGACCGACCCCGAAACCTCCGACCTAAGAGAAACCCCGATGTCCGAGGACCATACTCTAACACCCCTCCGGCATTCATTGCACATGGTCGCTGTAATCTTCCGGCACACTCAACAATAAATGCGGATCTCCGGCTTACTCCACCATTAATGCGGATCTCCGGCTTACTCCATAATAAATGCGGATCTCCGGCTTACTCCACAATAAATGCGCATGGCTCCTGACACCTACGGGTCCCCAGCTCTCCACGGCAAATCGACCCAGCAAGGTCTAGTCGACTATGATAAGTCTCTGATCTCAGCCATGCCGCCGACATCAGTGCAATGATTCGCCTGACCGAGCGCCGACCTGAACAACATGCCAAGCCGTACTACGGCCTCGCCCTGTTACATCACAGGTAAACCGACCCCCGCATATAAAAGGGAGCCTTGGCCTCTCAAGAGGGGATGGGAACATTCATACACCCAAAAATCACTGTTTATCTCCTTCTCCCCACTATTTGCCCCCTCCCTGACTTGAGCGTCGGAGGGCCGGCGCCGGAGAACCCGGCCACCGGTTCATGTGCAGGCACCCGGACGGAGGACGCCGCCAGCCAACGGATCGCCGCCCCGCTGCAAGGACCTGCTGTTCCTTCTCTCCGACCGCCCTGGACGGAGAACGCCGCCCGCCGACAGACCGCCGCCCCGCCGTGAGGACTAACAGTCGCTCCCTCTCCTCGACCGAAGATTGCCCCCGGGTCCAATTTCCAGCAACAAAAACATACATATTATTTTAATAATTTTAACAAATTATCATGAAAGCATTATGGAAATACGCTAACATAGTTAATTTCTTTAATGTTTACAAATTTACTAGGCATATGCAGCAATACAGGTGATCTATGATAAATTTTAATTTTTTGTTCTTTGTTAAACTGCAGAAAAATATAGCATGTTTCAAATTTCTTGGGAGTTTCCTTTCTGTGCCAAGATTTGTTGATTTAAACAAAGTTTTGTTTATTTTCTTCGTATCCAATTTTAAAAATGTGCAGTTGTAATTTGAATTCGTACCCATCACATCTTCATTTGCTCTATTATATAGACTTCATCATCCATGTGATGGATGAGGTAGAAGTCTCTATAACTAGGTAACTTTTGCATGCCTTAGAGTCACAAGTTTGGTATAACAACAATTTGGTTTGGGGAAAGATTCAGAATTTGGATGTTAATGTTGTAACTTCAGCAATATCTGGAAGGAATTGGGATACTTAAAGTTTAGAAAAACAAAGTAGAAGAAGACAAGGTACATGTAATATGAACATTAAATGTTTTGCTCGTGCAAGAAAAAAAAAAGGGAGAACTAAGAGTACCAAACAGTTGCAAACAAAATCAGCACTAACAGCAACGAGTAATATCATTAAGTTGTAATCAGTAAGCTTTTAGTGAAAAATATGTACAGAAATCATGAGTAATTCGAGAACATGTCAATAATTACGAGAATATTATTAGTAGTATATGTTGGGTGAGCGTGTGCATGTGTACTCACTAGCTAGAGATGCACTTAATTTGTCAATATGACTTCACCTAGTTATAATCATTTTTAGCTTTTTGGAGTTCTTACCTTGCTTCGTTGTTATTTCTATGGAACCATTGTTGATTAGCAAATGATACATACACTTTTCTGCACAACTGGTTCGAAAAGTTCCCATCCTACAGAAACCGAACCTTTTACATGGCAGGAGAGAGCTATGCAGGTATGCTTCAGCTCTGGACTCTTTTGGTGTTTAATTTGTTGCTTCATAAGTCTAATATTCTCTGGTACTGCACTGCCAGGAAAGTATGTTCCGGAGTTGGCTGAGCTCATCTATGACATGAACAAGAATCCTTCATTGTTTATAGACCTCAAGGGTTTCTTGGTATTCCTCCCTCGTGTTTTATTATCTATAATCTCCAGTCTGATTTCAGCCCATAACAGCAATTAAAATTCCTTTATTTCTTCTATGGATGTTGATTAGTGGACAACATCGGTTTACTGCTTAAATAAGTTAATCATATGTTCAACAAGCATCTGTCATTAGTCCTGCAAGACTGAGCAGTGACATGTCTTGCTTACCAAATTTTTATGAAGCATACATAGCTTGACTGATAAGAGTCAATGGCGCATGTTTCTCATAGTCAAGGATACCGAAACTAACAAGGCTGTAAGGTTTTCTTGATTGTCTCTGTAATGTCCGGGCCCACAACCTACTAGGCCCAATAAGAAATGGGCCCAGTTAAGGGTTTGGGCCCAAATTTCACTGTGGGCAGTGCTGTTATAATGTTTAAAAAAAAAAAAAAACGAAGGGATAAGACCGACAGGGAAGGGTGACCCTCACCCCTGCTGGCAGCCGATGCCGGCGCACCGAAGACAGGGGGCGGCGGCGGCCAGTCCCGGAGAGGGGAGGAATGGAGCGGATGGGACCTCTCAGAGGGGGGTCTCATCCTCTAAACAATTATTAAGCCTCTGCCGGCAACCCCAAGTCACAGACCCCCAAGAACACTGAACGAGAGAGAGAGCCGAAGCCTTGGAGCCGAAGGCAAAGGAGCCTGAAGCCCCAAGAGGAAGGAGGGACTACCAGGAGGAGGTACTGCCCGACTGCAGCTGACCAAGGTAAGGAGTTTTTAGGGTTAGGGTTTAACAGAAGTAAAGAAACCCCTCTGTGGGGTGCTCTCCCCCTCTGTGTCAACAGTGAAACAGAGGGGAGGAGGCCGGCACAGGAGAGGGAGAAAAACCCACAAGCCCCGGGTCGGGCCGGACTCACAGACCGCGTACTCGACGACCACCCGGGCCGAACCCAACCGGGATCGGCCCGCGAACGAACCAGACACCGCGGCCTCGGCCGCAGGTACCCTGGGGTTCGGGGGGCAACCCGGGCCGCCGGATCTGGCCGGGACGGCAACAGAGGCAGCCACAGGGCCGCCAGCCCCGGCCGGACCACCACCTCTTCTCCGGCAAGGGGTGGTGGTGCCGGAAGGAAGGACCAAGGAAAAGAAGAGAAAAGAAAAGAAAAAGAGAAAGAAAGAGAGAGGAAAAATTAGAATGAACTCACCGGAGGAGATCCAGCCGTAACCCCACCTCCCGGCGCTTCTCCCCTTCTCCGGCATCGCTTCGGAGAAGAGGAAGGGCAGACCTTCCTTCCGCCGGCCCTCCGGGGGGGAAACTCCGCCTCGGTCTGTGGATCGGGAGGAGCCTCGCCTCCCCGGCCGCCTGCAAAAGAAAAAAAAAAGGGAGAAGGTGGAGGGTTACGAAAGGGACAAAGGGGTCGGAGGCTAGGGTTTTCGGCGGAAAACAAAGAAGAAAGAAAGATAGAGGGAGAAAGAGAGGAAGAAAGACCGGAGCCGGAGAAAGCCGAGGGCTCGGCCGGAGGCTAGGGTCTCGGCGAAAACAAAGAAGAAAGAAAGAGAAAGAGAGAGAGAAAGAGAGGGAGCGACGGAGGAAGAGAGGCCGTGGATTCGGCCGGAGAAGAAGAAGAAGGCCGAGGAATCGGCCGAAACATCCACGATTCCGGCGAGGGCGAAGAAGAGAAGAGAGAGGAAGAGCGTCGGAGGAGAGAGGGGTCGCGGAAGGTGAAGAGGCGGAAGCCTCTGGAAGGGGGGAGAAGGAAAAACATGAGCACGGGTTCGCGGGTCGGATCCGAACCCGCAACCCGTTAAGCCTAAAAAAAAAAAATTGAAATGGGTTAAGTAAACCCAATTAAACCGGACCCAATCTAGTTGGGTGAACCCGGATGAGGGATTGAGTGGGATCTGAACCCAATTGAACCTGAACCCGAGCCCAATTTAATTGGGCTAAGTCTGGACGAGCCCAAACTGCAAATTGGGTCAAATCCGAACCAAATTAGGCCCAAATTGATTTGGGTCCGAACCCAGTTGAGTGGAGTTAATCCCAGCAGGCCCAATTAATACTAAATTAGGCCCAGTAAATTGACAGAGGACCCAATTGGCTAGAAAAGGTTGGACCCAATTATAAACGAGGCCCAATCTGGTTTCAAACTGAGCCCCAAAGGCTCTAAATTGGGTAAATTGGACTTGGCTAGATCCTTGGATGGGATCCAAGCAAGTAAGTTCATAGTATGATGAACTAAGAGATTTTATAATAAATAAATGGGGAATAATGTAAACCCTATTATGTTGTTTTAGGTGATTAAGGATTTGTCACCTAGGCTTGAGCAATTTGGAAAGCGAATTGAGGTAAGTAATCTATCTTAATCTTATCGTAGATCCTGTATTATGTTTTATAAGATGAACCAGTGCTTTTCATACAACTTGAATTGTATACATGATTGGTGAGAAAGGTAAGTAATCTGCCCTAATCTTTATGGATCATACATGAAATTTAACATGTTATGCATGTACTGTAGGCTAAGAATGATATGTGTACCCGACATGCTCTAGTTACACAAGATGTGATGATATATGTTTTATATTCCGTTATGCCTACAAAATATTGGGATTACGTTACATGCTAAGATATGAGTTATGAAACATGAACATGAGTGGTACATGTCAGTCACATAATTCATAGTTGTGCACATATTATGTTTTCATAGCTCTTGTGATACATGCAAAATGAATGGAGTTCCATGTTATGATTTTTCTTAGCATGAGTGTAAAGAGTAATAATGATTTGCTCTAGCTGCATATTGCTTGTAAGGGGGTACCTAAGAACTACTAATGCTACGGGCCGAATGCAACTGAGCCGGCCTTGCCAGTGGCCGATAATGACTGAGCCAGCCCCGCCAGTGGCCGACTAATAACTGAGCAGGCCCCGCCAGTGACCATTAAAGAATTCGCCGTAGCATCTATGAGGTACTACCTATACGGAGCATTATTTATGAACTCTTAAGAGCTACTGACCCAATGTAACTGAGCCGGCCTTGCCAGTGGCCGAGAATGACTGAGCCAGCCCCGCCAGTGGCCGCCTAATAACTGAGCCGGTCCCGCCAGTGGCCAAGAATGACTTCGCAGTAGCATTTAAGAGCATGACCACGGTATGCCGGGGGCACGGTTTTATGTGCATGTTTTATGAAAATTTTGTGATTTGCAATACTGCTTTGTTTAAATTGCATACTTTATGAAAATGATATTTGAAGCATGATCATGAGGCTCGTTTCAGAGATTGGGTATATGAGGCGGGTGCTTCCAAATCCTGCAGATGTGTTTTTGGGGAGAAGCAAAAATCGGTGAGGGGTGAAGGACGCTTGCGTGAAGCCCCGGAACCGGCCAACATCTGGCAGGGGAGCCCCGTGTTTCCCCCTCATGTGGGCCCGATAGTCACGTGCCCTGCGCAGGCGGGCCGTGACATTTATGAACGTGCTTCGCCAAAGCATATATTGTTTTACAACGGGTTTTTCTTGAATATATCGTTATGAAATGTTGTATTTTGCTATAACCGCTATCTCCTTTAAATTGCATACATATTATGCCATGAAGATGATTAGATAAATATGCATGTCAGCTTCTCAAACCCTGTATAAACATGGTTACCGTTATGTTCGATCCGGTAAGATTATGTATGATTACTTACTGAGCCGTGTAGCTCATATCCGTTCATTTACTTTTCTTTCAGATCTTCACCACTGATAGCTGCCAGAGACACGTTAATTTGGTATCAGGGCTTCTGGGGTAAAGCAAGTATACTTTTGTGTACATAAACTATGTAGAAGCTCTGTATTTGGGTACTGACCAGCATGTTGTACTAAGAATGCTTTCATATGAAAAGATTCGGTTGGTTTGACTACCCTATTACCCAGGTATGAGGCTGCGTGCTATTGCGAGTAGTAGTCGGCAATAGCACGGCCGTGTCACGGATCCGGGTCCGGGGCGTGACAATTCTAGTGGTATCAGAGCAACAAAAAGAGAGAAGTTAGGGCTAATACACAACCATTCTAGGGGCATGATTGTGACTGGTATGGTATTAGAATTCAAGACTTAAGACTACTAAGGATTTTGGTATTTTGAATCAGAATGCTAGCAAGCCATGCCAAAATAAGAATAAGCTAGTTTGGAGATTTCTCGATGGAGTAATTTGTATTTGGATTATGATTAAAGTATATTTTGACGAATATTAAGTGGAGTATTAAAGTACATTGCGTATCAGTATATATGTGATTTTGGAAGTTTAACTTGATACTGAGTACTGTGGATATTATTTCTAGTTTGAAGTTGATTATTTTGATACCAAGATAGTGTTCATTCATAAGTTGTTTAAGGCTTGGACAAGGAAAGATATTTTTATTCTTCGAAGATGAATCTTCGAAATCTGTATGATAATTATGCATGAAACTGTTATATAAGAAGAAAATATATTTGAGGATGAGATTTAAGAGTTTCTCCTTTGTTTACTTGGAATGTGAAATATTAGATCTTTTCAAATTACAATGCAAGATTGGTATTTTGATTGGAAGTCATTTAGTAAATTCTGAGATAATTTTCAATCTTGAAGAATATTTTAGGCTCAAATGTTCTACTATGGATAAAGTGCAGTAGTTTGTGATCCTGTGATAAATCAATTAAACGAATATTAGTTGATGTTTTGACAGAAAAAAAAAAAAAGAGAGAGAATGATGATGACATGGGGTCATTAGGAAATGCAAGTGGAATCAGCAATAGAGTTGATACGGGAACATGCCCAATAGCACATGATGTTGCAGGAGTTTGTATTTAGTGATCATGCTTGTAAGATTTGAAATAAATTATTTTATCTATAATAGAGGGGCAATTATTAAATGCTTTCATTTATCACTAAGAAGCAAGTCTAAATTGTTTTATGAGGAAGGTGAAAAAATTATGGATGATAATTCCACATATCATCGTCTAGTGGAAAGAGTATAATAGAAGAAGATTTTTTTAAATAGAGATCTTACAACAAAAGTATACATCCTTTTCTTTTAACGGAGATGTGAGATCCAGAATCACCTTCTAGCAATGCTAAAGTAGGGCAGATTATTGTTCATGCAATTTAAAGATACCTAATATAAGATTGGGATATTGAGAAATAATTTTCAGAAGTTTACACAATTTCGAGCTTAAAATGTCCTAAGATGACTTGAGAGCTTATCTCGTATTAGGAAAGAAGGCTTATTTTCAATGAATGAAGTTGTTGAAAATGTAAAATTCATTTTAAAGCGTTGTCGCTTATTTAAGAGGATCTTATGTTGGGATACCCTTTCTTTGCTCGCTCATGGAAAAGTAAAAAGAAGTTTTGGCTAAGTAACATTCGATCAAGATGGAGGAAAGATTTGAAATGCAAATACAGATGAGGAATTAAATAGTTCTGTTTGTAGGCAAATAGTATGTTGATCAAAAGTTATTTGTGAATTCAAAGGAATTTGATCAGAATGCGCAGCGAAAACATAGTGGGCTGAATTAGTTCTCTAAGTTGGTCTGTAGTATTATTCCATTGATTCGGAAAGTTGTAATAATAAAAGATTTGATCTGTTTTCTTCTGTAGTAGGATTTTCCTTGATAAATGAAAAGAAAATGATCGGATTTTTTGGGATATCGCTGTGCTACCTTAGATTCTCCAGTTTTATGTCATGCTAAGAAATTCTTAGCATCTCGAGACTAGAATTAACGAATCATCAATTTTGATCTCAGACCTGGAATATGCTGATATAAACCTCCGTCCTCCTAAACTTGAAGCTTGAGCTTCTTTAATTAATATCAACCCTCCATCTGATTGAAAGAAATTGAGGTTGTCAGTAGACTACGAGGAATTTCTATCCAGAGTGGATTAGAGTTGTTTATGATCTAATCTTGTGATAGATCGGTTAATCAAGAGAAGTTGATATTTTGACAAAGAAACTTGATCTTCTTATTCAGAATTAAGATGTTGATTCTATGAATAATCTGGAGAGAGAGAGCTGTATAATTTTCACCAGTGAGTTTTTCTATTATTGGCAACTCCCGGGAGAATCTTGGCATCTTAAATTTAGTATTAACGAATCGATGGTGCCTTGGTTGGGCTTAGACCTGAAATGTTCCCTACTCCTAGCTATGACATCTTCGATCTACCTATCTAAAAGGGGTTTGAAGTTTTGCTAGGATAAAAGTTGATCATAAAATTGTAGGCAGGGTTAAGAGAAGAAAGAAGATTATAGATTATGAAAAGTGTTTCATGTTAATGCTCTCACCTATTTCTATTAACCCGATTACGACCGTTGTGTGGACTTAATCGAGAGCAATTAATTTCTTGGGCCAAGAATCATAGCATTTAAAATCTAAGGTTGGAAGATTAGTCTTCTTTTGGGAGAGATCAAAAGAACTCCTATATCATAAATAGAAGGGATCAAGTTTTGAGATGCCATGATTTTGCCAAAATCTTATCAGCAAGCATTTTAAGAGGGAGACTAACCGAGAACTAGAGGGTGACTCGATGGTTGAATACTTTTAAAGCCTGAACCTTAAGGTATGACTAATTTCGAGGACGAAATTTATTTTAAGGGGGGTAGGATGTAATGTCCGGGCCCACAACCTACTAGGCCCAATAAGAAATGGGCCCAGTTAAGGGTTTGGGCCCAAATTTCACTGTGGGCAGTGCTGTTATAATGTTTAAAAAAAAAAAAAAACGAAGGGATAAGACCGACAGGGAAGGGTGACCCTCACCCCTGCTGGCAGCCGATGCCGGCGCACCGGAGACAGGGGGCGGCGGCGGCCAGTCCCGGAGAGGGGAGGAATGGAGCGGATGGGACCTCTCAGAGGGGGGTCTCATCCTCTAAACAATTATTAAGCCTCTGCCGGCAACCCCAAGTCACAGACCCCCAAGAACACTGAACGAGAGAGAGAGCCGAAGCCTTGGAGCCGAAGGCAAAGGAGCCTGAAGCCCCAAGAGGAAGGAGGGACTACCAGGAGGAGGTACTGCCCGACTGCAGCTGACCAAGGTAAGGAGTTTTTAGGGTTAGGGTTTAACAGAAGTAAAGAAACCCCTCTGTGGGGTGCTCTCCCCCTCTGTGTCAACAGTGAAACAGAGGGGAGGAGGCCGGCACAGGAGAGGGAGAAAAACCCACAAGCCCCGGGTCGGGCCGGACTCACAGACCGCGTACTCGACGACCACCCGGGCCGAACCCAACCGGGATCGGCCCGCGAACGAACCAGACACCGCGGCCTCGGCCGCGGGTACCCTGGGGTTCGGGGGGCAACCCGGGCCGCCGGATCTGGCCGGGACGGCAACAGAGGCAGCCACAGGGCCGCCAGCCCCGGCCGGACCACCACCTCTTCTCCGGCAAGGGGTGGTGGTGCCGGAAGGAAGGACCAAGGAAAAGAAGAGAAAAGAAAAGAAAAAGAGAAAGAAAGAGAGAGGAAAAATTAGAATGAACTCACCGGAGGAGATCCAGCCGTAACCCCACCTCCCGGCGCTTCTCCCCTTCTCCGGCATCGCTTCGGAGAAGAGGAAGGGCAGACCTTCCTTCCGCCGGCCCTCCGGGGGGGAAACTCCGCCTCGGTCTGTGGATCGGGAGGAGCCTCGCCTCCCCGGCCGCCTGCAAAAGAAAAAAAAAAAGGGAGAAGGTGGAGGGTTACGAAAGGGACAAAGGGGTCGGAGGCTAGGGTTTTCGGCGGAAAACAAAGAAGAAAGAAAGATAGAGGGAGAAAGAGAGGAAGAAAGACCGGAGCCGGAGAAAGCCGAGGGCTCGGCCGGAGGCTAGGGTCTCGGCGAAAACAAAGAAGAAAGAAAGAGAAAGAGAGAGAGAAAGAGAGGGAGTGACGGAGGAAGAGAGGCCGTGGATTCGGCCGGAGAAGAAGAAGAAGGCCGAGGAATCGGCCGAAACACCCACGATTCCGGCGAGGGCGAAGAAGAGAAGAGAGAGGAAGAGCGTCGGAGGAGAGAGGGGTCGCGGAAGGTGAAGAGGCGGAAGCCTCTGGAAGGGGGGAGAAGGAAAAACATGAGCACGGGTTCGCGGGTCGGATCCGAACCCGCAACCCGTTAAGCCTAAAAAAAAAAAAATTGAAATGGGTTAAGTAAACCCAATTAAACCGGACCCAATCTAGTTGGGTGAACCCGGATGAGGGATTGAGTGGGATCTGAACCCAATTGAACCTGAACCCGAGCCCAATTTAATTGGGCTAAGTCTGGACGAGCCCAAACTGCAAATTGGGTCAAATCCGAACCAAATTAGGCCCAAATTGATTTGGGTCCGAACCCAGTTGAGTGGAGTTAATCCCAGCAGGCCCAATTAATACTAAATTAGGCCCAGTAAATTGACAGAGGACCCAATTGGCTAGAAAAGGTTAGACCCAATTATAAACGAGGCCCAATCTGGTTTCAAACTGAGCCCCAAAGGCTCTAAATTGGGTAAATTGGACTTGGCTAGATCCTTGGATGGGATCCAAGCAAGTAAGTTCATAGTATGATGAACTAAGAGATTTTATAATAAATAAATGGGGAATAATGTAAACCCTATTATGTTGTTTTAGGTGATTAAGGATTTGTCACCTGGGCTTGAGCAATTTGGAAAGCGAATTGAGGTAAGTAATCTATCTTAATCTTATCGTAGATCCTGTATTATGTTTTATAAGATGAACCAGTGCTTTTCATACAACTTGAATTGTATACATGATTGGTGAGAAAGGTAAGTAATCTGCCCTAATCTTTATGGATCATACATGAAATTTAACATGTTATGCATGTACTGTAGGCTAAGAATGATATGTGTACCCGACATGCTCTAGTTACACAAGATGTGATGATATATGTTTTATATTCCGTTATGCCTACAAAATATTGGGATTACGTTACATGCTAAGATATGAGTTATGAAACATGAACATGAGTGGTACATGTCAGTCACATAATTCATAGTTGTGCACATATTATGTTTTCATAGCTCTTGTGATACATGCAAAATGAATGGAGTTCCATGTTATGATTTTTCTTAGCATGAGTGTAAAGAGTAATAATGATTTGCTCTAGCTGCATATTGCTTGTAAGGGGGTACCTAAGAACTACTAATGCTACGGGCCGAATGCAACTGAGCCGGCCTTGCCAGTGGCCGATAATGACTGAGCCAGCCCCGCCAGTGGCCGACTAATAACTGAGCAGGCCCCGCCAGTGACCATTAAAGAATTCGCCATAGCATCTATGAGGTACTACCTATACGGAGCATTATTTATGAACTCTTAAGAGCTACTGACCCAATGTAACTAAGCCGGCCTTGCCAGTGGCCGAGAATGACTGAGCCAGCCCCGCCAGTGGCCGCCTAATAACTGAGCCGGTCCCGCCAGTGGCCAAGAATGACTTCGCAGTAGCATTTAAGAGCATGACCACGGTATGCCGGGGGCACGGTTTCATGTGCATGTTTTATGAAAATTTTGTGATTTGCAATACTGCTTTGTTTAAATTGCATACTTTATGAAAATGATATTTGAAGCATGATCATGAGGCTCGTTTCAGAGATTGGGTATATGAGGCGGGTGCTTCCAAATCCTGCAGATGTGTTTTTGGGGAGAAGCAAAAATCGGTGAGGGGTGAAGGACGCTTGCGTGAAGCCCCGGAACCGGCCAACATCTGGCAGGGGAGCCCCGTGTTTCCCCCTCATGTGGGCCCGATAGTCACGTGCCCTGCGCAGGCGGGCCGTGACATTTATGAACGTGCTTCGCCAAAGCATACATTGTTTTACAACGGGTTTTTTTTGAATATATCGTTATGAAATGTTGTATTTTGCTATAACCGCTATCTCCTTTAAATTGCATACATATTATGCCATGAAGATGATTAGATAAATATGCATGTCAGCTTCTCAAACCCTGCATAAACATGGTTACCGTTATGTTCGATCCGGTAAGATTATGTATGATTACTTACTGAGCCGTGTAGCTCATATCCGTTCATTTACTTTTCTTTCAGATCTTCACCACTGATAGCTGCCAGAGACACGTTAATTTGGTATCAGGGCTTCTGGGGTAAAGCAAGTATACTTTTGTGTACATAAACTATGTAGAAGCTCTGTATTTGGGTACTGACCAGCATGTTGTACTAAGAATGCTTTCATATGAAAAGATTCGGTTGGTTTGACTACCCTATTACCCAGGTATGAGGCTGCGTGCTATTGCGGGTAGTAGTCGGCAATAGCACGGCCGTGTCACGGATCCGGATCCGGGGCGTGACAGTCTCCTTGTATGTTATGTCTGCGGTAATTTTCACACACAAGTAGTCTGATGGATGGATGTCTCATGATCTCATTAACTCGAGTTCACTATTCTTGTTCCTGTTTTTTGTAGTTGGGTAATCCTGAAACCTCTGATAGTCATGACTGGCAAGGTTTGGTGGATTATGCTTGGAGCCATGCCATCGTCTCGGATGCAACACATGACATCACCAGAGATAACTGCAAATTTGACAGTGATGACCCATGGAACAACACTAAATGTCGGGATGCTGTCGATGAGGTCCTTAAACAATATGGTGAAATTGATATCTACAGTCTATACACTCCAACCTGCATCCAGAACTCATCAGGTTCCAACAATGGTGGAAGAAGACTACTCATGTTCAAGTCCACCTCCAAGATGGTAAGAGACTTGTTGATTGCAGTTTTAGTTGCCACCACCAATTACCTATAAATATTGCAACAGACCACTCCGTTTTCCACAAGGATCTGACATTTTTCTGAGAGTTCACAAAAAAGACTAATGCCTGAGCAATATTGATAATTATTTTGAAGGGAAAATTTCCAAATAAGAATGATTATTTGAAATTACCTACCAAAACAAGATTATTTTTAGTCATATAAAATATATAATTCTTCTTCATTATGAAGTGCGGACACATTATGGTGATCAAATAAACAGTATCAATTTCAATAATAAATACCAAGTTATCATAATGATTTTATGGAAATATATGCAAAGTGCTTGATCATTTCAATGTTTATCGAGATTTTTAAATTTTTATGAGCTATGATACTAGGTATCCTATACAATTTTAATTCAAGAATTTCCCATATAAAATGTGAGAGAAGCAAAATTGTTTTAAATATCTCAGGAGTTTACTGCATAATAATAACCCAAAAATCGGATTTTTTTACTGCGCCTACAATGATTGACTATGATTAACATGATTGATTAGATACCGAGGATCATGGGTAGCTACGATCCATGCCTTGATGGTTACACAACATCTTTCTACAACAGACCAGATGTTCAGAAGGCCCTCCATGCTAGTGATGGCCACAACATCAGGAACTGGAGCATCTGCAAGTAACTCTCTCTCTCTCTCTCTTTCTATGTGTGAGTGTGTTTTTCTTATTTTTGGTGATTGTGCTTATAGAAATGTTTAAACTGAGCACAGCAAACAAATTTTTAACGAGTGGAAGGACTCGATGCCCTCTGTTCTCCCCATATACAAGAAGCTGATTGCAGGAGGGCTCAGGATATGGGTCTATAGGTATGATCTCGAAGCTGACATCCCATGATCCATCAGCTTACTATGTTAATATTTCCATGATCATGACATCCATGAAATCCTTGTTTGCTTGTCCAGTGGTGACACAGATGGAAGAGTCCCAGTGCTGTCAACAAGATACTGTTTGGACACCCTAGGATTGCCTACAGTTGGTCCCTGGAGGCCATGGTACCATAAGAAACAGGTGCTGCAGTGAATCATACATCACTTGATTTATGATGCACTGACATATTCATGCATACGAGTGCCGACAGGTGCACGCATGCATGAAACCACATACTTCGATTCTACGTAAACCGATGTGCTAACAAAAATCTGGTACATTTCGTCCCCAGGTGGCTGGATGGCTACAAGAGTACGAGGGGCTAACTTTTGCAACATTTAGAGGAGCTGGCCATGATGTGCCAACGTTCAAACCAAGCAGTTCCTTGGCTTTCTTCACTGCCTTTCTTGCTGGCAAAGCTCCGTCGTCTACCCGTTGAGTAAAACATTTCTCTGAAGGTCTAAAATCAATGGCTTCGTTGCAAGCTACTCAGCTCAAGAATGTAGTTTGATGGTGAATAAACTGGACACAATTTAAAAACAAAAAATAATGTAGAATTGTTGATCTAATCCAAAGTCATTATCTTAGTGAACAACTTGTTTGAACTAATTGTGATTGCGTCAAGAAATAATGTAGCATTTCTTGACTTCGTGCATTTTTATTTTCAGGCCCCAGTCAAAATGAGTTCTCATTTAGTCACACCTCTGATCTTAGATCATATGTTACAATTGATTATAATCTCAAGCCATGAACATTCTTGCATGCATCCACTTTATCTTCATTTACTTCTCCATTTTATCCTATAATATTGTATCATATTGTAATGAAAATATGAACAGTTCGTCATTTCTCAAGAGGTAATATTATTACCTCAATAACAGGGTAAGGGTATCTCTTTCGAGAGCTATTATTGCATATGCAGTTTTCAATTATAGTCAACTAAACAAAGCCCATTTCTATGGCTGCAATTCTAATTATAATTTAATTTTAGGCAATTGAATCACTGGCAATGAAATGGTGCCTTACTATAAACCCAAATTACAGGTACAGTAACCAATCCACAATAACTTTACACTTGACACAATTGGCACCTCTTAATGTTTAATAGACCAAGATTTAATGAAATAGAAAAATCTTGATAAAAAAAAAAACTATTTTCAGATTTTCTAGAACAAAATTGAGTTCAATTATTCCAAATCTAATATTTCTAGTTACCATGCATGTATCATAACTGATTCTTAACAAATGCCCCAGGTCATTCATTAACAAGACCCTATCTTCAGAAATGGAAACTTATATTGAGAACGAAGTCTTGCAACATAGGCATAATGTTCTCGACAGACTCAAGCAAGCAAATTTATGTCTATCATAAAAGACACAGAGCAACAACTATAAAAAATTATTTGTATCAAAGCACCCCCTCAAATCCAACTTGCATCTTGATAGATGGAGAAATTGCTGATTGTTGATTTTCTTTTTCCCAATAAATTATGAACCAGATCAACAGTTCTCTTCCAAAGAATATTGTCTCCATTAGTTAGCTGCGACAGACTCTGATTGTAGTTTTGATTTTTCTAAGAAACCTTAATAAGAAATCGAAGGACGTATCTGAAAAGTAATGACTATAGAAAGACTAGGCATCCTTACCATCCCACCCACCACCACTCCAGAAGCGAAGCTCCTTTGCCGAAGTAGTCAAAAAGCCATCACGAAGACACTGCCACCTCCCTGGGCATGTCGCATTGAAATCTGAGAAACTGCTCAGGTATGGCCGCGGACTGCTTGCTGCAACCCCAACCATACCGACCACCATCTCATCCTACAACCTCTCGGGTCCTCCAAAACCTCACCTCCATCTATTCAAAGCAAGGGTTTGGCTTCGCTGTGGAGGAGGAGACCACTACAAGGCCTCATGCAGGATGTGGCCATGAATTGTATATTTATTGACATGAAAAGATAAACTAGGTGAACAAAGTGAAACACATCCTTGTTGGCTACAATAACGAGGAATATGAATAGATAAGTCATACAATACTAAAGTTTAGTAGTAATCTGATTTTAGTCCTGGCGAGGAGGCGTTCAATATTCAAAAGAAAATCAGTTGTACATCTCCGATGAGCAAAGAACCATCACCATTATATCCACCAACAGGGTAGAACTCCCCACAGGCCACACTTCTTCAAGAGGGAAAATAACCTTGAAGGGGAGAAGTTGGCTATAACATCACTTACAAATCCCAATACTTTTCAACAAGGTAATATTTTCCAATAAAAACACATTAATTATGTAACTATAAAGATATGATGGGAGAAGATTGTGCCAAAGAAGTACCCAAAAGAGGAACAAGTTATTTAATCAATTGCAGGCAATCAAAAAAGCCGCAAGGGTCCACAAACCAATTTACAAGGTGAAATGCAATGTTGTGCCAAAAATACAAGGCATGAGATAATGCTATGTAGTATTTAGGTCGTATAAATGGAGGCTAGTTCAGATCTTTTTAAGCAATCACATGAACTATTGATCAGTCTGCTAATATAGAAATCCGCACTTAACCAAAAATCCCGGGTGCTTGGTAAACCAATCTTAGATAACAGCATAGCCATAAGAGGGATCATCCCCACTACATATTTTTCATGATATGTAAATGTGCAAATAAGCATATCCGATATACATTTGCTTGCATGC
Organism: Phoenix dactylifera; assembly: GCF_051530095.1. Classification (NCBI taxonomy): domain Eukaryota; kingdom Viridiplantae; phylum Streptophyta; class Magnoliopsida; order Arecales; family Arecaceae; genus Phoenix; species Phoenix dactylifera. The sequence goes on from NC_143197.1 coordinate 22,318,297, forward strand.
AACATCAAAACTAGACAACTAGAGACATCCATTAATCTCAGATTTTCTAGGATGGTCCGTTACAACACATGTTCAATGAATGGACATGCTGTGTTCATCATTCGTGCTACAAATATTCATTGGAACAGCAAGAACATACCAAATTTTTCTGCTAATACTAATAAGCTTGCCTCGTCATCCAACACTCATTGATTCTTTGAGAAAAGACAGTTCATTGATTAGTTGGTTTTCCCAAACAGACCCGTCAATGTAATCAATCCGAGCAAATTTGGCATTTGACAAATCAACCTCACGTGTGTTCATATGCTTACAACAAAGAAAATGTTACATAAATTGCAGTATAAAAAAACTTTGCAGGTCATTTGAGAATTGGAAATAGCAGTGCATCAGAAACCTTGGGATGAACATGTATTCACTAATATAGTCCTCATCCATACATCCAACTAAACCATTATTGAGTACAGGATCATAGAGAATTCAAAACTGATGATAATTGGCGCCTCACAAATCAAACACATGCATATAAGTGTTGGTGGAGGCCGGTGTGGGCCAAGTCAGCAAGGCTCGCCCGCGGCGGAGGCCGGTGTGGGCTAAGTCGCAATCGAACACCGGGGGGGCGCTTGGAATGGTCGGTTTAAAGACCATGGTTAAGCCTTCACTATTACCTACGGGTTTTAGTGAGATGGCAGCGCCTACGGTCCTAACAGTGGTATCAGAGCCAGTGGCACGGGTTCAATTTCCAGGATATGCGATTAAAAGAAAAAAAACTCCCTTGCTGGGGGGAGATTGTTGGCGGAGGCCGGTGTGGGCCAAGTCAGCAGGGCTCGTTTGCTGGGGGAGAGATTGTTGGTAGAGGCCGGTGTGGGCAAAGTCAGCAAGGCTCGCCCGCGGGGGAGGCCGATGTGGGCCAAGTCGCAATCGAACGCCGGGGGGCGCTTGGAATGGTCGATTTAAAGACCATGGTTAAGCCTTCACTATCACCTGCGGGTTTTAGTGAGATGGCAGCACCTACGATCCTAACAGATACCAATTGTAGGCTCATGTGTGGCGCATTCAAAGGAAAACCAGCTCAAAATTCAGTTTCTGCAAGGCTGGGGTCGACTCATGGAAAGCTGGGGTCGACTCATGAAGAGCTGGGGTCTGTTAGATGTATGCCCTAGAAGCCAATCTGGCTGACACATTGTTAATTCTAGGGACATAATTTTGTACTTGACTATTTATTATTGAATAAATAAAAGGCATCTTTTCATTCATATTAATTATGTGTCTATGAATCGTCCAAGAAATTAATAAAATGATGATGCATATTCTCAAAAGTTGAGAATTTGAGCCATGTATCATTGGTGATTAATTTCTAAATGCTCCTGATCAATGGATCATCACGAGGACGGTGATCGATCCGATCAGTGCACAGATCACTTTCCTTCTGGATAGACGAGACTTGAGTCCACAGTGTAGGGACACTGAAGTGTGATGAGAGCACAAAAGTGCGATCTATATATCACTTAAATTAGTCTTATAGTTAACAGATGATGATAATTTCGTCGAGTTAATATTATACTTTTGTTTCATATAGGTTATCGTAAATCAGAAATAAAATGCATATTTGATACAAATTTGGTTCAGGAAGATGCATAGCCCAAGCTGTGCGACCCGATCTCGCCATGGCCTAGTCGAGCCCATCATCTCGCAAGCATCTCCACATGCAAGCCGCATCCCCTCAACCAGATTTCACCCACCTCAACCATTCACGAGTCCAAAGAACTGTGATCTTTCCCCCAAATCAGGATATGTGATCTGATCTCCCGCACCCAATCTCCAGCTCCTCTCACGCGTGCATCCCCTGTTTCCGCTCACCCAAATTTCGTCCGCCCGCGATCGCCTCCCAGCAGCCCGTGAACAGCTCCCGTGCACAATCACAGCGTCCGTCCGAGCTTCTCCCCAGCGATGCAACCATTTCCATCTCCAGCCCGCGATCAACGCTCCCATGCTTCAGCCCGTAATCATCTCCTCCTTTCACCAGCGTCGGATCCAGCCGTCCCCAGCATCCCGTGAATGGTCCCAGCGTCCGCGAAGCACCCGCGATCAACTCCCGTCTTCGTCCGCGGCTTCCAGCAATTTTCTCAGATCCACATCGTCCGCCCGCCTCTTCCGCCCGTCCAACTTCCGTTTCAACATTCTCCCAGCATCATAACCGGAAACAGCATCCGAGCAACCCGCGGCCAGCCGGGATCCACCTCCCTGATGACCGTTTTCTCCCAGATTTCATGATCCCTTCCCGCATCTCCTCCATCGTCCGACTGATCCTCCCACGTCTTCTCCGCGTGCGCCTCCTTCCAGCTCCGCATCAGTCCTCCCAAGCATCCGCCTCCTCCACAGCGGTTCACGATCATCTCCCGGACCTCCACAGCTCCCGCGAGCCCGCGATCACCGCCCGGCCGTCCGCCTCCGCCCGCAATCACCTCCACAGCTTCCTCCCGTCAATCCCGTGGCGACCTCCAACGTTCACGGATCTACCTCCCGAGATCCTGCACCCGCTTCCCCTCCACTCCATGCTCCGGCAATCTATAAGAAGGGGTGGAGGAAGAACAAGGGAGGGGGCTCTCATTGACGAAAACAGAGGAGGCGGCCCCCTTGGTTGCAAACGAAAAAAAAAAGAGAGAAAGGGAAACAGGGGATGCCCTGTTTCCGAAAATAAAAAGAGAGAAAAAAAAATAGAGAGAGAGAAAGGGAAGGATGTTGATGTTTGTGATGGCTGGCTAATCCCTTAGGTGAAGGGTGATGGAGGAACCCTTGATGTATTGCTATCATTGAAGTAAATTCTAAACCTTTAATTCTTATAGATTTATATTTCGAATATATTATAGATTCTTGCATAATTATTTTATAGATAGTTCTTTAATGGTTTATGTTGATCGACATGTGGACCGCTTTAGTATTTGATTTGTCGTTGATTTAATAGGCACGATAAATGCTTAGAAATAGAGTTCATATGTCCCTAAAATATATCCCATGCTTTGATCTATCTTACATTGATATCTTTAATCAAGAATCGAAGATTTATTTCTTGAATGCAAAATTATCAAGGGGGATTCCAGATCCCTACTCCATCTTAATCTATCCATACTTTGATTCTCTGTGCATTGATTTGTTTTCTATTTGCAAAACACCATCTTAATCAACAAATTATTAATCTGAGATTACGCTAATAATCCATATTTCGTTCCCTGAGGAATCGACCTCGGACTCCCGAGTTATATTACTTGTGCGATTCTCCTGCACTTGGGAGAACAGTTTTATTTTAGCACCAAGTTTTTGGCGCCGTTGCCGGGGAACGGCTGAGTTATTAGCATAATTTTAGATTTAATTTTTACCTTAGTAGTTAGTATTTTTCTTTTGAAAAAAAAAAAAATTGCATCTTTACTACTATTTTTAATTCCCCGCACAGTTTGCATCAAACTCTGATATCATAGCAATTAGCCGTCTGATTTGACTCAAATTTGGTCAGCTAGTGCAAGACACATTGTTGAATAATCTGAACGGTCTGATTGACATTCTGAGACTTTTAAGACCATTAGATTAATATAAAATCTTGCTGATTTCTGTTTTGAATTTTCTGCATTTAATTTTTTTTTTTAGAATCAGAATTTTATTGTTATTATATCTCATTAACCCTTGTTGCTAATTGAAAATTAAAAAAAAAAAAAAGGAAAGAGGAAAAACCTAAAATTTCAAATTTCAAATTTCAAATTTCAACTCATAAAATTTAAAAAAAAAAAAGAAATAATTTGCTTGATCACCTATTCAATGAAATTTAATGTCATGCCATAAAACATTAAAAAAAAAAAAAAATCTCTTGATTGTTGCATATAGTATAAGGCATCTGCATAAAATATTTTAAGGGCAGAACCCATTTAAAAAGATAAGGTCGGGATTTCATCACTCGTCCTTAGCCCAAAAATCACCCCAGTGCATAAATATCCTAAGCTTAACTAAAATCAACTAGACGTTGGCCCCTAAGGACATTCGAGCTCAATAGGACGAAGACTACCGAAAGTTGCACCAATTTCGCTCTGTGGCTTAGTTGATGTCTAGGCAAGCTTTGTCCCTATAAGGGAGACAGTTCATCTGTTCGAGGCAAGTGGGTTTTAAGTGGGACCTTTGCGAACGCATCGTGACCCCTCCACTTACCTGGGAGCTTACCTGGTCAACTAGGTTCATTAGACCGGATTGGAGGCTTAGGTGTCCTCTTCAAACCAGTTAGGAGCTGTCTAGAAATTTAAGAAAAACATTAGAAATTGAGGTGTAATGTTTTGTTGCATGATTGATTGAGAGTAAATTTTTGAATTAAGGTGTCGTTTTAGGGTATCTTTAGTTGGTACTTATATTTATTTTTTTTATTTAAAAAAAATATAAAAAAAAAGAGAGGGAAATATTTTGCATGCTAAAGTGGAATAGGGACGACACCGGTCGATTAAGTCGTACAACTTTAGATCATCCCTTAGGACATACTTCTAAAATTCCTTCGCAATATCTCACACCTTGTGAGATGGCTGATCTAAATGAAGATGCTGGGAGTCACCACAATAGAGAACGAGAACCCCATGTTATGACTCTAAGACAATACCTACAACCGGCTAGGACTAGTCAGCCTTCATGCATAATTTTTCCTGATAATGTAGGACATTTTGACATCAAACCAGGGGTAATCCAATTGCTGCCCAAGTTTCATGGGTTAGAGTCCGAAAGTCCGTATCTTCATTTAAAGGATTTTGAAGAATTGAGCATTACATTTAGAGTGCCAAATGTCACCGAGGATGTCCTCAAGTTGACATTGTTCCCTTTCTCTCTAAAGGATAAGGCCAAAACATGGCTAAACTCTTTGCGACCTAGATCAATAAGAAATTGGCAAGATATGCAGAGAGAATTTCTAAAGAAGTTCTTCCCCACACAAAGGACCAACTTTTTAAAAAGACATATTAGCAATTTCCAACAAAAAGATAATGAAACATTTTATGAATGTTGGGAAAGATTTAAAGACCTTCTTCTCTCATGCCCTCATCACGGGTTCGAAACTTGGAGAACCATTAGCTTCTTTTATGAAGGTTTATCTCCACAGTTAAAACAATTTGTAGAAACCATGTGCAATGGTAGATTTTTAGAAAAACACCCTGATGAGGCGTGGGAATATTTGGATTCTCTTGCTGAGACTGCCCAACTTTGGGATAACGGGGATAGAAACACCAAGTCTTTACCTAAGCCTACTAACTCTGTACAGGGAGGCCTTTACAACCTCAGAACTGAGGATGATCTTCATGCTAAAATGGCAGCCCTCACTAGGAAGGTAGAAGAAATTGAGCTTAGGAAGGTTGAGCCTGTCAAGACTATAGAGCTTAGAAACGAATGTTGTGGTATCTGCGATATGTCGGGTCATACTACTACAGATTGTCCCACCATACCAGCATTCAAAGAAGTCTTGCACGATCAAGCAAATGCGATGAACTCCTACCAAAAGCCTTATAACGATCCATACTCGAATACCTATAACCCTGGTTGGAAGAATCATCCAAATTTTAGGTGGAGAAACGATCACTCTCAACAGTCACATCATTTAGCTCCTCCACCTGCACATCCTACTTATGCACCATCACCTTCTCAAAAGCCAAATATTGAGGATACCTTGCAATCCATACAAACTTTTCTACAAGGTCAAGCTAATATCAATGCTCAAAATACTCGAAATTTTGAAGACATAAGGAACCAATTGTCAATGTTGACTACCGTCCTAAGTACCCAAGAGAAGGGTAAGCTTCCAGCTCAACCCCAACCTAACCCACAAGTGCACGGTAGTAATAATACGGATCTTTCTAGTTCGCATACAGAACATGCAAAGAGTATCATGACTTTGCGTAATGGAAAAGTCATTGATCATACCGTCCCATTAAAACCGCAGGCCACTTCTAATTCTGATGCTCCTAAAGTTGATGAAAGGGACAAAGAAGAAATTGAGGTTCCAACTTCTACCGAGAAAGTTGAATGCCCTTTTCCTCCACCTTTTCCACAACAATTAAAGCCGTTGCAAAAGCTCGAACCTAATTCTGAAATTCTTGAGCTTTTTAAGCAAGTAAAAATCAACATACCTCTTCTTGATGCAATCAAACAAGTACCTTCATATGCCAAATTTTTGAAGGACTTGTGTACCGTCAAACGCCGATTAAATGTTAAGAAGAAGGCATTTTTAACTGAAAATGTGAGTGCTATTTTGCAGCACAATATTCTCCCTAAGTATAAAGATCCAGGTTGCCCAACCATCTCATGCATCATAGGCGACTTTAGGATAGAGCGAGCATTGTTAGATTTAGGAGCGAGTGTGAATTTGTTGCCATATTCTGTATATGAGCAACTTGGTTTAGGTGAGTTGAAGCCAACCTCCGTCACTTTGCAATTAGCTGACAGATCAGTTAAAATTCCAAGAGGGATTATCGAGGATGTATTAGTCCAAGTAGACAAGTTCTACTTTCCTGTAGATTTTATTGTATTGGACACACATCCGGCTTCGAACTCACAATCTCAGATTCCGGTCATTTTAGGACGTCCATTCCTTGCGACTTCTAATGCATTAATTAATTGTAGGAATGGTGTCATGAAGCTTTCTTTTGGTAATATGACCTTAGAACTGAACATTTTTAATGTGTGCAAACAACCCAATGATTCCGAAGAGAGTAAGGAGGTTGATTGGGTTGAAACCATCGCAGAAGAATATTTGTTAGCTAAAGCAATTAACGACCCATCCAATGATAGCTTAATTGATTGGTGTCCTAATGGAACTGATGACGATGATTTGTCAGTCACACCTATTGTGGATAATCTGGATATCAAGATGGTCAATGGGTGGAGACCAAAAGAAGGAGAATTTGAGAGATTGTTGCCTCGAGAGGTAAAAATAATTCCATCCCATGAGCAAGCACCCAAGCTCGAATTGAAACCCTTACCAAAGGAACTTAAGTATGCATTTCTTGGACCCGAGGATACTTTTCCTGTAATCATCTCGTCTGGACTTGATCATACCCAAGAAAGAAAATTAATTGATGTTTTAAAGAATCATAAAGGAGCCTTAGGATGGTCTATTGCCGACTTGAAGGGAATTAGCCCCTTAATTTGCACGCACCGGATATATTTGGAGGACAATGCCAAAACCACAAGGCAAATGCAACGAAGGTTAAATCCTACGATGAGAGATGTGGTTAAGGCAGAAGTCCTCAAGTTGCTTGATGTGGGTATTATTTACCCAATTTCCGATAGCAAGTGGGTAAGCCCTACTCAAGTTGTTCCTAAGAAGTCGGGTTTGACGGTAGTAGAAAATGAACAAGGTGAACTAGTTCCAACTCGTGTCCCGACGAGTTGGCGCATGTGTGTTGACTACCGAAAGCTTAATTTGGTCACACGAAAGGATCACTTTCCTCTACCCTTCCTAGACCAAGTATTGGAGAGAGTTGCAGGGCATGCTTTCTATTGTTTTCTTGATGGCTATTCGGGATATTATCAAATTAAAATTTCACCAGAAGATCAAGAGAAGACCACCTTCACTTGTCCTTTTGGCACATTTGCTTTCCGACGAATGCCATTTGGGTTGTGTAATGCACCCGCAACATTTCAAAGATGCATGCTCAGCATTTTTGAAGACATGAACGAAAAATTTTTGGAAGTGTTCATGGATGACTTCTCCATTTTTGGTGACTCATTTGATGATTGCTTGTCACATTTACAAGCAGTCTTAGCTCGATGTATAGAAAAGAATTTGATATTGAATTGGGAGAAATGCCACTTCATGGTGCCAAAAGGAATTGTCTTAGGACATATTGTTTCATCGAAGGGCATGGAAGTAGATAGAGCTAAGACTGATTTAATTGCTAAGCTACCTGCACCCAAGACAGTTAGAGATGTCAGATCATTTTTGGGTCATGCCGGATTCTATAGGAGGTTCATCAAGGACTTTAGTGTCATAGCTCGACCATTATGTAACCTCCTATCCCTTGATACACCGTTCAATTGGACTGAAACCTGTCAGGAGGCATTTGAAAAGTTGAAGTCTATGCTTAGCACTGCACCCATCGTGCGACCACCCGATTGGTCATTACCATTTGAGATTATGTGCGACGCTAGCGACTATGCGATAGGAGCTGTCTTAGGACAATGCAAGGATAATAAGCCATATGTAATTTACTATGCAAGCAAAACCTTAAACGATGCTCAAATGCATTACACCACCACCGAGAAGGAATTGCTTGCAGTAGTATTTGCCTTAGATAAATTTCGCTCTTATATCCTTGGTGCTCCTATTGTTATCTTCACGGACCATGCGGCACTAAAATATTTGTTGGATAAGAAAGAGGCCAAACCACGCTTAATACGATGGATACTTCTACTCCAAGAATTTGACATCACTATCAAAGATAAAAAAGGAGTAGAAAATGTGGTTGCTGACCATTTATCACGATTAGTTTTTCATGATTCAGTGCCACAGTTTTCCATCAAGGACTCATTCCCTGAAGAGCAGTTGTTTGCACTTTCTAGTATACCATGGTATGCAGATATTGTAAATTTTCTTGTTACAAACCGGATGCCAGAGCATTGGGGGTCGACAGATAGAAAAATTTTCTTGCGCGAAGTAAAAAATTATTACTATGACGATCCCTATTTATTTAAATATTGCAACGATCAAATCCTTAGACGATGCATACCGGATCATGATATACAAAGCGTACTTTCTTTCTGCCACACTGATGCTTGCGGTGGACATTTTGCCTCTAAGAAAACTGTTGCAAAGGTCTTGCAATGTGGTTTCTATTGGCCTACTATGTTCAAAGATGCCCACGAGTTCTGCAGGACATGTGATCCATGTCAATGTATTGGAAGCCTAACTCGTAGGCAAATGATGCCTCTTCAACCCATTACTATTATCGAAATTTTCGATTGTTGGGGCATCGATTTTATGGGCCCATTCCCACCATCTTTTGGATATGAGTACATTTTAGTTGGGGTCGAGTATGTGTCCAAATGGGTAGAAGCTGTCGCTTGTAAGACCAATGATCACAAACCTGTCCTAAAGTTTTTAAAAGAAAATATTTTTTCACGATTTGAGATGCCTAAGGTCATAATTAGTGACGGTGGAAAACACTTTTGTAATAAGCCTTTTGAGACATTATTAAAAAAGTATGGTGTCACCCACAGAGTTGCTACCCCATATCACCCGCAAACTAGTGGCCAAGTAGAATTAGCCAATAGGGAAATCAAGCGTATTTTAGAAAAAACGGTAAATCCATCACGAAAAGATTGGTCCTTAAAACTATCAGATGCATTATGGGCCTATCGTACTGCATACAAAACCAATCTTGGCATGTCTCCCTACCGGCTAGTCTACGGAAAAGCGTGTCATTTGCCCGTAGAAATAGAACATAAATCGTATTGGGCAATTAGAAAATTGAATTTTGATTTACAAGATGCCGGTCTAGCTAGAAAATTGCAATTAAACGAGCTTAATGAGATTCGCAGAGATGCTTATGACAATGCTAAAATTTGCAAAGAACGAATGAAGATCTTACATGATAAATCAATTTTAAAAAAATCTTTTGAACCTTTGCAAAAAGTTCTTTTATATGATTTCCGCTTACATCTGTTTCCTGGTAAGTTACGATCAAGGTGGACAGGTCCTTTCATTGTAAAAACTGTTTTTCCACATGGGGCGATAGAGATTGAGAATCCACGGGATGGTAGAATTTTTAAGGTAAATGGACATAGGTTAAAACCTTTTCTTGAGAATTTTGCAGATGAAGAGGACTCCTTTTTCTTGGGGGAGCCTTCTTATGACTGAGCATGAAGGCAAAGGTACGTGTATATTAGTTAGGATTATTTTTCTAGTTTTGTAGGTTTTATTTTCTGGATATCAACAGCTCAAGGTATTCCTCTTCTCTTCAATATTATTTTCTCTACTGTCTTTCATTATAGCTTTCTTGTATCTATTACATTGAGGACAATGCAATGTTTAAGTTGGGGGGAGGGAAGTATTTTGAAAAAAAAAAAAATTGCATTCTTTTCTAAGCAAATGCACATGTATTTTCATATTGAGTTTGTGCAACTATTACGGCAAGGAACACATGCATATTATGACTGATCAGAGACCTATTATTAGATCCCCGCACATGTACTTAATGATTATAGGAAGGCCTCAGGAGTTCATATTTGTTTAATGCATTTTTATTAAGCCGTATCTATAAAAGAAGTACGAGTATCCTTGTCCATACTATAAGGTTCATGATTTGGTTTTCACATAAAGATAGAGGTTGAATACCCTGGCTAGATCACCTAAGTGCCTTATGTTCCGACCTTGGTTGACCTATAGTCACGATGCAGTCACGTTATATGGTTCAGTTTACCTTCTCTATTTTGAAAAAAAAAAATAATAAATAAATAAATAAATAAATAAATGAGGAGATGACAAGTCTAACCTCGTGGTGTAGTCTGGTTCGAGTAATTAAGCCCGAGGGGTGTTTCACCTAATGCCTTGAGCCAACTGGATCAGGAGTCATTGGCCGAAAACTCGTTACATGGATCTTACTAGAGCCTAAGGGGGTTGGACTATTGTAATCGTCATATTTGTTTAAAAATAAAAATAAGCATGAATAAGGTTGGTTGGACTGAACCCAGTGACATGTGGTAATGGCTGGTTTGACTCCATTAACTTGGAACTCTGTGTACTTTGGATATTTAGTTGGGATTGATAGCTCCTTCTTTTTATGCGAACCATTCTTGACAATTTTAGACAACATGAGATATTCCGAAAATTTGATGGATCAGGTCCTAATAAACTGTAGTAAACACTTGTGAACTTGAGTAGTACACCTAAAATTCAAGCGGTACCATGTTGTGGTGGAGGTATTAGTACTCTGAGAAAGTCATATTATTTTATGCACACTACACTTTCATATTTCCCCTTGCTTTGATAGTTGCCATGCTTGAAAATATATATTAATTACATGGGTATTAGCTTAGAATTTAGGACCGCATGTCATATCATTCATGATGTTTGTGGGTAACATCCCTGAAAACCCTCACGAGACAACACTCGTCCACTAGGGTAACCTAGGGGTTTAACGGCTTGTTGCACATGCTAAGTGCAATCGTGATGCCCTACGAAAATGGGTACATATCTTAGTTTTATGTCTTTAGCTTTAATAAAAAGTCAAAGAATTGACCAACACTTTTTGTACTCTCATGTTATTATTTACTCTGAATTGCTAGAGACTAGCAATAAGCTAGTTGGGGGGTGTGATGAGAGCACAAAAGTGCGATCTATATATCACTTAAATTAGTCTTATTGTTAACAGATGATGATAATTTCGTCGAGTTAATATTATACTTTTGTTTCATATAGGTTATCGTAAATCAGAAATAAAATGCATATTTGATACAAATTTGGTTCAGGAAGATGCATAGCCCAAGCTGTGCGACCCGATCTCGCCATGGCCTAGTCGAGCCCATCATCTCGCAAGCATCTCCACGTGCAAGCCGCATCCCCTCAACCAGATTTCACCCACCTCAACCATTCACGAGTCCAAAGAACTGTGATCTTTCCCCCAAATCAGGATATGTGATCTGATCTCCCGCACCCAATCTCCAGCTCCTCTCACGCGTGCATCCCCTGTTTCCGCTCACCCAAATTTCGTCCGCCCGCGATCGCCTCCCAGCAGCCCGTGAACAGCTCCCGTGCACAATCACAGCGTCCGTCCGAGCTTCTCCCCAGCGATGCAACCATTTCCATCTCCAGCCCGCGATCAACGCTCCCATGCTTCAGCCCGTAATCATCTCCTCCTTTCACCAGCGTCGGATCCAGCCGTCCCCAGCATCCCGTGAATGGTCCCAGCGTCCGCGAAGCACCCGCGATCAACTCCCGTCTTCGTCCGCGGCTTCCAGCAATTTTCTCAGATCCACATCGTCCGCCCGCCTCTTCCGCCCGTCCAACTTCCGTTTCAACATTCTCCCAGCATCATAACCGGAAACAGCATCCGAGCAACCCGCGGCCAGCCGGGATCCACCTCCCTGATGACCGTTTTCTCCCAGATTTCATGATCCCTTCCCGCATCTCCTCCATCGTCCGACTGATCCTCCCACGTCTTCTCCGCGTGCGCCTCCTTCCAGCTCCGCATCAGTCCTCCCAAGCATCCGCCTCCTCCACAGCGGTTCACGATCATCTCCCGGACCTCCACAGCTCCCGCGAGCCCGCGATCACCGCCCGGCCGTCCGCCTCCGCCCGCAATCACCTCCACAGCTTCCTCCCGTCAATCCCGTGGCGACCTCCAACGTTCACGGATCTACCTCCCGAGATCCTGCACCCGCTTCCCCTCCACTCCATGCTCCGGCAATCTATAAGAAGGGGTGGAGGAAGAACAAGGGAGGGGGCTCTCATTGACGAAAACAGAGGAGGCGGCCCCCTTGGTTGCAAACGAAAAAAAAAAAGAGAGAAAGGGAAACAGGGGATGCCCTGTTTCCGAAAATAAAAAGAGAGAAAAAAAAATAGAGAGAGAGAAAGGGAAGGATGTTGATGTTTGTGATGGCTGGCTAATCCCTTAGGTGAAGGGTGATGGAGGAACCCTTGATGTATTGCTATCATTGAAGTAAATTCTAAACCTTTAATTCTTATAGATTTATATTTCCAATATATTATAGATTCTTGCATAATTATTTTATAGATAGTTCTTTAATGGTTTATGTTGATCGACATGTGGACCGCTTTAGTATTTGATTTGTCGTTGATTTAATAGGCACGATAAATGCTTAGAAATAGAGTTCATATGTCCCTAAAATATATCCCATGCTTTGATCTATCTTACATTGATATCTTTAATCAAGAATCGAAGATTTATTTCTTGAATGCAAAATTATCAAGGGGGATTCCAGATCCCTACTCCATCTTAATCTATCCATACTTTGATTCTCTGTGCATTGATTTGTTTTCTATTTGCAAAACACCATCTTAATCAACAAATTATTAATCTGAGATTACGCTAATAATCCATATTTCGTTCCCTGAGGAATCGACCTCGGACTCCCGAGTTATATTACTTGTGCGATTCTCCTGCACTTGGGAGAACAGTTTTATTTTAGCACCAAAGTGATAGTGCAGGTGCTTGTTAGAGAACAAGGGTACTGAGCGTGACCAAGACAAGAAGTTACTTGGACGTCTATCCACTCGTCAGTGACTTGCTTGATGTTGCAGTAGTATGACTGGTCCTTTGACCTGTGGTGCTTCGGCTACTCACAGTGAGGTTATTGTAGTTTGACTACACGTATACATGGTCTCTAGTCATATGGGTCCTTGTAGTGTAGATTGGCTGCAGTAAGTTCACTGTAGGAGTAGGGTATGCACTTACATGGAATCTATCGACCTTGATAGAAGAGGAGTGATCCTATGTGATTTGTTAGACTGAGTTCTAAGACCTTGGCCAGGGCAGTAATATAAAGTGGAGAAAGAGTTTTTCACTATCGAACTCGAGTCAAATAAATCTTGACATATGACAGACGAAGGGGTTTGACGAGTTATCCATGACCTCCGTCCTGTAGGGATCCACGATAGAAGGACTGTATCACATGATAACTGCACCTAGAGGTTCATCATTCTATTCTGCTGGGTAGCCACTACATGCTGCTAGGTGTCACTAGTGGATGGTGGTACTCATAGGGATTATCTCGATGATCGATAAGCCCTAATGAGTAGAGTTGGAATCGTTCCGACCCATTGAAAGGAGTTTTCAATGATATTGTGATAGAGATCACAATATATCTCACTACCAGTCAGAGTAGAACCTATGGGGTCACACACACTAGAGGCATTGACCGATCCGATGGTTGAATCGTGATTAGGAATCACAAGTAATCAATTCGATTGATAATAAGCTGAAGAAGGAACAAAGAGAATTAATTAATTAGACTTAAAACAAGAGTCCTACTTGGAGTAGGATTCCTAGAGTCCTAATTGGATTAGGACTAGGAATCCTACTTGGACTGAGATTCCAACTTGGACTGGGATTCCTACTTGGACTGGAAATCCTATTTGGAGTAGGACTGGGATTCCTACTTGGAGTAGGATTCCTACAATCCTAATTAGATTAGGAGTTTTGAATTAAATTTGGATTCCTAGAGTCCTAATCGGATTAGGACTTCGAATTCAAATTAGAGTCCTAATTGGATTAGGACTAGAATTAAACAAGTCCTAATTGGATTAGGATTTCTTAAGTCCTAATTAATTATTAATCTAATGAATCAACATGACTCCTAATTGGATTAGGATTGAAGAGTTCAATTGAGTCATGGTTCATTCAAGTTCTAATTGGATTAGGACTAGCATAGATTGAACCCAATTGATTCATGATTTGGACTAAACCAAATAGGAGCCCTAGATGCCTTTATAAGGCTTTGAAAGGAGGTGCCCTAATGATAAGTGAAGCCCTCCTCCTCTCCATCACGTGGCCACCCTCCTCTCCTCTCTTTTCAGCCACCAACAACAAAGGGAAGAAAAGGATCTTGGTGGCCTCCTTCTTCCTCCACCGTTTGGTTCCAACGCAAGGAAGAAAAAGAAGGCTGCAGGGCTTCGTTCCTCTTCTTCTCTTCATCCTTCTTCTTCCTCCTTCCAAGCACAATCAAGGATTGATTGAAAGGGAGGATATCAGCCATCAAAGTTATCTCTGCAAGGGAGCTAGCACCCCGGAGAGATAGAAAGCTTGGATCGGTTTTCTGCTTCGTGTGGATACCCGTAGAGGCCGGGCACTTGAACGGCTTCAAGCGAACCTTCATCCTAAACCACGATCATCAGTTTGCGGTGATCATCTACCCGCACAAAGGTGAAGATCTGATCTTGCTAATGCTATTTAAAAGTTTTTAATCCTTATCTATCTACGAACGGTTTTTAAACAACGTTCATGCGATAAACGGTTGATCCCGCACATGCCTCTTCCGCTGCATCTGAATTTTTTGAATTTTCTGCGGCATGGGCGGGTTCCCAACAGTGGTATCAGAGCCTAGGCATCGTAGATTAAGATAAGGATTAATTATTAATAGGCTTATTAGATCTGAAAATTGAAAGATTATGCATGCTGAAAATTTTCTGCATGCAGATTTTTTCTAGGGTGCTGATTTTTGCATGCTGATTTTTATGTGATAAGATGATGATTCTAATTACATTATTAATGAGATTACAAAGTTTAGAATTATGATTAGCATGATCAGCAACCTATGTCATGAGATAATCAATTAGTTTTCAGATCTGAAAATTATAATTGCTGCATGTGGTGATGATCATAGGATTAAAACCCTTTTGGTATTAAATGTAAAGACCTGCGATGTGATCTGCAATGTCATGTAATTTTTTAGATGCTTGCTTGCATCTTATTTGATGTTTTGAGAGGCCTGCGTGCCTCCTAAAAGAAGATGTAATTTATTATTATTTTTATTTTACATCTGGTTGTATTTCTGTGATGTGATGTACGTCAACGATCAAGTTGAAGACAAGGCATGAGATGAACAGGGGTCTAAGCGGTTGATGGCGATTGGATCAAGAGTTGGTCAAGGATCGAATCAAGGAGGCTTGGAACCAATTCAAGAGTTGAAGACCAATTGATCGATTGACGTGCATGTGCTTGTAATACGACCTAATTAGAATCCATGATCATCACCTATTTAAAGTTTAGCTTTATTTTGATGCTGCGATTATAACTGCCTGTGATGTGCCGTTTGCATATGATGTGAATGAGAGCGGGGTAGATAGGTTTACATGTGATGTAGCAAACCCAATTGAGACCTAAATTAAAACCTCCTCAATCAAGTCGAGAGTGAACCGACATGAGCGAGTCATATTAGATTAATTGATCTAATTGGTGTCTAGGAAAGCATGAAAGGAGGTTACTTAATTAGGACCTTACTCTCTGAGTAAGGGGAGCCTCCCACCTGCTTACCTGGCCAATTGTTCGATTACCTCTTATGAAAAGCTCAAGTTGCAAACACTAAGACCTGATTAACCAATATTAAGTCAATAGGTCTTCCACTGTAGTAGAGCTGCTAAGGCCTTTCTGATGTTGATTTGTCTCGGCTGGATACAGTGGTCAAGTTGCATCGGGGGGGTGGACCTCTCTATAGACATGAGATGTTGTAGGGTAAAGGTGGGGTTGGGCACCAATAACTGTTAGGTGAGGACCCAATGACGACTTTATTCCTACGGTTATACGGTGGGTCTGACTTAACTAAGAAATGAGACCAATAACTGTTAGGTGAGGTTTTCATGGCTTAGAGACCAAGTTACACTGCAACATGCTTGAGAAGCATTGTACAAGAGTTGTACATTCATCAATCTATGTGTCACCAATAACTGTTAGGTGAGGTGGCATGTAAATCGGTGGGACCGCAGTACCCACTAGAAATCCTAGTCGTGTGGAATTTTCGTTTTCCTACCAGGGGAGTGTGAGGAATTCGAGAAAATAGTGGGAGTTACATTTGTTCTAAAAGACCTTAGAACAGATTAGGATCAAGTACAAAAGTCTAACTAGAATCTTTACTCTCTGAGGATTATAAAATCAGCTTCTAAACTCTTAACTCATATCCTATAGAACAACCGTTTGACCAAACCCAATTATAAAGATTGGCTCAGCAAATTTCAAAAATTATTTTGAATTATGAGAAATTCGGGTACATGCTAGACCATGGAATCCCTATGTTACCAATCCGTCCGATCACTGATCGGCGTAAGACACTTGTTAAGTGGACGAACAATGACAATAAAGTTAGGTGCTGCACAATGGTATCCATGTCCAATGCATTACAATGCCAGCATGAGAACATGAAGACTGCCAGAGACATATTAAATCACCTGCAAGAGTTGTATAATGATCAGAGTCACGCAGCTCGGTTTGAAGTGTCCAAGAGGCTCTTCAAAGCCAAGATACACGATGGGCAGTATGTCCATGATCATGGTTTGACCATGATAAAGGACTTAAAGAAGCTTGAGAAGCTCGGCATGACCATGCACAAAGAACTGCAAATAGATTTGATCCCGTAATCCCTTCTAGCTTCATATGAACAATTTATAGTAAATTACCATATGAACAAGATTGTATGCACCAAAACAGAATTGTTAAAAAAATTGGTAACTACCTTAGGGACGCTGAAGAGTTCAAGGGGCATCGTTCTCACTGTTGAGTTGATTTCTACTTCCAAGAGAGAGTCTATTTGGAAGAAGAAAAAGCCTGTGAAGAAACAGAAGACCGAGAAAATGCCAAATGAGGAAGTTCCAAGAAAAGGCCAATTGTAAGGAAAAATGTTTCCATTGCATCATGGACGGCCATTGAAAGAGGAACTGTCCTACATACATGGGAAAGCATAAAGAACATAAAGGGTGACAGACCTTCAGAAGATATGTCAGAAATGCTCAGGATACTTAGGGACTGTTACCTATTGCTAGCAGAAATTTGATTTCTGTATTTTATTTAGCACAGAAAAATTTTTATTTGAAAAATAAATTGATTCAACATGGTTTTATGATTGACAGTCTCTATCACATATATATGGATGTATCTGTGAATATATCTGAGCAAATAGTGAATACCATAGGATCTAATAGATCCAAAAATGAGATAAATCTAAAGTATTTGTGGCCCCTCAGGCTTGGCAATATAGGAGAAGACAGAATAAATAAATTGGAGAAACATGAGCTTTTGGGCTCATTGACTTTCGAGTCATATTTGATTTGTGAATTCTGCCTTCAAGGAAAGATGGCCAAATTATCCTTTGTAGGACACAGGGAGGTCCACTAAAATACTTACCCTAGTACACACTGATGTGTGTGGCCCATTCGATGTGCAGGCTAGGGGTTGTAATTTTTTACTTCATTTTACCGATGATTACTCACGGTATGGATATGTGTATGAGACACAAATATGAAACTTTTGAAAGGTTCAAAAAGCTTAGATATGAAGTAGAAAAATAAGCACAAAAACTCATTAAGGTTCTTCGATCAGATCGAGGAAGTGAATACCTTAATGGAGAGTTCCGTGATTATCTCAAGGAGAATGGTATAGTTTCATAATGGACTCCTCCTGGTACACCTCAAGCTCAATGGAGTGTCAGAGAGGAGGAATCGGACTCTATTGATATGGTCCAGTCCATGATGAGCTTCACTGATTTACCCTTGTTTCTTTAGATAGATGCCCTATTTTCAGCTATTTACTTGTTGAATAGAGTTTCCTCTAAATCCGTTCCTACCACACCGTATGAGATATAGCATGGTAAGAAACCAAGTCTTGGTCATCTCAAGATTTGGGGATGTCCGGCCCACATCAAAAGACTACAGGCGGACAAACTAGAGGCTAGGACCATAAGTGCTCGTCTTATAGGATATCCTAAAGAGTCATTAGGATACAATTTTTACGTCTCAGAGGATCACAATGTGTTTGTGAGCCGTCATGCCATCTTCTTGAAAAACCAGTTTATCCTTGATAGAGGCAGTGGGAGGAAAATTGAGCTTGAAGAGAAAGTCTCTGAAAAGCAACGAGTCATGGATCCTATCGAACCCATTAATATAGAGCCAGTACACGATGTCCCTCAACCACCTCGCAGATCAAGTAGGGTCTCCCATCCTCCCGATAGATACTTAGGCATACTAGAAGAGGACACCGAGGAAATGTTCCTAGTGGGAGATAGGGATCACACGCAGGATCCCAAAACCTACGACGAGGCGATATCTGATATCGATTCCGAGAAATAATTGGAGTTAGACTCCATGCATTCCAACCAAGTTTGGACCTTAGTAGATCCACCAGAAGGTATTGTACCTATTGGATGCAAATGGATCTACAAAAGGAAGATAGGTTCGGATGGAGAGGTAGAGACCTATAAGGCAAAGCTTGTGGTGAAAGGGTATAGTCAGCACGAGGGCATTGACTATCAGGAGACCTTTTCACCTGTAGCCATGCTGAAATCCATCCGAACATTGCTTGCCATTGCAGCATTTCATGATTATGAAATCTGGCAGATGGATGTGAAAACAGCTTTCCTGAATGGATATCTTGATGAAGACATCTATATGGAACAGCCTTTGGGTTTCACTTCCAGTGATGGAGATCACAAGGTCTGCAAGCTGCAAAAGTCCATCTATGGACTAAAGCAAGCATCTCGGAGTTGGAACACTCGTTTCGATGACGCAATCAAAACGTTTGATTTCATCAAAAACGAAGAGGAACCATGTGTTTACAAAAGGGTTAGTGGGAGTGCTGTTGTATTTCTCGTACTGTACGTGGACGACATCCTCCTGATAGGGAATGATATTCCCATGCTAACCTCGGTCAAGGTCAGGTTGTCAAAAAGGTTCTCCATGAAAGACCTTGGGGAAGCATCCTATATTTTGGGAATAAAGGTCTATAGAGATAGATCTAAAAGGATGCTTGGCCTATCACAGAAGATGTACATAGAGGAAGTGCTGAAAAGGTTCAGCATGAAAAACTCTAAAAGGGGTCTCTTACCCCTAAGGCATGGAATTAATCTCTCCAAGAAGATGTGCCCCAACACATCTGAAGAGATTCAACGCATGAGCAAGATCCCCTATGCATCAGCAATAGGGAGCCTCATGTATGCCATGCTATGTACATGACTTGATATAGTACATGCTGTGAGTGTCACGAGCATATGTCAATCAGATCCAGGCAAAAAGCATTGGATAGCTGTGAAGAACAGTCTTAAGTACTTGAGAAGAACTAAGGACATGTTCTTGGTCTTTAGGAGAAGATCAGAGTTGAAGGTAGAAGGATGCACACATATTGATGATAGAAAGTCTACATCAATGTTAGATGTATGCCCTAGAAGCCAATTTGGCTGACACATTGTTGATTCTAGGGACATAATTTTGTACTTGACTATTTATCATTGAATAAATAAAAGGCATCTTTTTCATTCATATTGTTTATGTGTCTATGAATCGTCCAAGAAATTAATAAGATGATGATACATATTCTCAAGAGTTGAGAATTTGAGCCATGTATCATTGGTGATTAATTTCTAAATGCTCCTGATCAAAGGATCATCACGAGGACGGTGATCGATCTGATCAGTGCACAGATCACTCTCCTTCTGGATGGACGAGACTTGAGTCCACAGTGTAGGGACACTGAAGTGATAGTGCAGGTGCTTGTTAGAGAACAAGGGTACTGAGCGTGACCAATACAAGAAGTCACTTGGATGTCTATCCACTCGTCAGTGACTTGCTTGATGTTGCAGTAGTGTGACTGGTCCTTTGACCTGCGGCGCTTCGGCTACTCACAGTGAGGTTATTGTAGTTTGACTGCACACATACATGGTCTCTAGCCATATGGGTCCATGCAGTGTAGATTGGCTGCAGTAAGTTCACTGTAGGAGTAAGGGTATGCACCTATATGGAATCTATCGACCTTGATAGATAAGGAGAGATCCTATGTGATTTATAAGACTGAGTTCGTAAGACCTCGGCCGGGGCAGTATGCACAGTGGAGAAAGAGTTTTTCACTATCGAACTCGAGTCGAATAAATCTTGACATATGACAGACGATGGGGTTTGACGAGTTGTCCATGACCTCCGTCCTGTAGGGATCCACGATAGTAGGACTGTATCACATGTTTAACTGCACCTAGAGGTTCATCATTCTATTCTGCTGGGTAGCCACTACATGCTGCTAGGTGTCACTGGTGGATGGTGGGACTCATAGGGATTATCTTGATGATCGATAAACCCTAATGAGTTGAGTTGGAATCGTTCCAACCCATTGAAAGGAGTTTTCAATGATATAGTGATAGAGATCACAATATATCTCACTACCAGTCAGAATAGAACCTATGGGGTCACACACACTAGAAGTATTGACCGATCCGATGGTTGAAATCGTGATTAGGAATCACAAGAAATCAATTTGATTGATAAAAGGTTGAAGAAGGAAAAAGGAATTAATTAATTGGACTTGAAACAAGAATCCTACCTTGGAGTAGGATTCCTAGGAATCCTAATTGGATTAGGACTTCGGATTCAAATCTAATCCTAATTGGATTAGGACTAAATACATCCTAATATGGATTAGGGTTTCTTAAGTCACAATTAATTATTAATCTAATGAATCAATAAGACTCCTAATTGGATTAGGATTGAAGAGTTCAATTGAGTCAAAATTGATTCAAGTTCTAATTGGATTAGGACTTACCTAGATTGGATCCATTGGTTCACCCTTGGGCTAAACCTAATAGGATTAGGGCTTGACCACATTAGGGCAATGCAAACCCTAATGTGGACTAGGGTTTACCAAGAGGGAGGGGCGCAAGCCCCTCCCCCTTGATCCATTGGTGCGGCACAAGAGAGGGGGCCGGCGCCCCCTCTTTGGAAAGATGTCTAGGGCTCCTACTTAGTAGGAACCCTAGATGGCTATAAAAGGAGGTGTGAGGCCGGCGCCCTAAGCATAGAAGAACTCCTCCTTCTCCTTGCCGTGAGCCTCCCTCTCCTCTCTTCTTGTGATCAGCCGCAAGCAAGGAAGACCAAGGCCAAAGGTTGGCGGCATCCTCTTCCTCCCTTCTTCCTTCCAACGCAGGGAAAAGAAAGAAGGCTGCGTGGGGATTCTTCTTCTTCCTCTTCTTCAACCTTCTTCTTCCTCCTCTCAAGCACTTTCAAGAGTTGAAAGAAAGAGAAAAGATCAGCCATCAAAGGAGTCTTTGCAAGGGAGCTAGCACCCCGGGAAGACAAGAAAGCTTTGATCGGTTCTCTACTTCGTGTGGATACCCGTAGAGGCCGGACGTTTGAACGGCTTCAAACGAACCCTCTTCCAAAACCACGAATTCAGATTCGCGGTGATCATCTACCCGCGCAAGGTGAAGATTTGATCTTCCTATTATTTCTAAAAGTTTTAATTCTTACCTAATTACGAAAGGTCTCGAAACAAGCGTTCATGCGATGAACGTCGAACCCGTGCATGCCGATTCCGCTGCCATCTGAAAAATTTTTGAAATATCAGCGGCATGGGCGGGTTCCCAACAGTGGTATCAGAGCCTAGGCTTCGTAGATTAAGGTAAGAATTAAATATCTAAAGGCATATTAGATCTGAAAATTAAATGATCATGCATGCTGAAAAATTCTGCATGCAGATTTTTTCAGGGGTGCTGATTTTTACATGCTGATTTTTATGTGATAAAAAGATGATTCTAATTGCATTGTTAATGGGATTACAAAGTTTAGAATCATGATTAGCATGATCAGCGACCTATGTCATGATATAATCAGTTAAGTTTCAGATCTGAAAATTATAATTGTAGCATACGGTGATGATCATAGGATTCAACCCCTTTTGGTATCAAATGTAATGACCTGCGATGTGATCTGCGATGTCATGTAATTTTTCAGATGCTTGCATGCATCTTATTTGATGTTTTGAGAGGCCTGCGTGCCTCCTAAAAGGAGATGTAAATTATTTTTATTTTTATTTTACATCTGGTTGTATTTCTGTGATGTGATGTACATCAACGATCAAGTCGAAGACGATGCATGAGATGAACAGGGGTCTAAGCGGTTGATGGCGATGGGATCAAGAGTTGATCAAGGATCGAATCAAGGAAGCTTGGATCCAATTCAAGAGTTGAAGACCACTTGATCGATTGATGTGCATGTGCTTGTAATACGACCTAATTAGAATCCATGATCATCACCTAGTTAAAGTTTAGCTTTAATTATTGCCGCGATTATAACTGCCTGCAATGCGCCGTTTGCATGTGATGTGAATGAGAGTCGGGTAGATAGGTCTACATGTGATGTAGCAAACCCAATTGAGACCTAAATCAAAACCTCCTCAATCAAGTCGAGAGTGAACCGACATGAGCAAGTCATATTAGATTAATTGATCTAATTGGTGTCTAGAAAAGCATGAAAGGTGGTTACTTAATTAGGACCTTACTCTCTGAGTAAGGGGAGCCTCCCACCTGCTTACCTGGCCAATTGTTCGATTACCTCTTATGAAAGGCTCAAGTTGCAAACACTAAGACCTGATTAACCAATATTAAGTCAATAGGTCTTCCACTGTAGTAGAGCTGCTAAGGCCTTTCTGATGTTGACTTGTCTCGGCTGGATACAGTGGTCAAGTTGCATTGGGGGGCTGGACCTCTCTATAGACATGAGATGTTGTAGGGTAAAGGTGGGGTTGGGCACCAATAACTGTTAGGTGAGGACCCAATGACGACTTTATTCCTACGGTTATACAGTGGGTCTGACTTAACTAAGAAATGAGACCAATAACTGTTAGGTGAGGTCTTCATGGCTTAGAGACCAAGTTGCACTGCAACATGCTTGAGAAGCATTGTACAAGAGTTGTACACTCATCCATCTATGTGTCACCAATAACTGTTAGGTGAGGTGGCATGTAAATTGGTGGGACCGCAGTACCCACTAGAAACCCTAGTCGTGTGGGATTTCCGTTTTCCTACCAGGGGAGTGTGAGGAATTCGAGAAAATAGTGGGAGTCACAATTTGTTCTAAAAGACCTTAGGACAGATTAGGATCAAGTACAAAAGTCTAACTAGAATCTTTACTCTCTGCAGATACAATGTCGGCTTCAAACCCTTTGACCCGTATTCTTGAGACCAACCGACTGACCGGAACCAATTACAAGGACTGGCTTAGAAATCTCAAAATAGTTTTGGACTGTGAGAAGATAGGCTATATACTCGATTCAGATATCCCCACATTACCAGCACGTCCCACTGATGTTCAGCGTGAGATGCATAAAAAGTGGTTGGACGATGACATTAGAGTAAAATGCTATATGATGGCATCTATGTCTAATGAACTCCAATGCCAGCATGAAAATATAAAGACTGCTAGGGACATACTGGCACACCTACAAGAGTTGTATGGTGAGCAGAGTCGCACAGCTCGTTTTGAAGTGTCCAAGAGGCTTTTCAAAGCGAAGATGCGCGAAGGGCAGTCTGTCCATGATCACGGTCTGACCATGATCAAGGACCTAGAGGAGCTTGAGAAGCTCGGTATGGACATGCACAAGGAATTGCAAGTGGATTTGATCCTACAGTCACTTCCTGATTCATTTGGTCAGTTTATAGTAAACTACCACATGAATAAGATTGAATGCACTAAGACTGAACTAATCAACATGTTGGTAACTGCTGAGGGAGCCTTGAAAGGTTCAAGGGGCAATGTCCTCGCTGCTGAGTTGACTTCTGGTTCCAAGAGAAAGTCTACTTGGAAGAAAAAGAAGCCTGCTAAGAAGCAGAAGAAAGACAAGAAGCCAAAGAAGGAAGTTCAAAAGAAAAAGGCTAACGACAAAAGAAAATGTTTCCACTGTAATGTCGAATGCCACTGGAAGAGAAACTGTCCTTCATACCTCGAGAGCCTGAATAACAAGAAAGGTGACACACCTTCAGAAGGTATAGACTTGCTCATAATTGAAACTAATCTAACGGTTTCTTCTACTTCCAGTTGGGTTATAGATTCTGGTTCTAGTGCTCATTTGTGCACTACCATGCAGGGTCTAAAGGAAAGTAGAAGGCTGGCAGAAGGTGCGGTAACCCTTCGGGTTGGCAACGGGGCAAAAGTTGCTGCTGTGGCTGTGGGCACCTACCATCTGCGACTACCGTCTGGATTTAGTTTAATACTTAGAGACTGCTATTATGTACCTGTTGCTAGCAGAAATTTGATTTCTGTTTCATGTCTAGCACAGGAAGGTCATGTTTTTACATTTGACAAAGACTGCTGTTCTATTTATTTGAGAAATAAAATAGTCGCACGTGGTTTTATGATTGACAGTCTCTATCATTTACATATGGATGTATCTGTGAATGTTACCGAGCAAGATGTGAGTGCCAAAGGATCCAAAAGATCCAGAGATGAGATAAACCAAAGATATTTGTGGCACCTCAGACTTGGCCATATTGGAGAAGATAGAATGAACAAAATGGATAAAGATGGGCTCTTAGGCTCATTGACTTCCGAGTCATATCCAGTTTGCGAGTCCTGTCTTCAAGGAAAAATGGCTAGACTGCCCTTTGTAGGACATGGGGAGAGGACCACTGAAATACTTACCCTAGTACATACAGATGTATGTGGCCCATTCGATGTGCTAGCCAGGGGACGTTATTCTTACTTCATTACCTTTACCGATGATTATTCACGGTATGGGTATGTGTATCTTATGAGACACAAGTCTGAATCCTTTGAAAAGTTCAAAGAGTTCAAGAATGAAGTAGAAAAACAAACTGGAAAACCTCTTAAGGCTCTTCGATCAGATCGAGGAGGAGAATACCTTAGTGGGGAATTCCGGGACTATCTCAAAGAAAACGGCATAGTCTCACAATGGACACCTCCGGAAACACCTCAACTCA
Source organism: Phoenix dactylifera (assembly GCF_051530095.1). Taxonomy (NCBI): domain Eukaryota; kingdom Viridiplantae; phylum Streptophyta; class Magnoliopsida; order Arecales; family Arecaceae; genus Phoenix; species Phoenix dactylifera. Next base: position 22,343,728 of record NC_143197.1, read on the forward strand.
ACGGGGTGTCAGAGAGGAGAAATCGGACCCTATTGGATATGGTCAGGTCCATGATGAGCTTCACTGATTTACCTATGTTCCTTTGGGGAGATGCCTTACTCACAGCGATTTATTTATTGAATAGAGTTCCCTCTAAATCCATTCCTACCACACCGTATGAGATATGGCATGGTAAGAAACCAAGTCTGGGTCATCTCAAGATTTGGGGATGTCCGGCCCACGTCAAGCGACTACAGGCGGACAAGTTAGAGGCTAGGACCATAAGTGCTCGTTTTATAAGATATCCTAAAGAGTTATTAGGATACAATTTTTACGTCTCAGAGGATCACAATGTGTTTGTGAGCCGTCATGCCATCTTCTTGGAAAATCAGTTTATCCTTGATAGAGGCAGTGGGAGGAAAATTGAGCTTGAAGAGAAAGTCTCTGAAAAGCAACGAGTCATGGATCCTATAGAACCTATTCATAAGGAGCCAGTACACGATGTCCCTCAACCACCTCGTAGATCTAGTAGAGTCTCCCATCCTCCCGATAGATACTTAGGTATACTTGAAGAGGATACTGAGGAAATGTTCCTAGTGGGAGATAGGGATCACATACAGGATCCCAAAACATACAACGAGGCGATATCTGATATCGATTCCGAGAAATGGCTGGAAGCTATGAAGTCAGATATAGACTCCATGCATTCCAACCAAGTCTGGACCTTAGTAGATCCACCAGAAGGTATTGTACCTATTGGATGCAAATGGATCTACAAAAGGAAGATAGGTTCGGATGGAGAGGTAGAGACCTATAAGGCAAGGCTTGTGGCGAAAGGGTATAGTCAGCGCGAAGGCATTGACTATCAGGAGACCTTTTCACCTGTAGCCATGCTAAAATCCATCCGAGCATTGCTTGCCATTGCAGCATTTCATGATTATGAAATCTGGCAGATGGATGTGAAAACTGCTTTCCTGAATGGATATCTTGATGAAGATATCTATATGAAACAACCTTTGGGTTTCACTTCTAGTGATGGAGATCACAAGGTCTGCAAGCTGCAAAGGTCCATCTATGGACTAAAGCAAGCCTCTCGGAGTTGGAACACTCGTTTCGATGATGCAATCAAAACGTTTGATTTCATCAAAAACGAGGAGGAACCATGTGTTTATAAAAAGGTTAGTGGGAGTGCTGTCGTTTTTCTCGTACTGTACGTAGATGACATTCTCCTGATTGGGAATGATATTCCCATGCTAACCTCGGTCAAGGTCTGGTTGTCAAAAGAATTCTCCATGAAAGACCTTGGGGAAGCATCCTATATTTTGGGAATAAAGGTCTATAGAGATAGATCTAAAAGGATGCTTGGCCTGTCACAGAAAATGTACATAGAGGAGGTGCTGAAGAGGTTCAGCATGGAAAACTCCAAGAGGGGTCTCTTACCCCTAAGGCATGGAATTCATCTCTCCAAGAAGATGTGCCCCAACACATCTGAGGAAATTCAACGCATGAGCAAGATTCCTTATGCATCGGCAATAGGAAGCCTCATGTATGCCATGTTATGTACACGACCTGATATAGCTCTTGCTGTGAGTGTCACAAGCAGATATCAGTCGAATCCAGGTGAAGAACACTGGACAGCTGTGAAGAATATTCTTAAGTACTTGAGAAGAACTAAAGATTTATTCTTGGTTTTTGGAGGATCATCAGAGTTAAAGGTAGAAGGGTACACAGATTCAGACTTCATGACTGATGTCGATGACAGGAAGTCAACATCTGGATATGTGTTCTTGTGCAATGGTGGTGCGGTAAATTGGAAGAGTTCTAAACAACCGATCATTGCTGATTCTACTATGGAAGCCGAATACATCGCCGCCTCTGAAGCTGCTAAGGAAGGCTTCTGGTTCAAGAAATTCATTGCAGAGTTGGATGTGATGACATCAGATGCCATAACACTCTACTGCGATAATAATGGCGCCATAGCCCTTGCTAAGGAGCCAAGGTCTCATCAGAAGTCTAAGCATATAGAGCGGCGCTTTCACCTCATACGCGACTATGTGGAGAAGAAATATGTAGAGGTGCAGAGAGTAGACTCCGCGGATAACGTGGCAGACCCGTTCACTAAGCAGCTGAGTCAGCAAAAGACTGAAGCCCACCTTGAGAAGATGGGCCTAAGATATATGACCAATTGGCTTTAGTGCAAGTGGGAGATTGTTAGATGTATGCCCTAGAAGCCAATTTGGCTGACACATTGTTGATTCTAGGGACATAATTTTGTACTTGACTATTTATCATTGAATAAATAAAAGGCATCTTTTTCATTCATATTGTTTATGTGTCTATGAATCGTCCAAGAAATTAATAAGATGATGATACATATTCTCAAGAGTTGAGAATTTGAGCCATGTATCATTGGTGATTAATTTCTAAATGCTCCTGATCAAAGGATCATCACGAGGACGGTGATCGATCTGATCAGTGCACAGATCACTCTCCTTCTGGATGGACGAGACTTGAGTCCACAGTGTAGGGACACTGAAGTGATAGTGCAGGTGCTTGTTAGAGAACAAGGGTACTGAGCGTGACCAATACAAGAAGTCACTTGGATGTCTATCCACTCGTCAGTGACTTGCTTGATGTTGCAGTAGTGTGACTGGTCCTTTGACCTGCGGCGCTTCGGCTACTCACAGTGAGGTTATTGTAGTTTGACTGCACACATACATGGTCTCTAGCCATATGGGTCCATGCAGTGTAGATTGGCTGCAGTAAGTTCACTGTAGGAGTAAGGGTATGCACCTATATGGAATCTATCGACCTTGATAGATAAGGAGAGATCCTATGTGATTTATAAGACTGAGTTCGTAAGACCTCGGCCGGGGCAGTATGCACAGTGGAGAAAGAGTTTTTCACTATCGAACTCGAGTCGAATAAATCTTGACATATGACAGACGATGGGGTTTGACGAGTTGTCCATGACCTCCGTCCTGTAGGGATCCACGATAGTAGGACTGTATCACATGTTTAACTGCACCTAGAGGTTCATCATTCTATTCTGCTGGGTAGCCACTACATGCTGCTAGGTGTCACTGGTGGATGGTGGGACTCATAGGGATTATCTTGATGATCGATAAACCCTAATGAGTTGAGTTGGAATCGTTCCAACCCATTGAAAGGAGTTTTCAATGATATAGTGATAGAGATCACAATATATCTCACTACCAGTCAGAATAGAACCTATGGGGTCACACACACTAGAAGTATTGACCGATCCGATGGTTGAAATCGTGATTAGGAATCACAAGAAATCAATTTGATTGATAAAAGGTTGAAGAAGGAAAAAGGAATTAATTAATTGGACTTGAAACAAGAATCCTACCTTGGAGTAGGATTCCTAGGAATCCTAATTGGATTAGGACTTCGGATTCAAATCTAATCCTAATTGGATTAGGACTAAATACATCCTAATATGGATTAGGGTTTCTTAAGTCACAATTAATTATTAATCTAATGAATCAATAAGACTCCTAATTGGATTAGGATTGAAGAGTTCAATTGAGTCAAAATTGATTCAAGTTCTAATTGGATTAGGACTTACCTAGATTGGATCCATTGGTTCACCCTTGGGCTAAACCTAATAGGATTAGGGCTTGACCACATTAGGGCAATGCAAACCCTAATGTGGACTAGGGTTTACCAAGAGGGAGGGGCGCAAGCCCCTCCCCCTTGATCCATTGGTGCGGCACAAGAGAGGGGGCCGGCGCCCCCTCTTTGGAAAGATGTCTAGGGCTCCTACTTAGTAGGAACCCTAGATGGCTATAAAAGGAGGTGTGAGGCCGGCGCCCTAAGCATAGAAGAACTCCTCCTTCTCCTTGCCGTGAGCCTCCCTCTCCTCTCTTCTTGTGATCAGCCGCAAGCAAGGAAGACCAAGGCCAAAGGTTGGCGGCATCCTCTTCCTCCCTTCTTCCTTCCAACGCAGGGAAAAGAAAGAAGGCTGCGTGGGGATTCTTCTTCTTCCTCTTCTTCAACCTTCTTCTTCCTCCTCTCAAGCACTTTCAAGAGTTGAAAGAAAGAGAAGAGATCAGCCATCAAAGGAGTCTTTGCAAGGGAGCTAGCACCCCGGGAAGACAAGAAAGCTTTGATCGGTTCTCTACTTCGTGTGGATACCCGTAGAGGCCGGACGTTTGAACGGCTTCAAACGAACCCTCTTCCAAAACCACGAATTCAGATTCGCGGTGATCATCTACCCGCGCAAGGTGAAGATTTGATCTTCCTATTATTTCTAAAAGTTTTAATTCTTACCTAATTACGAAAGGTCTCGAAACAAGCGTTCATGCGATGAACGTCGAACCCGTGCATGCCGATTCCGCTGCCATCTGAAAAATTTTTGAAATATCAGCGGCATGGGCGGGTTCCCAACAATCAAGATATGTGCAATGGTGGTTCAGTAAGTTGGAAGAGTTCCAAACAACCAATCATTATAGATTCTACCTTAGAAGCTGAATGTTAAGCCGTATCTAAGGGTGCAGTGGAAATCTTCTAGTTAAAAGTTCATTGCAGAGTTAGGTGTAATGTCATTAGATGTCATAACACTTTACTGCGATAACATTGGCACCATAGCACTAGCTATGGAGCCAAGGTCTCATCAGAAGTCCAAGCACATAGAGCGGCGCTTCCACCTCATACGCGACTATATTGAGAAGAAATATGTAGAGGTGTAGAGAGTAGACTCCGCGGATAACATGGCAGACCCGTTCACTAAGCAGCTAAGTCAGCAAAAGACTGAAGCCCACCTTGAGAAGATGGAGCTTAGATATATGACTGATTGGCTTTAGTGCAAGTGGGAGATTGTTAGATGTATGCCCTAGAAGCCAATCTGGCTGACACATTGTTAATTCTAGGAACATAATTTTGTACTTGACTATTTATTATTGAATAAATAAAAGGCATCTTTTCATTCATATTAATTATGTGTCTATGAATCGTCCAAGAAATTAATAAAATGATGATGCATATTCTCAAGAGTTGAGAATTTGAGCCATGTATCATTGGTGATTAATTTCTAAATGCTCCTGATCAATGGATCATCACGAGGACGGTGATTGATCCGATCAGTGCACAGATCACTTTCCTTCTGGATGGACGAGACTTGAGTCCACAGTGTAGGGACACTGAAGTGATAGTGCAGGTGCTTGTTAGAGAACAAGGGTACTGAGCGTGACCAAGACAAGAAGTTACTTGGACGTCTATCCACTCGTCAGTGACTTGCTTGATGTTGCAGTAGTATGACTGGTCCTTTGACCTGCGGTGCTTCGGCTATTCACAGTGAGGTTATTGTAGTTTGACTACACGTATACATGGTCTCTAGTCATATGGGTCCTTGTAGTGTAGATTGGCTGCAATAAGTTCACTGTAGGAGTAGGGTATGCATTTACATGGAATCTATCAACCTTGATAGAAGAGGAGTGATCCTATGTGATTTGTTAGACTAAGTTCTAAGACCTTGGCCAGGGCAGTAATATAAAGTGGAGAAAGAGTTTTTCACTATCGAACTCGAGTCAAATAAATCTTGACATATGACAGACGAAGGGGTTTGACGAGTTATCCATGACCTCCGTCCTGTAGGGATCCACGATAGAAGGACTGTATCACATGATAACTGCACCTAGAGGTTCATCATTCTATTCTGCTGGGTAGCCACTACATGCTGCTAGGTGTCACTAGTGGATGGTGGTACTCATAGGGATTATCTCGATGATCGATAAGCCCTAATGAGTAGAGTTGGAATCGTTCCGACCCATTGAAAGGAGTTTTCAATGATATTGTGATAGAGATCACAATATATCTCACTACCAGTCAGAGTAGAACCTATGGGGTCACACACACTAGAGGCATTGACCGATCCGATGGTTGAATCGTGATTAGGAATCACAAGTAATCAATTCGATTGATAATAAGCTGAAGAAGGAACAAAGAGAATTAATTAATTAGACTTAAAACAAGAGTCTTACTTGGAGTAGGATTTCTAGAGTCCTAATTGGATTAGGACTAGGAATCCTACTTGGACTGAGATTCCAACTTGGACTGGGATTCCTACTTGGACTGGGAATCCTATTTGGAGTAGGACTGGGATTCCTACTTGGAGTAGGATTCCTACAATCCTAATTAGATTAAGAGTTTTGAATTAAATTTGGATTCCTACTTAGAGTAGGATTCCTAGAGTCCTAATCGGATTAGGACTTCGAATTCAAATTAGAGTCCTAATTGGATTAGGACTAGAATTAAACAAGTCCTAATTGGATTAGGATTTCTTAAGTCCTAATTAATTATTAATCTAATGAATCAACATGACTCCTAATTGGATTAGGATTGAAGAGTTCAATTGAGTCATGGTTCATTCAAGTTCTAATTGGATTAGGACTAGCATAGATTGAACCCAATTGATTCATGATTTGGACTAAACCAAATAGGAGCCCTAGATGCCTTTATAAGGCTTTGAAAGGAGGTGCCCTAATGATAAGTGAAGCCCTCCTCCTCTCCATCACGTGGCCACCATCCTCTCCTCTCTTTTCAGCCACCAACAACAAAGGGAAGAAAAGGATCTTGGTGGCCTCCTTCTTCCTCCACCGTTTGGTTCCAACGCAAGGAAGAAAAAGAAGGCTGCAGGGCTTCGTTCCTCTTCTTCTCTTCATCCTTCTTCTTCCTCCTTCCAAGCACAATCAAGGATTGATTGAAAGGGAGGATATCAGCCATCAAAGTTATCTCTGCAAGGGAGCTAGCACCCCGGGGAGATAGAAAGCTTGGATCGGTTTTCTGCTTCGTGTGGATACCCGTAGAGGCCGGGCACTTGAACGGCTTCAAGCGAACCTTCATCCTAAACCACGATCATCAGTTTGCGGTGATCATCTACCCGCACAAAGGTGAAGATCTGATCTTGCTAATGCTATTTAAAAGTTTTTAATCCTTATCTATCTACGAACGGTTTTTAAACAACGTTCATGCGATAAACGGTTGATCCCGCACATGCCTCTTCCGCTGCATCTGAATTTTTTGAATTTTCTGCGGCATGGGCGGGTTCCCAACAGGGTCGACTCCAGTGAAGGAAGGGTCAACCCCAAGAAGTTACAGGGAGACGACAGAGAGCACTTTTCTATCGGTCTCAGGTGGGGTCGACTCCAAGAAGTCACAGAGAGACGACAAAGAGCTGTTCTCTGTCATCTCAGGAGGGGGTCGACCCTTGAAGTATTGGGGTCGATCCTTGATCTGCAGGGGTCGACTCCAGCGCTATGCCAGGCATGCCATTCAGTCAATGACGAAAATTTTTGGTCTTTGACTGGCTTAGGGACTTCGTGATTTATGCTCCTAAGGGTCTAAGTCATTCTTAGGCTAGGTTTAGACTCAAGGGGAGAGAGCATGTAAGTCATGGACTTGAGTTGAGTGCTTTCTAATGTGGCTTAGGGGGAGATTGAGTTGGCTTAGGATTAGACTAAAATTGAGAGCCTATATGAAGGCTTGATGTAATCAGTTTTAGGGTTATCACTTTTATTATTTCCTGAAGAAATAAGAGTCGCCAGAAAACTTTCTCCCACATTCTCTCTTCTCTTCCTCTTCTTCTCCACGAAAATCCTAGTTTGTGATTGTGGTTCTTCATCTCTTCTTCCTTCTTTCTCCACGCGGCCTAACGCCCTAGGTTAGCGGTTATCAGGGATCCACACACTTCCGCACAGCGCCAACAATTGGTATCAGAGCGAGGTTTTGGCATGAGAAAGAAGAAACGAAGGAAAGACATCAAGAAGAAAGCATTCGCTCATCTCCCTTCAAGGTGATTTCTCAAATCAGATTTGTATTTATTTGTGATTGTGGTCTGGCCAACCATGAACAATAACATGAAGGTGGAGTTTGAGAAGTTTAATGGGAAGGGAAGCTTCTCTATGTGGAAGGTCTGGGTGAAACAATCTCTTGGTGCAGAACTATTTGGATTCGGCCTTAGAAAATAGGCCGGAGGGTATGACAGATAAGGAATAATTTTCATTGGAGAAAAGGACTTGCGCTACCATCAGAGGATGCTTGGCAGATTCAGCCTTGTACAGCGTCCTAGAGGAGAAGACACCCAGGGGATTATGGACAAAGTTGCATACCATGTATATGGGAAAGAATATGTGCAACAAGTTGATGTTGAAGAAACAATTGCACAGCCTTCGGATGCATGAAGGTGGAGATATTGTTCTTCATATTCAAAGGTTTGACCAGGTTTGCAATGACTTGCAGACTCTTGGCGTGAAGATGGAAGAGGAGGATAGATCTCTACTCTTGCTTTGCTCGTTGCCAGGTTCTTATGATCCTTTGGTTACTACTTTGCTGTATGGGAAGGAGACGCTGAATTATGAAGAAATAATTTATGTGCTAAGGTCCAATGAGCAAAGGGAAAGATTAACAAAGGATGGAGTTCCTCAGGAAGGTCTTACTGTCGAAGAGAGGCCTAGAAGAGGGAAGGAACGGAGCAAGCAAAGGGGACGATCAAAGTCCAGAAAAGGTAAGAAAGAGTTCAAATGTTACAAGTGCAATGAACAGAAGAGATGGAGTCGACCCTGGCACGTTTTGGCACGTTCTGGCACATATAGCACAGATGAACAGTAAATGAAGCCGATCCCAAGATTCCTTGAGCCGATCCAAGGAAACCATGAGCCGGCCCCAGATTCAACCACTGCAAAAAAAAAAAGCTTTCTGAAAATTACTGAGAGGGCCGACCCCAAGCATTCTTGAGCCGACCCCAGGAAGCCTTGAGCCGACCCCAAGAGAGCATGAGCCGACCCTAGCATGAGAACTCAAAATACATGACTCTGGAATCCCTGAGAGAGCCGACCCCACTGTAGAATTAGGTCAACCCCAAGAAAGTATGAGTCAACCCCAACCTGAAAAGTTGAAAAAACAAGCTTCTGGATTTTCTGAGAGGGCTGAACCCACTGTAGCAGGGGCCGACCTCACTGTAGCAGGAGCCGATCCCAGCCTGATGAACAGTGACTTGAGCCGACCCCAGCACGGGTAACAGCCCAACGACTAGTTCTGCAGAATTATTTTTTAAGTCCCCAATAGCTATAAACGGCTACTTTCTCCATTTCAACGGTAGAAAAGTGTTCTTTAGAGATTGGGAAAGTATTTAAGAGGCACTATTCATCAGAGGAAGGCATCTTTTGAAAATAAAGAAGCACATTTAAGAGAAAATCCTAGAAAAGCAAGCCTCATTCAATTGCTTCATCTCAAGAGCCAAAAGAAAGTGGTTGAGCAGTTTTAAAGAGTCATCAATAGCTCCACCAACCCTTATGAAGTGAAGCAAGCTTGACAAAGAAGAAAATAGCTCCTCTAAAGCGATAAACATTCTCTAAACTCTTCTTTGTAATTTATAATTGCTTTATTTGCTTTTTTAGGAGCTTTCATTCATTACTTATTACTCTTGTTGTAAGGTTTATTAGTAAGCCCGTAAAACCAACATTGTAGGTTGTTGGTAAGCCCGCAAAACCAACATTGAGGTTTATTGGTGAGCCCGAAAAACCAATTGTAAAGGTTTTGATTGTGAGCCCGAAAAACAATCCTACTGTAATTCGAGAAATTATAGTAAAATTTTCAAGAGGACGCTTGGAAAGTGGATGTAGGTGCCTTGGGGTGCACCGAACCACTATACATCATGGTGTTTGTGTTGTGGCTTCATTTGTGATATTTCTTGCATTATCTTTCATCTTTGCTATAGTTTAATTCATTGAAGTAATTTAAGAAAGCATCCACCGCACTCAACTAAGAAAGTTTTATAAAGCACTAAAAATTTAGAAAAATCTAATTCACCCCCCCCCCCCCTCTTGGGTTGTTACCTTGGGCAACAAGTGGTATCAGAGCAGATGCTCTAATAGTATTTGTTGATCTCACGATCAAGAGCAAAAGATCATGGCAGCCCATGTAGGAAGTTCTATGAGTGAGGGGCAATCCACAAATAGATCTTCCTTGTTTAATGGTATGAACTACACATATTGAAAAGCTAGGATGAGAATTTTATTCAATCTCTAGATTATGATTTGTGGAGTATCATAACTAAAGGACCACATACACCCACAATTAGCATAGATGGCACAATCATTCCTAAACCTAAAATGGATTGGGATGACAGTGATAAGAGGCTAGCGCAACTAAATGCTAAAGCCATTAATGAACTTTACTGCTTTCTAGATATAAATGAATTCAATAGAATATCCATATGTACCTCAGCCAAAGAAATTTGGGATAGGCTAGAAGTCACACATAAAGGGACTAATCAAGTTAAGGAGTCTAAAATAAATACGTTTGTACATAAATATGAACTGTTTAAAATGGAATCCACTAAGTCTATAACTAAAATGTTCACTAGATTCACAGACATCATAAATGGACTAAAGAGTTTAGGCAAATCCTATACTAACTCTGAATTGGTTCGAAAAATTCTTAGGTCTCTACCAAGAGTGTGGGAGGCCAAGATAACTGCAATTCAAGAGGCAAAGGACCTCAACACGCTGCAGTTAGAAGAGCTTCTAGAATTACTCATGACCCATGAGTTGACCATGAAGTAAAATTCAGAAGAAGAGGTCAAGAAAAAGAAAACCATTGCCCTAAAGTCCACAACTCCAAAATAAGGCAATGAATCAGAAGACTATGACGAAGAGGGAATGACAATGCTCGCGAGGAAGTTCAAAAAATTCATGAGAGGAAAGAAGGAGTTCCACAAAAGAAAGCCCCTCTTCAAAGGCAGCTCAAGCAAAGAAAAGAAAAAGGACAAAGAAAAAGAAAAAGAAGCGCCAATCTGCTATGAGTGTAACAAGCTCGGGCATTTCAAGATAGATTGCCCAAAAGTTTATGGATGGCAAGGAAGCTCAAGAAGAAGGCTCTCATGGCTGAATGGAGTGAGAATGAGGAGTCAAGCTTAGAAGAGGAAGATCAGCAAAATACGGCTCAAATCTGCTACATGGCTAATGAAAATGAGGTAGATGCTGAACTTGATTGTGATTTTACAGTAGAGGAATTATATGATGCATTTTTAGATCTTATGGAAGAGCACAAGAAACTAATTTATAAAAATAAAGTTTTAAAGGATGAAAATCAATTTCTTATGAAAGATAAGCTGAAACTATCTAACGACTATGAAACATTAAGTAAGAAGTTCACTAATAAAACCAAAAATCTAATTACCGAAAACATTAAACTAAAAGGAGATACAGAAAAATATAAATTCTTAGTGTATAAATTTATACTTAGCTCAACTAAATTAAACATGATTCTTGATAGTCAAAAAACTGTATATGATAAAGTAGGTTTAGGATATAAAACAAATAGAAAATAAAAATACTTAAAGAATATATTTGTTAAAGTCAAAAATAAACATACTATCTGTTATTGCTGCAACAAATTTGGATTCAAAGCATATGAATGTAATTTTAGAAAATTCAGCTATAATAGATTGAGTGAAAAGAGCAAGCTGAAATACAAGAAAATCTGGGTTCCAAAAAGAACATCAAACACTAACCCTAAAGGACCGTATCCTTGATTTTGATTGCAGGTATGTCTTACAGCCAATAAGAAGAATAGACGTTGGTATCTAGATAGTGGATGTTCAAGACACATGACAGGTGACATAGAGCAATTTATCATCTTAGAATCTAAAGATGGTGGAGTGGTAACTGTTGCCCAGTAGATACAACCCAAGAGGGGGGGTGAATTGGGTCTTTTAAAACTTTTAAGCTACTTCTAACACTTTTCAATTAATTATGCTAAGTTGTATAGTTGCACAGTAGAATTTAAACTTAGCAATACGTTGATTTATCGAATGAGACTTGATTAAGTAAATTGAATATGCTTGCAACTAAAGGATGCACGGATAAGAGTTAAGCAGGCAATTTATCTAGATAAATAAGTGAGCAAGATAGACAATGACAAAAAGCATCACAAACACAACAAACATATAGTGGTTCGGTGCACCCCAGCACCTACATCCACTCCCCAAGACCTCTTAGAAATTTTACTATAATCCTACAGATTACAGCCGGTTGTTTTACAAGCTCACAACCCAACTTGTTGTTTTGCGAGATCACAACGAACTCGGTCGGTTTTCACAGGCTCACCGACTAGAACCAACCGATTGTTTTCACGGGCTCACAATCCAACCCAGTTGGTTTTCTCAAAGGCTCACCAACCACAACCTTACACCGTTGGTTTTCCCCTTTGGCTCACCAACAAACCTTAACCCCTTGATTCAATCCCTTGATTGAATCAAGTTACAAGATATTAAAACAAAGGTTTAAAACAAATCAAAGCTTCTTAAACAAGCAAATATAACAATATAAACAAATAGGTAAAGAGAAGCCCTCAAACAAGTTGTGTAGATGAGGAAACTCGGCTTCTTCTTTACTTGACCCTCTTCTGATTTCGCACGAGGTAGAGGATCACTGAGGCAGCACACAGTTGGAGAGGAAGCTTTGGGATTCACTCGGATGCTCTTCTTCTCTCTATTTTTCTTTGAATGGCCCTTTTGTGCTTTTGGGAGATTTTTCTTGTAATCTCTTTGAAATCTCTTCCCTAAATATTTTCTCCCACTTCCATACTGTCTCCCCTAGCTCTCCTCTTGATTTTATAGCTTTACATGTCGTGGAACCAGAAATCTAGCCGTTAGAGACAAAAATAGAGCCGTTGTCCACAGTCTGCAACTCCTGACAAAGTTCCCGTTGGGATCGGAGTCGACTCGCGCGATCTGGAGTCGACTCGACTGTAGCAGGAGTCGACTCATGCTTTTCTGGAGTCGGCTCGGCAACTGTTCCAGATTTGAATTAAAGTGGTCTTCTCGACTGGGAGTCGACTCGACTTAACCCGGAGTCGACTCGCCAAAATCTGGAGCTGACCTTGCACTTTTGGAGTCGGCTCATCCCAAGGAATCCATGGATGCATTTTTCAACTTTGCTTACTCGAGTCGACTCGAAAATTCTGGGAGTCGACTCGGTGCTCAGAGTCCGAACTCCCGAGCTTCTGTCTTTTGGCTCGTGCTGTCTCGGAGTCGACTCGAACTGTCTCTGAGTCGACTCGGCTCTCAGTGTCTGAAATTGGCTCTCTGACTTTTTGCTTGTTTTCCTCTGGGAGTCGACTCTAGCTTTCTTTGGAGTCGACCTGCCAACCATCGGAGTCGACTTGAGTTCCTCAGGAGTCGACTCGGCTCTCAGGGTCCAAAATAGCTTCTCTGTGTTTCTGCCTTGTTACTCCCTGGAGTCGACTCGTACTATCCAGGAGTCGACTCGAGGACTATTCTTTTGGATTTTCCTTTGAATTTGCTCTTCCAACTTGAGTCCTTTGAACTTGAAACTTGGGTCAATAAATTGTAGCTTTCTTCCAACTTTTCTTGAGAGCTTTGGAGGCCTTCTTGTGTTCTTCCAACTTGCTATATTCCTTGCAAAATAACTATCTTTCTCCTTGCAACACAAACGTTAGTATTTATACTTCAAGGTTTTGTGATCATCAAAATCAATCTTTAAATCAATCTTTGGGTCATCAGTAATCTATGGGGACAATGAAAAAGGACACATCATTGGAAAGGGTAAAATCCGTATCACTCCATCTATTTTTATAGAAAATATTTTGTTAGTTAATGGTTTTAAACATAACTTACTTTGTATTAGTCAGTTTTGTGATAAAGATCTTAAAGTTTCCTTTGAAGCTTCAGTATGCATAATCAATTTCCTTTGAAGCTTCAGTGTGCATAATCATAAATTCTAAAGATAATAGCATTGTACTTATGGGACATAGGTATGGAAATATTTATATAGTAGATCTTGATGACTTACCCAAGAAAAATGGATTATGCTTAATCACTAATAAAGAAAAGAAAAATAAAACAAGTTGGCTATAGCATCATAGACTAGGACATGCTAGTATGGACTTAATCTCAAAACTGATCAAAAAAGATTTAATAAAAGATTTGCCAAAATTAAATTTTGAAAAAGATAAAATTTGTGGTCCATGTCAATTAGGAAAGCAAACAAGATCATCTTTCAAATCAAAGAATGTAGTGTCAACCACAAGGCCTTTTGAACTCATCCACATGGATTTATTTGGACCTACTAGAACTACAAGTCTAGGAGGAAAAAAGTATGGACTAGTAATTGTGGATGATTTCTCAAGATATACATGGATTTCATTTCTTGCACATAAAAATAAAGCATTTCAGCATTGTTGAAATATTATAAAAATGTTATAACTGAAAAGAATTTCACCTTAATTGCAATTTGAAGTGATCATGGGACCGAATTTCAAAATCAACACTTTGAAGAATTCTGTAATGAAAACGATATTCCTCATCAATTTTCAGCACCTAGAATACCTCAACAAAATAGGATTGTTGAAAAGAAAAATAGAACTTTGGCAGAAATTGCTCGCACTATGTTATGTGAGTTAAATCTTTCAAAGTACTTTTGGGTTGAAGCTATAAATACTGCTTGCCATATTTTAAACCGTGTTTTAATTCGTCCTATTACAAAGAAAACTCCTTATGAACCTTGGAAGAATAAGAAACCAACTGTCAAATATTTTAAAGTATTTGGTTGTCGATGTTTTATTTTAAACAATAGCAAGGAATATCTAAGCAAATTTAATGCCCAGTCAGATGAGGGTATTTTCTTAGAATACTCTACTTCTAGCAGGGCTTACAGAGTCTTCAACAAAAGAACTTTTGTTGTTGAAGAATCAATTAATGTTATTTTTGATGAGTCTGATAGTGAGTCCCTTAGGAGAGAAAGTATTCTTGATGATGATGCAGGGATAATTGAGTTTGAAAAGCTAAACCTTAATGACGTTCCAAATCAAAAAAAGGAAGATGAAGAGAAAAAAGAAGATGATCATAATCCACCACAATCTCAAGACTTGCCAAAGAAATGGAGGTATGCATATGGGCATCCTAAAGATTTAATTATTAGTGATCCATCACAAGGGGTAAGAACTCGATCCTCTCTAAGAAATTGGAATAATTATCTTGTTTTTTTGCACAAATAGAACCTAAAACTTATGAAGAAGCAGAACATAACATACATTGGATTAATGCCATGCAAGAAGAATTAAATCAATTGAAAAGAAGCAATGTATGGATACTAACTGAAAGACCAAAGCATAATACAATAATTGGAACCAAATGGGTCTTTAGGAATAAGTTAGATGAAAATGGAGTAGTTACAAGAAATAAAGTTAGACTTGTAGCTAAGGAATACAATCAGAAAGAAGGGATAGATTTTGAAGAAATGTTTGCTCCCGTAGCTAGATTAGAAGCTATTAGACTACTACTAGTATTTGCATGCTTTATTGATTTCAAACTATATCAAATGGATGTAAAAAGTATCTTTCTAAATGGTTATATAGAAGATAAAGTTTATATAGAGTAACCTCCTGGTTTTGAAAGCCATGAATTTTCTGATCATGTATTTAGATTACATAAGGCACTACATGGGTTGAAACAAGCACCTAGGGCATGGTATGATCGACTAAGTAAATTTTTGTTAAATAATAATTTTAGTAGAGAAAATGTAGATAAAACACTTTTCATTAAGAGAAAAGATAAAAATCTGCTAGTGGTACAAATATACGTAAATGACATCATATTTGGTGCCACTAATGATATTCTTTGTACAGAATTTGCTAAATTAATGCAAGAAGAATTCGAGATGAGTATAATGGAAAAACTCAATTTTTTTCTCGGATTACAAATCAAGCAAACTAAGGAAAAAAATTCCATCCATCAAACTAAGTATCCAAAGGAAACACTAAAGAAGTTCGGAAATGAAAATCACAAGAAAATAGGCACTCCGATGAGCCCCACTAGTAAGCTAAATAAAGATGAAAAAGGGAAGAGCATAGACATGAAACTCTATAGAAGCTTAATTGGATCTTTGCTCTACCTTACTGCTAGTAGGCCTGACATAGTATTTAGTGTAGGAATATGTACTAGATATCAGTCAGACCTTAAGGAATCACATCTAGGTGCTGTCAAAAGAATTCTTAGATATCTAAGAGGGACTTCAAATATAGTATTATGGTATCCTAGAGATTCTTGTCTTGATTTGCTTGCATTTTTAGATGCGGATTTTGCTTGATGCAAGTTAGATAGGAAGAGCACTAGTGGGACATGTCAATTCTTAGGAGACAATTTAGTGTTATGGTTTAGTAAAAAGCAGAATTCAGTGGCACTGTCGACAGCTGAGACCGAATACATCACAGCCGGAAGTTGTTGTGCCCAAGTACTATGGCTCAAGCAACAACTAGAGGACTATGGAATTAAGCTTGATAAAATTTCTATAAAATGTGATAACACTAGCGCAATCAATCTCACTAAAAATTCGGTTCAGCACTCTAAGGCAAAGCACATTAAAATTAGGTATCACTTCATTAGAGATCATGTGCAAAATGGGAATGTAAGTATTGAGCATATGTGTACCGAGAAACAATTAGCTGATATATTTACAAAACCTCTTAGTGAAGATAGATTTTGCATGCTTAAGAAAGAATTAGGCATATATGACCCCTTTGCTTAGAATAGGAAAATTGTCTCTCGATACGCTCCTCTTATTTCGTAAATCCTATGAAACATTGATCAAATTATTGATTTATAAATTCTTCACATGTATATCAAGGTCTCATAAAAATTTGGTAAGGATCAGAAAGAAGAAAGATTATAAAAAAAAAAAAAATTGGGAACCTGAACTGGGGCCGACCCGAGCCCAGAGTGGGGTCAACCCCACCTTGAGTCGACCCAAAGCACAAGCTGGGGTCGACCCGACGGCGGGACCCCCATTTTTAAGGGGGGAGCCGTGAGCGCTTTTATCACTTCTAACCTCCAAAAACCCTATTTCCTCCTCTCCAATCCCCTCTAATCACTTCCAAACAATAGTAGATCCCTCTCCCAAGCCATTAGATCAAGTTCTAGGAAAGGGTTTGGTGAAAATGGGACCCAAACAAGCAGTGGCCAAGCATGCTAAGAGAGTGACACGCCCATCTACTGTAGAGGAGCATCCTAGAGAGTCATCTTCAGTGCCTCCACAAGCTGAGCCACATGTAGAGCCTCCTCCACCTCCTTCCCCTTTAGTTCTACTTGCTAGGTATGCGGGGAGACCGGTTACTACAGGTAGAAGAATTCATTCTGAATTTTTGGATCAAGAGGGGTTCAGGTTGGGTGGTTGGATCCGACAACAGGGATAGGAGTATCTTTACTCCCTAGATTTACAGACCTACCCGGGATTAGTTCGTGAGTTTTATGCTTTCCTACGGGTCGGTCCAGGAGGGCTTGTGTTCAAGGTTCGAGAAGTTCGAATCCGTGTTTCTGAGGAGAACCTAAGATAGTTACTTCATCTCCCATGTGAGGGTGCCATATCAGACAGACCAGAGCACAAGATTAGAGCTCTACAGCTGATTATGGAGAGAGATGAGCTAGATTATTCAAATAATTTGGTAGCTAGCTCTTTTCCTGCTGAGATGAGACTGCTTCATAACTTTATAGGTCGGATATTGTTTCCGAAGAGCGGAAGATTCGACTATATGTCTAAGCATGATCAGGCGATTATGGAGCATGTTATTCAGGCCATGATGATCAGACAGATGTGTGAGGCCGTATCTAGAGCGAGAGCCTCTTTACCATATGGTATGGTACTCACACTGATATTTAGACATCATGACATATGTCTGGTTGGAGAGATCTCCAGAGATTTATTATAAACCGACACCTACACTGCACGATCACTTATTCGCATGGGCTACGAGAAGGTAGACGGTCACTGGGTGCGGGGAGGTACAGGGGTACAGGCACCAGAGCCTGATGTACCAGAGCCTGGAGACTCTATTCTCGAGCCTGAGGTACCTGTCGACCATCCTTCGGCACATGCAGAGGCAGGACTTTCATCATCCACACCTACTAGATATACAGAGGAGTATTGGAGTAGGATGACTGAATTGTATCAGCTCAGGTGATGAGTCTCTTTGATAGGATGACGAGTCTCTCCGATAGTATGATGAGTCGGATAAACAGTATCACGGCTGAGGTCAGGGGAGTTTCTGCTCAGGTGACGAGTCTCATGGACCGGATGACAGCTTTAGAGAGAGAGTTTCATGGTCCTCAGGGAGCTCGAGCAGCTGAGTCAGAGGTCTCGGCATAGAGCCAGCCAGTTCATAGGGCTCACAGACCCTCACAGTCATATCAGCCCAGACCTCCTCTCGCCACCTATACTAGGAGATCTAGAGCCAGATCCCAGCCTTTGGATGCCTCTAGGCCTACTGATAGCACTGCAGGAGCTTGTTTAGACTAGTGCATAGAGTTACTCTAGCTATCTATGTATTTTGCTTTTTGTTGATTGTAAATGATGTTATCTTATATGGCATCTTGGCTTATTAGAACATTGTAATTTTGGCTCCTATGAAATGTGATGTCTTATCCGGTTTTATAATCTTTGTCATTGAAATACTTTTCACCCATGTATTACATATCTTTTTGATGATGACAAAAAGGGAGAGAAGTAAGAGAATGTTGCCCAAGGTGACAAGCTAAGAGGGGGGGGGGGTGAATTGGTTTCTCTTAATTTTAACTATCTTACTTATGTCAATTGATGAGTTAGTGGAATTAAACAAAGCACAATACAAACAACAAGAAGTATAGTGGTTCGGTGCTCTCCTAAGCACCTACGTCCACTCCCCAAGCGACCCCTTGGGAATTCACTATAATCCCACGGATTACAGTTGGATTATTTTCCGGGCTCACAATCCAAAAACCTTTACACTTTGGTTTTCCAGGTTCACTAAAAACCTATGTTGGTTTTACGGGCTCACCAACGAACCTATGTTGGTTTTCCGGGCTCACCAACGAACCTTTACAATTGGTTTTACGGGTTCACCAATCAACCTACACCGTTAGTTTTGCGGGCTTACCAACTAACCTTTACAAGGAGTTTAATAAATGAAGTAAGAAGATTTAAGCTCCTAGATGAGCAAATATAACAATATAATCTACAAAGAAGAGTTTAGAGAATAGTTATTGCTTGATGTGACTTCTCTCTTCTTTGTCAAGGATGCTTCACTCTTCAAGGATGGATGGAGCTCTTAATGACTCTTGGAATCTGCTCAACCACTTTCTTTTGACTCTTGAATGAAGCACTTGAATGAAGAAGATTAGGGCACTTTGTCTTTCTTGTGTACTCTTTGATATTTTGCAAAAGGATGTTTTCTCTGATGAATAGTGCCACTTAAATAGTTTCCTTCATCCATTGGACAAGCCCCAATGGTTAGAATTCAAAAACTAGCCGTTACTTACTGTTGGAAGGACAAAAAGTACTTCTGCAGAACTAGCCGTTATGCTTCTGCCCGTGCTTGGGTCGACTCAACCTTTCCTTGGGTCGACCCAACTTTCACTTGAGTCGAGGGTCGACTCAACCTTTCCTTGGGTCGACCCTCTTAGAACCACAGAAACTTATAATTCAGCCTTCCTTCACTTGGGTCGACTCAACATTTCTTTGGGTCGACTCAAGGTTCAGTTGGGTCGACTCAACTTTCACTTGGGTCGACCCTCTCAGGGTTTCCAGAGAACCTATTCTGTCAATGTATTCTGTCACTGCCTTTGGGTCGACCCTCTCAGTGTTTGGGTCGACTCAAGCTTGGGTCGACTCAACTTCCTCTTGGGTCGACCCTCTCAGTGTTTCCAGAGAACTGTTTTCTTGAAGCTTGAGAGGCTTGAGGTTTGGGTCGACTCATGCTTTCCTTGAGTCGACCCAACTACTGTTCATCCGTGCCATTTTTGCAGAAGTGTGCCAGATGCTTTCTTTATGTGTCGGGGTCGACTCAATCCACACTTTGCTGCAACTCAAGATTAGATTCATCCATATAAATAATGAAATGCATCTTTATCTTATTATACGAATATAATGAGAGTAACAGACTTATAAATGAAGTATCGAATTAACTTGTAACATCCTCTTGATTATTGCTTGTTAATCATCAAAATAACACTATCATCCTCAATCTCCCCTTTTTGATGATTACAAAATATAAAGTATGAGCCTATTGATACTTATCTTAAAATCAGTTTTAAAAGGGCTCAAGTTGCTGAATTTCAGCTTTTCAAATATGAGAGTGAAGTCTCCCCCTATTTCATCCAAATGTTTCCAATTTGACTTTTTGAATTGCTCCCCCTTTCATTTATATTTCATTAAAGATAAAACTTCAAAAATTTGAGATAAAGCATGAGTTTCAGATTATGTATCGAGGTGTGAAAGGTATGTGCCAAATTCTGAAATTCTATGTGCCAAATTCTGAAATTCAATAGAAATTTTAGATTTGATCATTTTTATTGTTACAAATTGCTCCCCCTTAAATGTATATGCTTTCCTATTATAATTTTCAACTTGTTTGACAACTTATTTCTCTTTCTTATACAACTTATTTGTCTTTCCTTACTTCTCTCCCTTTTTGTTATCATCAAATAGGTGCATGGGAATATACACAATAATTAACAAACATTTAAACTTCATTGATCAAAATAGGAACATTTTAGTACAATTAATGCCAAAAACAAAAACAAATACAATGTTCCTCAATCAAAGTTCAAAGTACATGATCAATACAAAATACATATGAGAACTAGATACATATCCTAGGCTCTAATCATAATGCTAATATCAGCCTAGGGAGTATCTAATGGCTGTGATCTAGTCCTCATCCTCCTAGTATAAGTGGCGAGGGGAGGTCGAGCCTGATGAGACTGAGTATGGCGTGGAGCACGGTGAGCTAGATGACTCTATGTCGAAATCTCTGACTCAGCTGCCTGTGGCACAGATGGTCCATGAGTCTCTCTCTCTCGCCGTAGAGCTCCTATCTGCTCTCTCAGATCACTGATCTCAGCAGACATGATATCTAGTCTGCTCGTCAGCCCATCAGTGATAGTCCTCGCCTGAGCTGACATAAGCTCAGTCATCCTACTCCAGAACTCATCTGTGTCTCCCGCAGGAACAGATGACGATGGTGCAGCCTCTGAAGGTGCAGTAGGATGATCCGTATGCTCCTCATCCTCAGGGATAGGGTCTCCAAAATCTGGTGCATCACCCTCTGGTGCATCACCCTGAATCCCTGCTCCAGTACGTACCCACTGCCCGTTCACCTTCTCATAACCCATGCGAATAAGGGATCGTGCAGTGTACGTGTCAGTATGGAGTAGATGCCTGGAGATCTCTCCCTCTACTGATATGTCGTGCTGTCGAAAGATCAAGGTGAGTATCATACCATAAGGCAGGGATACTCTGGAGTTGTAGATCACCTTCCTCATCTGCCTCAGTATCATGGCCGGGAGATTCAGGGGAATACCCTGAATAATATACTCCATCACAACTAGATCTCGTTCTGAAATGAGATCAAATCTTCCGCTCTTCGGAAATAGAATCCTATCAATGATGTTGTGCAACAACCTCATCTTTGCAAAAAGAGAGCTCGCTATAACCTGCTCCGAGAAGTCGAAGTCTTCATTCTCAAGAATTAACTGCAGGGCTCTCAACTTGTTTTCTGGCTTTTTTGGAGTTGCTCCTTCGCAGGGGAGATGAAGCAACTCACTCAAACTCTCTTCGGAAACTCGAACCCTAACTCCTCGAACTTCCGATATGAGCCCTCCCATCCCAGTTTTGAGGAAGGCATAAAACTCCCGGACTAGTCCCGGGTATATCACCACATCTAGGGAGCAGAGATACTCCCATCCTTGCCTTCGGATCCATCCCCCCAAATGGAACCCTTCTTGATCCAAGAACTCGGAATGGATCCTTCTCCCCGTTGTAACCGGTCTCCCCACAAACTTTGCAAGTTGTACTGAAGGGGAGGGAGGAGGAGGTCGCTCTACACGTGTCTCACCTTGTGGAGACACTGTAGACGGCTCTGTAGCTTCCCTTTCCGCACGTTGGATCCGTGAGACTCTTCCGGATCGCTTGGCTATGGCTCTCTTGGGTCCCATTTCTCCAAGATTGTGAAGTAATCTACTGTTTGGATATGATTGGAGGAGATTGGAGAGTGGAGAATAGGTTTTCGGAAGAGGACAAAGTGTAAACAGTGCCCTAGATAGCTCACGGGTCCCCCTTTTAACAGTGGGGTCCCGACGTTGGGTCGACTCAAGAATTTTCTTGGGTCGACTCAACGTTGGGTCGACCCAACCCAAAATTGGGTCGACCCAAGTTCAGAAATTTTTCTTTTCTCTTCCTTTTCGCTTCTAAAAATTTTTCTCGCTTCCAATCCGTACAAATTCTTTCTGGGACAATGATACATGAGTAAGGAATCTATAGATGACAAGTTTGACTCATGTTTTATGGGTTTTTAGAAATGGGAGGAATGTATCATGAGACTGCTTGCTCCCTTCTATATCTCTTCAATAAAAAGGATCACATATGCCTAATTCCCTCCTTCGCATGCAGAATCTATCTTCACTCAAGGATTTTGTGAATATGCCAGCTAATTGTTTTTCAGTGCATATATGCTCAATACATATGTTTCCATTTTGCACATAATCCCTAATAAAATGATATCTTATTTCTATGTGTTTGGCTTTAGAATGCTGAACCGGATTTTTAGTGAGGTTGATGGCACTAGTATTATCACACTTAATAGGAATGTTATCTAGCTTAACTCCATAGTCCTCTAGTTGTTGCTTAAGCCATAGTACTTGAGCACAACAACTGCCAGCAACTATATATTCAGCTTCAGCTGTTGACAGTGCCACTGAATTCTGCTTTTTGCTAAACCATGATACTAAGTTGTTTCCTAAGAATTGACATGTTCCACTAGTGCTCTTTCTATCTAATTTGCATCCAGCAAAATCAGCATCTGAGTATGCAAGCAAATCTAGACAGGAGTCTCTTGAGTACCATAATCCTATGTTCGTAGTTCCTCTTAAATATCTAAGGATTCTTTTAACAGCACTTAAATGTGACTCCTTAGGATCTGATTGGTATCTAGCACATATTCCTACACTAAACACGATGTCTGGTCTACTAGCAGTAAGGTAGAGCAAGGATCCAATTAGTCCTCTATAAAGCTTAATATCAATACTCTTTCCTTTCTCATCTTTGTCAAGCTTACTAGTAGGATTCATTGGAGTGCCTACTCCCTTATGATTTTCATTCCCAAACTTCTTTAGTATTTCCTTTGTATACTTAGTTTGATGAATGAAGATACCTTTTTTTGTTTGTTTGATTTGTAATCCTAGAAAGAAACTTAGTTCTCCCATCAAACTCATTTCGAATTCTCCGTGCATTAAATCAGCAAATTCTTTGCAAAGAGTATCATTTGTGGCACCAAAGATTATGTCATCTACATATATTTGTACCACTAATAGATTTTTGTCCTTTCTTTTGAGAAACAGTGTTTTATCTACATTTCCTCTACTAAAGTCATTATTTAGTAGAAATTTGTTTAATCGATCATACCAAGCCCTAGGTGCTTGCTTCAATCCATATAATGCCTTATGTAGTCTAAACACATGATTTGGCAATTCATGATTCTCAAAACTAGGAGGTTGCTCTACATATACTTCTTCCTCTATAAAACCGTTTAAGAATGCACTTTTTACATCTATTTGATACAATTTGAAATCCATGAAACATGCGAAAGCTAGAAGTAATCTAATAGCCTCTAATCTAGCTACAGGAGCAAATGTTTCATCAAAATTTATCCCTTCTTCTTGATTGTATCCCTTAGCTACAAGTCTAGCTTTATTTCTTATAACTAACCCATTTTCATCTAATTTATTTCTAAAGATCCATTTTGTTCCAATTACAGAGTTATGCTTTGGTTTTTCAGTTAATGTCCATACATTACTTCTTTTGAATTGATTTAATTCTTCTTGCATGGCATTTATCCAATTGGTATCTTTTTCAGCTTCTTCATAAGTCTTAGGTTCTAACTGTGAAACAAAAGCAAGATAATCATTTAAATTTCTAAGAGAGGATCGAGTTCTTACCCCTTGAGATGGATCACCAATGATTAAGTCTTTAGGGTGTCCATATGCATACCTCCATTCCTTTGGCAAGTTTTGAGATTGTGGTGGCACGCAATCATCTCCCTTATCTTGAATTGGCACGTTATCAATATTCAACTTTTTAAAGTTAATAATTCCTGTATCATCATCAAGAATATTCTCTTTCCTAGCAGACTCACTATCAGACTCATCAAATATGATATTAACTGACTCTTCGACTACAAGAGTTCTTTTATTGAATACTCTGTATACCCTGCTAGATGTGGAGTATCCTAAGAAGATACCTTTATCTAACTTGGCATCAAATTTACTTAGATCCTCCTTGCCATTGTTTAAAATGAAATATCTACATCCAAATACTCTAAGATATTTAGCAGTTGGTTTCTTGTTCTTCCAAAGTTCATAAGGAGTTTTCTTGGTTATTGGTCGTATTAATACCCGATTTAGAATATGGCAAGCAGTGCTTATAGCTTCAGCCCAAAAGTACTTTGGAAGATTTGATTCGCACAACATCGTGCGTGCCATTTCTGCCAATGTCCTGTTTTTTCTTTCAACAACCCCATTTTGTTGAGGCGTTCTAGGTGCTGAAAATTGATGTGAGATACCATTTTTATTACAAAATTCTTCAAAGTATTGATTTTCAAATTCAGTACCATGATCACTTCGAATTGCTACTAAGGTGAGCTTCTTTTCATTTATGATATTATTATAAAGTTTCAAGAATTCTAAAAATGCTTCATTCTTATGTGCCAAAAATGAAACCCATGTATATCTTGAAAGATCATCTACAATAACTAGTCCATACTTCTTTCCTCCTAGACTCGCAGTTCTAGTGGGTCCAAATAGATCCATGTGTATGAGTTCAAAAGGCCTAGTTGTTGATACTATATTCTTTGATTTGAAGGATGATTTAGTTTGTTTTCCTAATGAGCATGGTCCACAGATTTTGTCCTTTTTAAAAATCAATTTTGGCACATCTTTTATTAATTCCTTCTTGACTAGTTTTGATATTAATTCCATACTAGCATGTCCTAGTCTACGATGCCTAAGCCAACTTGTTTCATTTTTCTTTTCTTCATTAGTAATTAAGCATAATCCATTTTTCTTGCCTAAATCATGAAGATCTACCATGTAAATATTTGTTTGCCTTTGTCCTACAAGTACAATGCTATTATCTTTAGAATTTGTGATTGTGCATACTGATGCTTCAAATGTGACTTTAAACCCTTTATCACAAAATTGACTTATGCTAAGTAGGTTATGTTTCAAACCCTTAACTAATAAGACATTTTCTATGAAAGTAGATGGAGTAATGAAAATTTTATCCTTTCCAATGATATACCCTTTTCCATTGTCTCCATAGGTTACTACTCCACCCTTCTTAAATTCCAAGGTGACAAATTGATCTACGTCACCGGTCATGTATCTTGAACAGCCGCTATCTAGATACCATCGTTTTTCCACTTTATTAGTTGCAAGACACCCCTGCAATAAAGATCAAGAAAGAGCTTTAGGTACCCAAACTATGTTGGGTCCTTTAGGGTTAGTACTTGATATTCCTTTTGGAACCCAAACTTTCTTGAATTTAAGCTTATGATTATTACTCAATTTGTTTTGACTGGACTTTCTATAGTTACATTCATATGCTTTATGTCCTAATTTATTGCAGCAATGACAAGTAATATTTTCATTTTTAGCTTTTATAAAAATGTTATTTAAGTATTTTTGTTTTCTATTTATTTTATATCCTAATCTAGCCTTATCATATACAGCTTTTTGACTATCAAGAATCATATTTAATTTGGTAGAACTAAGTGTAAACTTATCTACTAAGAATTTATATTTTTCAGCATCTTCTTTTAACTTGACATTTTCAGCAATTAGATTCTTGGTTTCATTTGTGAGTTTCCTACTTAATGTTTCATAGTTATGAGATAGTTTTAACTTATCTTTATGAGATAGTTTTAACTTATCTTTGATAAGAGATTGATTTTCTTCTTTTAGAACTTTATTTTTATTGATTAGTTTTTTATGTTCTTCCATAAGTTCTAAAAATGCATCATGTAATTCATCAACAGTAAAATCACATTCAAGTTCAGAATCTACCTCATCGTCATTGGCCATATAACATATTTGGGCCGTCTCTTGATGATCTTCCTCTTCCGAACTTGACTCCTCACTTTCACTCCATTCAGCCATAAAGTTCTTCTTTTTCAGTTTTCTTGCCATCCACTTTAATTCCGGACAATCTATCTTATAATGCCCGGGCTTGTTACACTCATAACAAATAGGTGATTCTTTTTCCTTTTTTTTGTCCTTACCCTTTTCTTTGCTTGAGCTACCTTTGAAGAAGGGTTTCTTTTTATGAAATCTATTCTTACCTCTCATAAATTTTCTGAATTTTCTTCCAAGCATAGCCATTCCTTCTTCATCAAATTCATCATCATCATCTGAATCTTCCGACTCAGTTTGTTGTTTTGGAGTGATTGACTTTAGGGCAATGGTCTTTCTTCTCTTGACCTCATCTTCTGAATTTTGCCTCATGGTCAACTCATGGGTCATGAGTGATCCTAGAAGTTCCTCTAATTGCAGTGTATTGAGGTCCTTACCTTCCTGAATTGCAGTTACCTTGGCCTCCCAAACTCTTGGTAGAGACCTGAGAATTTTTCGCACCAATTCAGAGTTAGTATAAGATTTTCCTAAACACTTTAGCCCATTTATAATTTCAGTAAAACGAGTAAACATATCAGTTATAGACTCAGTGGATTCCATTTTAAACAATTCATACTTATGTACTAATATGTTTATTTTTGACTCCTTAACTTGATTAGTCCCTTCATGTGTGACCTCAAGTTTGTCCCAAATTTCTTTTGCAGAGATGCATGTAGATATTCTATTGAATTCACTTACATCTAATGAACAGTAAAGTACATTAATTGCTTTTGCATTTAATTGTGCTAATCTTCTATCACTTTCATTCCAATCCATTTCTGGTTTGGGTATGATAGTGCCCTCTATACTAATTGTAGGTGTGTGAGGTCCTCTAGTAATGATATACCACAATTCATAGTCTAAAGCTTGAATGAATATCCTCATCCTAGCTTTCCAGCATGTGTAATTTGTGCCATTAAATAGAGGAGGTCTATTTGTGGATTGCCCCTCACTCATAGAACATCCCACTTGGGTTGTCATGATCTTTAACTCTTGATTGTGAGATCAATAAGTACTATTGGAGCACCTTACTCTGATACCACTTGTTGTCCAAGGTGACAAACCAAGAGGGGGGGTGAATTGGTTTCTCTTAATTTTAATTATCTTACTTATGTCAATTGATGAGTTAGTGGAATTAAACAAAGCACAATACAAACAACAAAAAGTATAGTGGTTCGGTGCTCTCCTAAGCACCTACGTCCACTCCCCAAGCGACCCCTTGGAAATTCACTATAATCCCGCGGATTACAGTTGGATTGTTTTCCGGGCTCACAATCCAAAAACCCTTACACTTTGGTTTTCCGGGTTCACCAAAAACCTATGTTAGTTTTACGGGCTCACCAACGAACCTATGTTGGTTTTTCGGGCTCACCAACGAACCTTTACAATTGGTTTTACGGGTTCACCAATCAACCTACACCGTTGGTTTTGCGGGCTTACCAACTAACCTTTACAAGGAGTTTAATAAATGAAGTAAGAAGATTTAAGCTCCTAGATGAGCAAATATAACAATATAATCTACAAAGAAGAGTTTAGAGAATAGTTATCGCTTGATGTGACTTCTCTCTTCCTTGTCAAGGATGCTTCACTCTTCAAGGGTGGATGGAGCTCTTAATGACTCTTGGAATCTGCTCAACCACTTTCTTTTGACTCTTGAATGAAGCACTTGAATGAAGAAGATTAGGGCACTTTGTCTTTCTTGTGTACTCTTTGATATTTTGCAAAAGGATGTTTTCTCTGATGAATAGTGCCACTTTAAATAGTTTCCTTCATCCATTGGACAAGCCCCAATGGTTAGAATTCAAAAACTAGCCATTACTCACTGTTGGAAGGATAAAAAGTACTTCTGCAGAACTAGCCGTTATGCTTCTGCCCGTGCTTGGGTCGACTCAACCTTTCCTTGGGTCGACCCAACTTTCACTTGGGTCGACTCAACCTTTCCTTGGGTCGACCCTCTCAGAACCACAGAAACTTATAATTCAGCCTTCCTTCACTTGGGTCGACTCAACATTTCTTTGGGTCGACTCAAGGTTCAGTTAGGTCGACTCAACTTTCACTTGGGTCGACCCTCTCAGGGTTTCCAGAGAACCTATTCTGTCAATGTATTCTGTCACTGCCTTTGGGTCGACCCTCTCAGTGTTTGGGTCGACTCAAGCTTGGGTCGACTCAACTTCCTCTTGGGTCGACCCTCTCAGTGTTTCCAGAGAACTGTTTTCTTGAGGCTTGAGAGGCTTGAGATTTGGGTCGACTCATGCTTTCCTTGGGTCGACCCAACTACTGTTCATCCGTGCCATTTTTGCAGAAGTGTGCCAGATGCTTTCTTTATGTGTCGGGGTCGACCCAATCAACTTTGGGGTCGACTCAATCCACACTTTGCTGCAACTCAAGGTTAGATTCATCCATATAAACAATGAAATGCATCTTTATCTTATTATACGAATATAATGAGAGTAACAGACTTATAAATGAAGTATCGAATTAACTTGTAACATACTCTTGATTATTGCTTGTTAATCATCAAAATAACACTATCATCCTCAGAGAAGGGAGAAATTGCAATATAGGGGGAGAAGTAAGAGAAGTAGAATAAGTTATAAGAGAAGTTAGAGAAATTCTTCATACCTAAGATATAAAAGGGGAGTATATATATACATCCTTAAGCAAAGCTAAGTTGGAAGAAAATATAAGAAAGCAATTGTATAGAGATATGTGTAACAATAAAAAATTCTGCACTCTAAAACTTCAAAACAAGAAAATCTGGAGTTTAATCAAAAATTCTAAATGTGGCACATACTTCTCTTGTCTCGATACATAACTTGAAACTCTTATTGTGACACAAATTTTTGGAGTCTTATCTTCAATAAAACACAAGAATAAGGGGGAGCAAAACTAGAGTTTAATTGGCATAAATTTAGATTAGATCGAGGAAGATTTTGGTTGGCACACCCTTTAATTTAAAAAATTCTGAATTTTCAGCTTTTAAAGCATTTTCTAAACTTTAAACCTCAATTCAAATATAAACGCCAACTTCGGTATACTCAATGTTTTGTAATCATCAAAAGAGGAAGATTGAGGATGATAATATTATTTTGATGATTAATACAACCATTGAGGCCATATCAAATTAGAAATGCAAATTAACTCGATACATCATTAAGGAATGGCACACCCTCGATAGATTTGTAGTAGAGAATGATAGAAAACTTTTAAATTCATTTCGGCAAAGTTTCAAGTAGAGTATATTCTAAAGGGCAAAACTATAATTTTCATTATTAAGGGTATGAAACTCTAATGTGCCATATATTCTAATTTACTTGGAATATGTTTTATTGATCCTATATGCTAGTCTAACTCTAATATGCAGACAATCATGATTAGAGTCGACCCCAATTAGTTTCGAGTCAACCCCGATATATTTGGCACGCCTGGGAACGAAGTGGCATGCTTTTGAAACACTTGGCACAAAGTATGAGTCAACCCTAGAAGAGATTGAGTCGACCCGGCACGTTTTGGCACGTTCTGACACATATGGCACAGATGAACAGTAAATGGGGCCGACCCCAAGTTTCCTTGAGCCGACCCCAGATTCAGCCACTGCAAAAAAAAATAGCTTTCTGAAAATTACTGAGAGGGTCAACCCTAAGCTTTCTTGAGCCGACCCCAGGTGGAGCCGACCCCAGGAAGCCTTGAGCCAACCCCAGTGGAGCCGACCCCAAGATGAGAACTCAAAATACATGTCTCTGGAATCCCTGAGAGGGCCGACCCCACTGTAGCTTGGGTCGACCCCAAGAAAGCATGAGTCAACCTCAACCTGAAAAGTCGGAAAAACAAGCTTCTTGATTTTCTGAGAGGGCTGACCCCAATATAGCAGGGGCCGACCCTACTGTAACAAGAGCCGACCCCAGAAAAACTTGAGCCGACCTCAGCCTGATGAACAGTGACTTGAGCCGACCCCAGCATGGGTGACAGCCCAACGGCTAGTTCTGCAGAATTATTTTTTAAGTCCCCAAAGGCTATAAATGGCTACTTTCTCCATTCCAACGGTAGGAAAGTGTTCTTTAGAGGTTGGAAAAGTATTTAAGAGGCGCTATTCATCAAAGGAAGGCATCTTTTGAAAATCAAGAAGCACATTCAAGAGAAAACCCTAGACAAGCAAGCCTCATTCAATTGCTTCATCTCAAGAGCCCAAAGAAAGTGGTTGAGCAGTGTTAAAGAGTCATCAATAGCTCCACCAACCCTTGTGAAGTGAAGCAAACTTGACAAAGAAGAGAATAGCTCCTCCAAAGCGATAAACATTCTCTAAACTCTTCTTTGTAGTTTATAATTGCTTTATTTACTTTTTTAGGAGCTTTCATTCTTTGCTTATTACTCACTACAGGAGAACTTATCTTTTCCGACACTATTTAGGGCCTTTAGCGACGCTTATAAGCGTCGGCTAAACATCCGGCGACGCTAATCAAAGCGTCGCAGAAACGTCGGCGATACCGGAGTGGAAAAATTTTTTGCCGACGCTAATTAAAAGCGTCGACAAAAATCGGGATTTGCCGACGCTTTTTGCCGACGCTTTAAAGCGTCGGCAAATATTGTTTTCCGACGCTATAAAGCGTCGGAAAAAACCATCATGGCACGCGGGTTACGCCTAGGCCGACGGTTTTTACCGACGCTTTAAAGCGTCGGGAAATGTAATTATTTTAAAAAAAAATAAAAATATCAAACTCCATATATTTACATATATCATAAAACACACATTATACAATATGAACCAAACATTCAAATTACATTGATATTGATACAAACATTCAGATCATTCGAAATATTTATATTGTCATATCTGATTAAATTTACATAAAAAGTTATGAATTACAATGTACTTTGAAAATATAAAAAATATATATGTTGTGGGGGGGGGTGCACCCGAATTTAGTCCCACATCGGCTAGTAGCGGAAAGGTTCTGTGCCTTAAATGGGGGGTGGAAATCCTTTCCTCAGGAGGGCCCTTTTGTGGGACAAAACCGTGAGGGCAATCCCCCCGTCAGCGCTGGACGCGCGGGCCGGAAACGTCTCCCTCCGTCAGCGCTGGACGCGCGGACCGGAGCGCCCAAAGCGGACAATACCTCGTGGGGGACGCGGTCTCTTTCTGCTCGGCTCGGTTGGGACTAAGGCTGTTGCCGGGGTGAAAATCCCGCAACAGATTGGCGCTAGAGGAAGGGACGCGCCCCTTGCCGCAGACTACCCCCTAGGACTGGGAGGCGCCACAGGAACCTTTCCGCTGGGGGGGCTATGTTGTGGGGGGGTACACCCGAATTTAGTCCCACATCGGCTAGTAGCGGAAAGGTTCTGTGCCTTAAATGGGGGGTGGAAATCCTTTCCTCACGAGGGCCCTTTTGTGGGACAAAACCGTGAGGGCAATCCCCCCGTCAGCGCTGGACGCGCGGGCCGGAAACGTCTCCCTCCGTCAGCGCTGGACGCGCGGACCGGAGCGCCCAAAGCGGACAATACCTCGTGGGGGACGCGGTCTCTTTCTGCTCGGCTCGGTTGGGACTAAGGCTGTTGCCGGGGTGAAAATCCCGCAACTGTTGCTGGTGGTCCAAACCGAGAACGATTGGCACAGCGGTGTGAACGGGATTCCGTCTGAGTTGTCTTGGTTGGTGTTGATTGCGCTCCACCTTCCACCGGGAAACCTGCAAGCAAGCCTCGCACCACCACTGGGGTAGTGGGGGCCCTCCGACGATCAAGTCAGAGGAGATTGGAGGAGAAGGAGAGATAATAGTAGCAAGTAAGAGAATGCACTGGAAGTTCTTGCTTTTTCCCCCCCCCCCCCCTTCTCCCCCCAGCCGCATATATACCAGGCTGGGGGGTCCTTCTGGGGGGTTGGTCATCGTGTGGCACGATGGAGTTGCCACTGACATGGCCGTTACAGGGCGTCGTGGGGTAGCGCTGGGTACGGCCATGACAGGGCGTAGTGGAGCTCCGCTTTGTACGGCTGTTACAGGAGATCGTGGAGCAGCGCCGGATACGACCATTGCAGGGAGTAGTGGAGCAGGGGGTCGCGGCGTGCTTCAGGGGAACAGCCTGTCGTTGTCGAGAGATTGCCGACTCGGGGTCGGACTGCTGGATCAAGGGGCAGCCGACTCGGGGTCGGGCTGCGAAGCCGAAGATATCCGACTCGGGGTCGGACTGCTGGATCAAGGGGCAGCCGACTCGGGGTCGGGATGCGAAGCCGAAGATATCCGACTCGGGGTCGGACTGCTGGATCAAGGGGCAGCCGACTCGGGGTCGGGCTGCGAAGCCGAAGATATCCGACTCGGGGTCGGACTGCTGGATCAAGGGGCAGCCGACTCGGGGTCGGGCTGCGAAGCCGAAGATATCCGACTCGGGGCAGCTGTAGTCTTCTTGGGCGCGCGTGCCGGTC
Organism: Phoenix dactylifera; assembly: GCF_051530095.1. Classification (NCBI taxonomy): domain Eukaryota; kingdom Viridiplantae; phylum Streptophyta; class Magnoliopsida; order Arecales; family Arecaceae; genus Phoenix; species Phoenix dactylifera. Next base: position 22,376,355 of record NC_143197.1, read on the forward strand.
ACGTGGGGCATGGTGGCTGAGTTCCCCCGTAACAGTAGCCCCCCACTTCCGAGCCTGGAACCAGAAGGGGAACGGGTGAAGGAAGTGATGCTTCGAGATTGCCGCCATCCCTCGGAGAGGCGCGCGCGCTTCGAGCTCCCCGCCTTCTTTATGGCGTATGGCGGTTGTTGCTGACCTGGCAGTCTGAGGATTTCGGCGGACATCCTTCCTTAATGGCGTCGATTCGCCTTTGGGGCGCGAGCGACCCTTCGGCAGCCAGGCGTCCGAGGGTTAGGCCTCAGGAAATTCTTCCGGCGCTGAACCAGGCATCCGAGGGTTAGGCCTCAGGAAATTCTTCCAGCACTAAGCCAGGCATCCGAGGGTTAGGCCTCAGGAAATTCTTCCGGCACTAAGCCAGGCATCCGAGGGTTAGGCCTCAGGAAATTCTTCCGGCGCTAAGCCAGGCATCCGAGGGTTAGGCCTCAGGAAATTCTTCCGGCGCTAAGCCAGGCATCCGAGGGTTAGGCCCCAGGAAATTCTTCCGGCGCTAAGCCAGGCATCCGAGGGTTAGGCCTCAGGAAATTCTTCCGGCGCTAAGCCAGGCATCCGAGGGTTAGGCCCCAGGAAATTCTTCCGGCGCTAAGCCAGGCATCCGAGGGTTAGGCCTCAGGAAATTCTTCCGGCGCTAAGCTAGGCATCCGAGGGTTAGGCCTCAGGAAATTCTTCCGGCGCTAAGCCAGGCATCCGAGGGTTAGGCCTCAGGAAATTCTTCCGGCGCTAAGCCAGGCATCCGAGGGTTAGGCCTCAAGAAATTCTTCCGGCGCTAAGCCAGGCATCCGAGGGTTAGGCCTCAGGAAATTCTTCCGGCGCTAAGCCAGGCATCCGAGGGTTAGGCCTCAGAAAATTCTTCCGGCACTAGGCCAGGCATCCGAGGGTTAGGCCTCAGGAACTTCCGCTCGTTGGTCGGCCAAGGCTGGCGCAAGCCGAGGCGACCGGTCGGGGCTTCAGGCTAGTTTGCTCCCGGGATGATCATCGGGTTAGCCTGGCATCCGAGGGCCAAGCCTCGGGAGATTCCGCTCGTTGGTCGGCCAAGGCTGGCGCAAGCCAAGGCGACCGGTCAGGGCTTCAGGCTAGTCTGCTCCCGGGATGATCATCGGGCTAGCCTGGCATCCGAGGGTTGTCAGGCCTCAGAAAATTCCGCTCGTTGGTCGGCCAGGGCTGGCGCAAGCCAAGGCGACCGGTCGGGGCTTCAGGCTAGTCTGCTCCCGGGATGATCATCGGGCTAGCCTGGCATCCGAGGGTTGTCAGGCCTCAGAAAATTTCGCTCGTTGGTCGGCCAAGGCTGGCGCAAGCCGAGGCGACCGGTCGGGGCTTCAGGCTAGTCTGCTCCCGGGATGATCATCGGGTTAGCCTGGCATCCGAGGGCTGAGCCTCGGGAAATTCCGCTCGTTGGTCGGCCAAGGCTGGCGCAAGCCGAGGCGACCGGTCGGGGCTTCAGGCTAGTCTGCTCCCGGGATGACCATCGGGTTAGCCTGGCATCCGAGGGCCGAGCCTCGGAAAATTCCGCTCGTTGGTCGGCCAAGGCTGGCGCAAGCCGAGGCGACCGGTCGGGGCTTCAGGCTAGTCTGCTCCCGGGATGATCATCGGGTTAGCCTGGCATCCGAGGGCCGAGCCTCGGGAAATTCCGCTCGTTGGTCGGCCAAGGCTGGCGCAAGCCGAGGCGACCGGTCGGGGCTTCAGGCTAGTCTGCTCCCGGGATGATCATCGGGTTAGCCTGGCATCCGAGGGCCGAGCCTCGGGAGATTCCGCTCGTTGGTCGGCCAAGGCTGGCGCAAGCCGAGGCGACCGGTCGGGGCTTCAGGCTAGTCTGCTCCCGGGATGATCATCGGGTTAGCCTGGCATCCGAGGGCCGAGCCTCGGGAAATTTCGCTCGTTGGTCGGCCAAGGCTGGCGCAAGCCGAGGCGACCGGTCGGGGCTTCAGGCTAGTCTGCTCCCGGGATGATCATCGGGTTAGCCTGGCATCCGAGGGCCGAGCCTCGGGAAATTCCGCTCGTTGGTCGGCCAAGGCTGGCGCAAGCCGAGGCGACCGGTCGGGGCTTCAGGCTAGTCTGCTCCCGGGATGATCATCAGGTTAGCCTGGCATCCGAGGGCCGAGCCTCGGGAGACTCCGCTCGTTGGTCGGCCAAGGCTGGCGCAAGCCGAGGCGACCGGTCGGGGCTTCAGGCTAGTCTGCTCCCGGGATGATCATCGGGCTAGCCTGGCATCCGAGGGTCGAGCCTCGGGAGATTCCGCTCGCTGGTCGTGCGCCTGTCGCTTGCCGCCCGACGGGATTTCTCCGTGGCCAGCTGCGATCATGTTTCTCCTCCTCTCCAAGCGTCGCCTGGGGAACACCAGATGGGCATTAAATACTAATTGAGGGGTTACCTGGAAAATCGGATCGCCAGTTGCTGCTTGCGAGGAGTGTCAGTTAAGTGGCCGCGATACGCACGTTCTTCGAGGCGGATGCGGCCTGGGCGCGAGCGGAGATATGTGGACCTAGGGGTACAGGCCACCCGGAGTGTCCTGCACAAAGAATGCGATTAAGGAGAATAACGCTTAGGAAATCGCGGGAAGATACGCCTCGAGAGCTGGATCGGCTCTGGATTCGATGCGCCCGCATTTATTGGAGCCACCCGCATCGGAACGACCGGGGGGCCGCAGTTTGGCTATAAATATAGGTGCAGGTGCGATGGAGCCTGCCAAGCCGGAGCTGTTCAGGTTGCCATGGATCGTGGGCCTCCTCTCCGGCGCATGGTTGAGAGACCCCTACCGAAGGAACGGGAGGCGCGCCCTTCGCGACTTCCGCCAACTAGTGAGGGAGGCGCGCCCTTCATCATGGCGTCATCGTGGGGGGTCTGAACCCCCTTTACATCTTCATCACAAAAAGTGATTACATTACCGACCCTCTGCCTCTTCGCGACGGCTGCCCCTGACGCTTCAGTCGAGCCCCCTGCGTTCCTCTCGGGCCGGGGGCAGCCCCCAGTGATAGTGTGGATCACGCCCGCGACGGGTCGATTCTGCTCCCGAGGCTCCTGAGGGGCCGGGTCGGCCGGACGCGAGTCTGCGGGGGGACGTCGATCGTTCACATATCGACCGAGACGCCCTCGGCGGATGAGAGCCTCGATCTCGTCCCGAAGCTGGAAGCAGTCTTCGGTGTCGTGGCCGTGGTCCCGGTGGTACTCACAGTACGCCCGAGAGGGCCTCCTCCCAGGAATCTTCTTCATCTGTCTCGGGACCGGGAGGTCCTCCCGCCCCTTGATTTCCATGAGGATCTGGGCTCGGGGAGTCAGGAGAGGAGTGTACCGGTTGAAACGTCGGGGCGGAGAACGAGGGCGTAAGGCGCCGTGGTTCCTCGCCGGCGACAGGCTTCTGCGCCGACGTTGAGGCGTCGGGCTCCTCCTCTAGCGTGCCTCTTTTCGCCTTTTCTTCCCGAGCTTTGGAGGGATCTCGGCGGCCTCCTTGCTCCGGTGGGCGGCCGCCTCCTCGGCGTCCGCATACTGGTTCGTCCGGGACAACAGCTCCGGGAAGCTCCGCGGCAGGTGTTTGTCCAGGGAGAAGGTGAGTCTGCCCTTTCGGAAGCCACGCTTCAGGGCTGAAAGAGCTACCTCCTGGCTCAGGTTCCGGACTTCCAGCGTAGCCTTGTTGAAGCGGGTAAGATAATCCCGCAAGCTTTCTCCCTCGTTTTGCCGGACATCAAAGAGGGAGTCGGAGACCAGTCGCCGCCGGCTACTGACGGCGAAATGGGTGATGAAGAGGCGAGTAAACTGGTCGAAGGACTGGATTGAGTTAGCCTCCAAGCCGGCGAACCACGCCCTTGCCGGGCCACGGAGGGTCGCCGGGAAGGCCTTGCAGAGGAGAGGATCTGATGCTCCGTGGAGGAGCATAAGGGTCCTGAAACTCTCGACGTGATCCCGCGGGTCCGCCGCCCCGTCATAGGGCTCGATCGCCGGCATTTTAAACCCCGGCGGATTCGGGGTCCGCAGGATCCTCGAGGCAAGCGCCGGCTGGGAGGAGATCTCCAAGTCGGCGAAGGGATCTTTGGAGTGGCCCTTCAGGACCTGGAGTTGTCGGTGGAGATCGTCCACCCGCCGGTCCAGGGAGCGCGACCGATGGGTGGGAGACAAGGAGCATCGAGAGGGGGACCGACTGGAGCGCGGGTTCCTTGAGGACTGGGGGGTCTGGGAACGCGCCCGGGCCCGCCTCTCGTACCCCGCGCAGCTCCGATGGGAAGGTCCCGGCAGAATGGACCGTGCTCGAGAATCTTCCTCGCGCCGGCGCTCCTCCCCATGGGAGAGGAAGGAGCGCGGGTTGAGGAGGACAGGTGAGCGCTCAGGGAGCAGCGGCTCCTGGGCCCGCTGCGGCGCCCGAGACATCACACCCTGCAGGTTCTGCACTGCCTCCACGAGGGTGCGAACCTGCTGGGCTAACTGGTCGAACTGAGCGGCTTCGACCATCTGAATGGGAGGTGGAGCGGTGGAGTATTGCTGAGAATGTGTTGGAGACGCAGCGGCCTCCCGGCCGGAGGCGCGAGAGGCCCCGCGACCGGAGGCATTGGAAGCTCCACGACCACCTCGCCGTGCCATTACGATCGCTCTGAGATTCGGGCCCTCCTTCTAGCGCCAACTGTTGCTGGTGGTCCAAACCAAGAACGATTGGCACAACGGTGTGAACGGGATTCCGTCTGAGTTGTCTTGGTTGGTGTTGATTGCGCTCCACCTTCCACCGGGAAACCTGCAAGCAAGCCTCGCACCACCACTGGGGTAGTGGGGGCCCTCCGACGATCAAGTCAGAGGAGATTGGAGGAGAAGGAGAGATAATAGTAGCAAGTAAGAGAATGCACTGGAAGTTCTTGCTTTTTTTCCCCCCCCTTCTCCCCCCAGCCGCATATATACCAGGCTGGGGGGTCCTTCTGGGGGGTTGGTCATCGTGTGGCACGATGGAGTTGCCACTGACATGGCCGTTACAGGGCGTCGTGGGGTAGCGCTGGGTACGGCCATGACAGGGCGTAGTGGAGCTCCGCTTTGTACGGCTGTTACAGGAGATCGTGGAGCAGCGCCGGATACGACCGTTGCAGGGAGTAGTGGAGCAGGGGGTCGCGGCGTGCTTCAGGGGAACAGCCTGTCGTTGTCGAGAGATTGCCGACTCGGGGTCGGACTGCTGGATCAAGGGGCAGCCGACTCGGGGTCGGGCTGCGAAGCCGAAGATATCCGACTCGGGGTCGGACTGCTGGATCAAGGGGCAGCCGACTCGGGGTCGGGCTGCGAAGCCGAAGATATCCGACTCGGGGTCGGACTGCTGGATCAAGGGGCAGCCGACTCGGGGTCGGGTTGCGAAGCCGAAGATATCCGACTCGGGGTCGGGTTACTGGATCAAGGGGCAGCTGTAGTCTTCTTGGGCGCGCGTGCCGGTCACGTGGGGCATGGTGGCTGAGTTCCCCCGTAACAATATACATATCAAACTCCATAAAAAAATAATCTACAAAGTATCAGGGACGGGATTCAGCTCCATCATCATCATCTCTGCGAGCATTTGAAGTATCAGGAATCTAAAAAAAAAAAAGAAACCTTAGATATTTGTAAAAATGGGATACATTAACTTATACATCATAATTGATAATATGTAAAGTATTCAAAAATATATAGTTAGTTACCTGAGAAGGGAGAAATCGTTGTAACAAAGATGAAATATTCGTAAGCTGGGACTGCAATTTTTCTTGGTTCGGCACTGGATTTCGACTTATTTATCCAACTTTTATCCATTCTATTAAAATACTGATTGAGCTGCAACTAATATAAAAAAAAATTAGACAACTGAAAGGAAGAACATGCTCAATAATACATACAATTGCATGTGACCTATACGCAGCCAGCATGCCAACGAAGCTTGGATCAGCATAAGGGTAAGGAACGCAAGCCTGTTACAGAAACACCGCAATAACCATCAAGCATATACAGAAGCATACACATGAACACAGAAATATGTGGTTACAAACGGTCTAAAGCAGTCAAGACCACTTAAAATTTCAAGAATATGGCATCAACTTACAAAAGGCCGGCTATAATCGGGTCTTGGAGGTACAAAGGCAGCTTCTGGAGTCCCCAGAGATAAACCTGAGTTCATGTGACCCTCAACCCGCTTTCCACATGTATTAGCATTACCTAAGTGGGAAAAAAAAACACCCAACATCAGATGGCTTACATCTGGTGGCACAATGGCAGACCTCATTACATTGCGAAAACAAAGAAAGCCTAAGATATAGGTTTCAAAAAAATATATTTGACAACAATTACCACCTTATATATGCACACAAGGTCAAATCAGTGACTTAGAATACCATTCACAATTGAATAAATAATAATGACTGCCAAGCTGCCAGCTTATTGCCAATAAATTGGCCGCAAAACTTCTTTATATCGTGAGAACTCCCCAGATCAAAACTTGAAGAACATATTTTGTACCATTGATCATCTCTAAGATTGCATTAGGCATTTAGTCAGGATTTTGTCAAGTAATGTTCTTCTAAAGTAAGTACATAATAAGAGGAAAAAGTAAAAAATGGTAAAACAATTGGCTACACAATTTGATGCTGAACGGACAAAACTACTCTCTGAATATTTGTTGCTAAAGGGTTGCCTGTCATAAGCCTTTACATTATTAAGAGGCATCTCTCAGTTCCACAGATATTGCAAGTCCTAAGAGATGTTGCACGCTTCTTGCTTTTACTGCAATATCGTTATAATAAAAAACCAAGCTATTTAATAATCATGCACTGAAAGGAACATAAGAAAACTGCAATCCAGAATTTAAATCATCCTAAACCACTGTCACAAAGAACTTGATATACATATTCCAGCACAATTGAATGAATTTTTATAAACAAGAGGGCAGTATCATTGAAAGGCTGAAATAAACATATTAAACCATACATCAGGAGTTACCAAAGTACATTAGCAACTAAATAGAATGGTAAGAAAAGGCCCAATAGATATCAAAGAAAATTTCTGAATTTGAAAGTTAGAATTGAACAAATACACAAAGAGAAACTAATAAATGGCATAAGTACCTAATCTGGGAAAAAACATCAAACTAGATACTAACGATCAAAATCAAAAAAAGAACATATTGCAGGTATTAGTTGTAGTTTTTAAAAGCAGTCCAGTTGGAAGCCTATACAGGCCATATAATTTTTTCTAAAAAAAATAGGAATAAGAATGACTAATACGTTACTTTTTCAAGTTGTATGTTTGAAGCTTTGATATCAAACCTCTTGATTTATTAACTTGGAAATCACATAACAAAAATTAATTATGTGCAAGACTCCTTTGCTATGAGCAAAAAAAAAAATGTGGGCTCTATATTCAAAATAAGAGGAAATTAAAGGGGAGTGTGGGCACAAAATATTCATTCATTTAAATCTTAAAGTGTCCCTCTGATGATCAGAGCAACTTAACATCCAACATTCGGACAGAAAAGATTTCAAATAACTTGCAATAAAATCTACAATAAATCTAAACAAATCCAGCGTTGTTCTCCTCGATGAAGCTGATCGTCAAGTTGATCAGAAGCAGAAATGCACCATATGGGTTCCTGCCATATAATTTTTTAATCCCCACGAAATCCTACCAGTCTGGGGGCTTCCCCTGTTGAACGGAATCAAGAACCCATATGGGTTCGTCACAGAAAAAAAAATTAAAAAAGAAGAAGAAATGCACCAGAGAAAACAATTAGATTATGGTGTTTCCAGGACTCACCCCTCCGTTCGCGAGGGCGATGGCCATGATGGCCGCCGCCTCCATCACCCACGACAGCGGATTCCACATGAACCCTAAGAATTTCAGAAACTTGCTCTCCTGCAACCACAAACAAATTCAAAAAATAAATAAATAAATCAACAGCTAGATTAAAAAACAAAAAGCACATACAAGAGGGTTGTCTCACAAATCTATATCAGTTGAAGTGGTGTGGGAAAGAACACATCCCCTCCCGCGTGCATCTCAGATTATCAAACACCTCCTTCAAGAGTATGTTGTCGTCGAATCACATCCCGCCCGCCACCACCGCCGTATCCTCAGCTCGGAGGGGTAGAACACCTTTCTCGACGGCGCGGGGTCGTCCTCGAAGCTCGAAGGGGGAGGGGGATCCGGAGGGGGAGGGGGATCCGAAGCTCGGTGGGGGGTTTGGGGGGAGATGATCGGGGAGGAAGGAGGGGGGGAATGATGGCGGCTAGGGATGAAAGGGTTAGGGTTTTTTCCTCCGCACGAGAGAGAGAAAGAGACAGAGGGAAAAGGCAGGGGATCGGGAAAAAGGCAGGAGATCCGTGGGTTTGGTGGCCTTTTCCTTCCGACGACGCTTTGAAGCGTCGTCTTATTTTAATTTCATCCAACGCTATAAAAAAGCATCGTAGTATGTCAGCGCTGTTTCGAAATTTGCCGACGCTTTCTGTTAGCGTCGGCAAAAAAGAGTCGGCAAAACCCTATTTTGTTGTAGTGACTCTTGTTGTAAGGTTTGTTGGTAAGCCCATAAAACAACATGTAGGTTGTTCGTGAGCCTGCAAAACCAATATTGAGGTTTATTGGTGAGCCCGAAAAACCAATTGTAAAGGTTTTAAATTGTGAGCCCGGAAAACAATCCTACTGTAATCCGAGGGATTATAATAAAAGTTTCAAGGGGACGGTTGGGGAGTGGACGTAGGTGCCTTGGGGTGCACCGAACCACTATACATCGTGGTGTTTGGGCTGTGGCTTCACTTGTGATAATTCTTGCATTATCCTTCATCTTTGCTATAGTTTAATTCATTAAAGTAATTTAAGAAAGTATCCACCGCACTCAACTAAGGAAGTTTTTTAAAGCACTAAAAATTTAGAAAAATCCAATTCACCCCCCCCCTCCCCCTCTTGGGTTGTCACCTTGGGTAACAGATATGCTCTTTGAATTTATAGTCATATTTCTTTTCAGTTGTAAAAAAGGTAAACAAATATTAATGTTAATTAAAATAGATATGTTATTCAATATTAAAGGTAAATATTTCTTTTCAGTTGCTATTATCTCTCCTGCATGCATTTAACCATGGTGGGCATCAAATTTGGAAAAACTTTATTACCCAATATTTGTGTTATAGTTGCCATCCTCGTCCGTTCAATTTTAGTATACAACATTTATTTATTTTGGCCACCTTAGTTTAGCCATCCTTTCATTGGGAGATAGATCGATAGAGTAACAAACTCATAGAGAGAGAGAGAGAGAGAGAGAGAAGTCAGTCTTGAGATACTGAGCATCCATGTCCAAGACCATTTTCTTGGTATATGTTGAAAGATCTAGTCCCATGCTAAAAGTGCTATAAATACCAGCAGGTTGATGGCAAGTTTTATTTTCATCTCAAGGGTGTTAGTTTGATGCTCTATAAAGAAATGAGATTGTTTAAGGGTTTGGGTCTCTTCATATGGGCTGCTTCAGCCATTCTTCTTGTTCATGAACTACACCCAGTATCTTGTGGTGGTCTAGGAAATAGGTTCGTTGAGAATGGAGACCTTGTCACCGATTTGCCTGGCCAACCAGTAGTCCAGTTCCGGCATTACGCCGGATACGTGACGGTGAACAAGAAGAATGGGAGGGCCCTCTTCTATTGGTTCTTCGAGGCTGCATCTCATGCTGATGAGAAGCCTCTAGTCTTGTGGCTCAATGGAGGTAAGGATCCTTGCTTGTTCGTGATATGATGGGGATTACAACCATCCTACTGAGCTGTTTAAATTTTGGTGTAGGTCCCGGGTGTTCCTCCGTTGGCTATGGTGCAGCGCAGGAGATTGGTCCTTTCCTGGTTGAAAAAGATGGGAGTAAGCTCAAGTTCAATCCATTCTCTTGGAACAAAGGTACTGCTTGAAATAAAATGACATACGTATATATAACATACATATATATACATATATGTAAGAGGTTTTTTGAAATTTAAACTGAAATTTGCCCGTTGAAGAACTTAATGAACGGCCGTTATCAACTTGAATGATTTGCGTGTTGAAAAAACTCAACCGGTTATCAAAACCTTCTTGAATAGAGACCAATGTTTCTTTAGGTGAAGCCTAAAAAGGGCCACACCAAGAGGGAAAGAGAGGGTCCTCTCATTTTCATTTTTTTATAGCTAAAACGGACATTTCATACATCACGGGTACGAATACACCTAATAGAATCGAAAAACAAAACGTCCTGAAGTACTCCGGGCATCTTTCTCTCTCCAGTCCATAGGATACCTTCTAAGTGGCTTGCAACATATGCCGCCACCCAATTGGCCGCCCCATTGGCCTCACGATATACATGCATAGCCTGGAATGTGACACCTTCCCTCGCCATCTCTTAAATGTCATGGAGCAGGGGATGAACTACTCCATAACTGCTCAAGCCCTTTCAGACCCAGCTGATCACTGTGGCCGAATCTCTCTCCAGTAGGATTGAACTCGCCTGAAGTACTCGCCGTGTGTAACTCATACCCATCCAAGCCACCCGCATCTCTGCCCCAGAAACCGAAATGTCGAAAATCTAACAGCCACCCGCTGCCACCGCACCAGAACTCGGACCTCCGATGACGAATCCAGCCCCACCTCTCCTACCTCCATCCAATATCACAGTTTCACGCGAAGAAAGAGCCTTTCAACCCCCGTTTTCTTCCTTTTTTGTTGAAAAAGATGGGAGTAAGCTCAAGTTCAATCCATTCTCTTGAAACACAGGTATTGCTAGAAATAAAATGGCGTACATATATACACATATGCATGCATGCATATATAATAGTATGCATATATAATAATTTTGTTCTAACGAGAAGAAAGCTGATTCTTGGTGATAAAGAGACATTATCCGAGATTTGGTCTTGGAGATCAATGAGCCAAGATTTGCTCTTTCTAGATACAAGAGGAGGACTACATCAATTCAACGATATATCCGAAGGTCTATTGGCCAAAATATGGTTTAAAAACTAAACATTTATGTCTTGAATTTAATATTTAGTAGTTCTCCATTTTATGTATAGAAAAAGAATATAATAATTAGTGTGTTGAAACTCATTCAGGATGATTTTACAAAACGAAATCCAAAGGATCTTTGCTGCTCTAGCTAGCTTAATTATCTAGTTTTCACAATAGTCTTCCACTCACCTTGGTTAAGATCTATTTGTATTGACTACCATTAAAAAAGTTTATAGTAGCCAACAACATAAACTTCTAGTATGAAGTTATAGTTTATTATACTTATTCAAAACTTGTTTAAATTATAAAATAAACTTATTCCAATTATATTATGGTATTTTATTTGTTAATAATTAATTGTTCTTGTAAAAATTCAATCCTCTTCCTTTTAGTAAAATAAATAACTCTATTTTCTTCTTTATAATATCTTGAAAATATTTTTATTTAAAATATTTAAAAATACTAATAATTTCAATATATTTATATAATCATTTAATTTTTTTCTAAAGTCCTTTAAAAATAGATAATGCATATGGTTCTTTTTATCCATGTTATAATTAAAAAGTAATGGTATTTAATATAGAATATTTTTAATACATTATATTACATATTTTATCTAAGTAGTTTTAATTTTTTACATATTTTAATCTAAATCCTTGGTTAGATCGGTCTCCATGCAAGTTTTTAATAATTATATATTGGATCAGTACCTAGTTATGGTGTGTCATCTGCAATATTGATAGTGAATTTTATACCGAGAACTATTTTTGTCTATTTATTAAACTGACTCGACTCATGTAATTTGTCCATTAAATGGTTCTGGTCAAATCAAGTTGACAATAATATATTTAACCCATAAAAAAATTTAGGTGAAAATATAATACATAATCAATTTCTTTAAATTTACTATGCTTCTAATATTCAATAAGCATTAAAGATTACCTATCTTAAAAGTAGGTACGTTATGCACCCTCTATATTAATAAATTATTTATAACACATCTTTACTAAATTAATAGTTATGAATGTTTGTAAAATTATTATAAAATAGATTAAAAATCCCAAGCTAAAGCAAACCTACATTTCTCCAACTATTTATCCAACTTGACTGATCATGTAACCCATTCAGGTAGTAGGTTTGGCCAAATGAAGTTGAAAATAGCATATTTAACCTGCTAAAATTTGTTAAGTACAAATAGAACATATAATAGTTGATCAATATATGTATTTAAAACCTCATTACTTCTAAACATCATTAGGCAAATGTAATATATTTAGTGATGAAATACTATCATCACAAAGAATCCAAATTAGTTTGCAATGATACTAATTTATCATAAAAAATAAATTATAGAAAATTAGCAATCAAAACTATTAGTTATACAATGATGTATGGGGAGCAAAATTTATTTCATCAATAAATAGTCAATATCATGCAACAAAATTGTATATAATGCTAATTAAGTTTTATTTAACTAGAAAAAAATTATCCTTACAAGATAATATCACAACATAAAAAAATATTGCAATATCTATAAATAGCCATTATAATATTATATAGGTCTTTTAAAAAAAAATTTATAACTGTTACTATAGAATATGTGGCGATTTTATGGTATATATACCATCATTATATAATAACTTTTCAGTAACACTTCTGACAAGCTGCTACAATATTATATATCTTTTATTATATTTTTTTAAAATCTATTACAAGAAAACTTTCATAGAAACACATTTTGCCGAACATTACTAAAATTCCATCGCTATAGACTATTTTTGGTGTAGCCTCCACTGTTCCGTTAGCTATGCAATGTTTAGCTCTTTGCAATGCATGAAGGTACAAAACATTTGTGGTTGCTCCATAACATAGATCTAATAATTTTAATTCTTGGCCAGCAATCCAATAAAAATATTTTAGGACCACCACTTGCTGTTTGCATCCCATAAGTAGCAGAAGATAAGTGTGTTTTTGTCATCCTTAATTTGAATGACCAACATATCATATAATTCCTAGTTTCCTTCGTTGTTATAAAAAAAGTGGTAAGCCAACTTAATTCTTCAATGATTCTAAGAACTTCACATAGGACTTCATTTAAAACATCAATATATAAACTAGATTTGATTACTTTAAATTATGTAATTAACTAATCCAAACCGCTTTTTAACAAAATTACTAACACCATGTAATCTTATACCACCAAAATAAGCATCTACATTCATAAAAATGGATAAAAAGAATGTAAGGATATAAAATATACCAGAATATGTACTTTACCTGCATAACAGTCATTCACATTAACATAACCAAGAGCAGTAACAATTCAATACACATAAACTGTCTTTGGTTAACCAAAATAAATGCGCTAATAATTGTTAACTAATTTTGCAGAGGCCAACTTACTGTTCCTTGAGTCTCCAGTAGGTGTAGGCTTTTCCTACTCAAACACAACCAGCGACTATGAGATTCTTGGAGATTCCTTTACAGGTGAACTATGTGAACTATGCTTATTGAAATACCTACTTACGCTCTTCTTATACCACAAGCATCTAAGAATTAATACCACTATTCATGTTTGCCTGAGTTTTTTAGTTTGATTTACATATTACTTACATTTTTGTCATGCTTCTTTTATGGAATTTGAAGTATAGCACATTTAGCACCCTTTTTCACAACAAAATATCATCAAATAAAAAAAGTTACCCACTGAAAGGAAGAGTTATATAATTATAATCTGATGTTGGAGATTGTCATAGGTTGAAGGCGAGAGACAAGCATTGCAGCGAGACAACATGTTCATGCAAATTAGTTTGTGGTTCTATTTAATTTTTGTAGCACTAATGAACTTTTAAAGAAAATGAATGACCTTAACTTGTTTTACCTTTTACTTAGTAATTTCTTTGATTTTATAGTCATAAATTTTTAATTTTCTGACTTATATCCATATTTATATTCATACTTTTAGTATCGGATTTATATCAGTATCTATATAGAAAAATATTGATATAAATTTTTGCATCCGACTAACATTCATATTCGTATATGTATTCATCAAATAAAACAAATATGGATATGGATATGCCGGTATCCAATCCGTATCCGATCTGGTTTAGCCTTAGGTCTTAAGTGGAATAGAAAATTTTTCACCTCTAAAAATATAGCAGCCCATTCTTTTGCAGTGATCACCCTCTAGTAGCCATTGTTGTCTAGTACCGAAGATGCTTGGTCCTTGAAAATAACAGTCACCTCCCACCAAACCTTCCCATATACAAAGGATATGGCATCAGAAGAGCCCAACCTTCAATACTTCAAACAAGGTTACTTCTTTGCATCAACATACCTGTGCAGCGCACGCACATCTCACTGGTTTTTCTAAAAATATTCCACTCTATTTCGAGATTTAAGAAATGATTAAAACATGAGAAATATAGAGAGTAAAATATACTCTTTAATTAAAACATAATATGGGTGTGTAATTTGTCTGATCTATTCATTATAAATATATTCTTAAATAAAACATACATATTATTTTAATAATTTTAACAAATTATCATGAAAGCATTATGGAAATACGCTAACATAGTTAATTTCTTTAATGTTTACAAATTTACTAGGCATATGCAGCAATACAGGTGATCTATGATAAATTTTAATTTTTTGTTCTTTGTTAAACTGCAGAAAAATATAGCATGTTTCAAATTTCTTGGGAGTTTCCTTTCTGTGCCAAGATTTGTTGATTTAAACAAAGTTTTGTTTATTTTCTTCGTATCCAATTTTAAAAATGTGCAGTTGTAATTTGAATTCTTACCCATGACATCTTCATTTGCTCTATTATATAGACTTCATCATCCATGTGATGGATGAGGTAGAAGTCTCTATAACTAGGTAACTTTTGCATGCCTTAGAGTCACAAGTTTGGTATAACAACAATTTGGTTTGGGGAAAGATTCAGAATTTGGATGTTAATGTTGTAACTTAGCAATATCTGGAAGGAATTGGGATACTTAAAGGTTAGAAAAACAAAGTAGAAGAAGACAAGGTACATGTAATATGAACATTAAATGTTTTGCTCGTGCAAGAAAAAAAAAAGGGAGAACTAAGAGTACCAAACAGTTGCAAACAAAATCAGCACTAACAGCAACGAGTAATATCATTAAGTTGTAATCAGTAAGCTTTTAGTGAAAAATATGTACAGAAATCATGAGTAATTCGAGAACATGTCAATAATTACGAGAATATTATTAGTAGTATATGTTGGGTGAGCGTGTGCATGTGTACTCACTAGCTAGAGATGCACTTAATTTGTCAATATGACTTCACCTAGTTATAATCATTTTTAGCTTTTTGGAGTTCTTACCTTGCTTCGTTGTTATTTCTATGGAACCATTGTTGATTAGCAAATGATACATACACTTTTCTGCACAACTGGTTCGAAAAGTTCCCATCCTACAGAAACCGAACCTTTTACATGGCAGGAGAGAGCTATGCAGGTATGCTTCAGCTCTGGACTCTTTTGGTGTTTAATTTGTTGCTTCATAAGTCTAATATTCTCTGGTACTGCACTGCCAGGAAAGTATGTTCCGGAGTTGGCTGAGCTCATCTATGACATGAACAAGAATCCTTCATTGTTTATAGACCTCAAGGGTTTCTTGGTATTCCTCCCTCTTGTGTTTTATTATCTATAATCTCCAGTCTGATTTCAGCCCATAACAGCAATTAAAATTCCTTTATTTCTTCTATGGATGTTGATTAGTGGACAACACCGGTTTACTGCTTAAATAAGTTAATCATATGTTCAACAAGCATCTGTCATTAGTCCTGCAAGACTGAGCAGTGACATGTCTTGCTTACCAAATTTTTATGAAGCATACATAGCTTGACTGATAAGAGTCAATGGCGCATGTTTCTCATAGTCAAGGATACCGAAACTAACAAGGCTGTAAGGTTTTCTTGATTGTCTCCTTGTATGTTATGTCTGCGGTAATTTTCACACACAAGTAGTCTGATGGATGGATGTCTCATGATCTCATTAACTCGAGTTCACTATTCTTGTTCCTGTTTTTTGTAGTTGGGTAATCCTGAAACCTCTGATAGTCATGACTGGCAAGGTTTGGTGGATTATGCTTGGAGCCATGCCATCGTCTCGGATGCAACACATGACATCACCAGAGATAACTGCAAATTTGACAGTGATGACCCATGGAACAACACTAAATGTCGGGATGCTGTCGATGAGGTCCTTAAACAATATGGTGAAATTGATATCTACAGTCTATACACTCCAACCTGCATCCAGAACTCATCAGGTTCCAACAATGGTGGAAGAAGACTACTCATGTTCAAGTCCACCTCCAAGATGGTAAGAGACTTGTTGATTGCAGTTTTAGTTGCCACCACCAATTACCTATAAATATTGCAACAGACCACTCCGTTTTCCACAAGGATCTGACATTTTTCTGAGAGTTCACAAAAAAGACTAATGCCTGAGCAATATTGATAATTATTTTGAAGGGAAAATTTCCAAATAAGAATGATTATTTGAAATTACCTACCAAAACAAGATTATTTTTAGTCATATAAAATATATAATTCTTCTTCATTATGAAGTGCGGACACATTATGGTGATCAAATAAACAGTATCAATTTCAATAATAAATACCAAGTTATCATAATGATTTTATGGAAATATATGCAAAGTGCTTGATCATTTCAATGTTTATCGAGATTTTTAAATTTTTATGAGCTATGATACTAGGTATCCTATACAATTTTAATTCAAGAATTTCCCATATAAAATGTGAGAGAAGCAAAATTGTTTTAAATATCTCAGGAGTTTACTGCATAATAATAACCCAAAAATCGGATTTTTTTACTGCGCCT
The DNA here is from genome assembly GCF_051530095.1 of Phoenix dactylifera. Taxonomy (NCBI): domain Eukaryota; kingdom Viridiplantae; phylum Streptophyta; class Magnoliopsida; order Arecales; family Arecaceae; genus Phoenix; species Phoenix dactylifera. Next base: position 22,393,204 of record NC_143197.1, read on the forward strand.
ACAATGATTGACTATGATTAACATGATTGATTAGATACCGGGGATCATGGGTAGCTACGATCCATGCCTTGATGGTTACACAACATCTTTCTACAACAGACCAGATGTTCAGAAGGCCCTCCATGCTAGTGATGGCCACAACATCAGGAACTGGAGCATCTGCAAGTAACTCTCTCTCTCTCTCTCTTTCTATGTGTGAGTGTGTTTTTCTTATTTTTGGTGATTGTGCTTATAGAAATGTTTAAACTGAGCACAGCAAACAAATTTTTAACGAGTGGAAGGACTCGATGCCCTCTGTTCTCCCCATATACAAGAAGCTGATTGCAGGAGGGCTCAGGATATGGGTCTATAGGTATGATCTCGAAGCTGACATCCCATGATCCATCAGCTTACTATGTTAATATTTCCATGATCATGACATCCATGAAATCCTTGTTTGCTTGTCCAGTGGTGACACAGATGGAAGAGTCCCAGTGCTGTCAACAAGATACTGTTTGGACACCCTAGGATTGCCTACAGTTGGTCCCTGGAGGCCATGGTACCATAAGAAACAGGTGCTGCAGTGAATCATACATCACTTGATTTATGATGCACTGACATATTCATGCATACGAGTGCCGACAGGTGCACGCATGCATGAAACCACATACTTCGATTCTACGTAAACCGATGTGCTAACAAAAATCTGGTACATTTCGTCCCCAGGTGGCTGGATGGCTACAAGAGTACGAGGGGCTAACTTTTGCAACATTTAGAGGAGCTGGCCATGATGTGCCAACGTTCAAACCAAGCAGTTCCTTGGCTTTCTTCACTGCCTTTCTTGCTGGCAAAGCTCCGTCGTCTACCCGTTGAGTAAAACATTTCTCTGAAGGTCTAAAATCAATGGCTTCGTTGCAAGCTACTCAGCTCAAGAATGTAGTTTGATGGTGAATAAACTGGACACAATTTAAAAACAAAAAATAATGTAGAATTGTTGATCTAATCCAAAGTCATTATCTTAGTGAACAACTTGTTTGAACTAATTGTGATTGCGTCAAGAAATAATGTAGCATTTCTTGACTTCGTGCATTTTTATTTTCAGGCCCCAGTCAAAATGAGTTCTCATTTAGTCACACCTCTGATCTTAGATCATATGTTACAATTGATTATAATCTCAAGCCATGAACATTCTTGCATGCATCCACTTTATCTTCATTTACTTCTCCATTTTATCCTATAATATTGTATCATATTGTAATGAAAATATGAACAGTTCGTCATTTCTCAAGAGGTAATATTATTACCTCAATAACAGGGTAAGGGTATCTCTTTCGAGAGCTATTATTGCATATGCAGTTTTCAATTATAGTCAACTAAACAAAGCCCATTTCTATGGCTGCAATTCTAATTATAATTTAATTTTAGGCAATTGAATCACTGGCAATGAAATGGTGCCTTACTATAAACCCAAATTACAGGTACAGTAACCAATCCACAATAACTTTACACTTGACACAATTGGCACCTCTTAATGTTTAATAGACCAAGATTTAATGAAATAGAAAAATCTTGATAAAAAAAAAACTATTTTCAGATTTTCTAGAACAAAATTGAGTTCAATTATTCCAAATCTAATATTTCTAGTTACCATGCATGTATCATAACTGATTCTTAACAAATGCCCCAGGTCATTCATTAACAAGACCCTATCTTCAGAAATGGAAACTTATATTGAGAACGAAGTCTTGCAACATAGGCATAATGTTCTCGACAGACTCAAGCAAGCAAATTTATGTCTATCATAAAAGACACAGAGCAACAACTATAAAAAATTATTTGTATCAAAGCACCCCCTCAAATCCAACTTGCATCTTGATAGATGGAGAAATTGCTGATTGTTGATTTTCTTTTTCCCAATAAATTATGAACCAGATCAACAGTTCTCTTCCAAAGAATATTGTCTCCATTAGTTAGCTGCGACAGACTCTGATTGTAGTTTTGATTTTTCTAAGAAACCTTAATAAGAAATCGAAGGACGTATCTGAAAAGTAATGACTATAGAAAGACTAGGCATCCTTACCATCCCACCCACCACCACTCCAGAAGCGAAGCTCCTTTGCCGAAGTAGTCAAAAAGCCATCACGAAGACACTGCCACCTCCCTGGGCATGTCGCATTGAAATCTGAGAAACTGCTCAGGTATGGCCGCGGACTACTTGCTGCAACCCCAGCCATACTGACCACCATCTCATCCTACAACCTCTCGGGTCCTCCAAAACCTCACCTCCATCTATTCAAAGCAAGGGTTTGGCTTCGCTGTGGAGGAGGAGACCACTACAAGGCCTCATGCAGGATGTGGCCATGAATTGTATATTTATTGACATGAAAAGATAAACTAGGTGAACAAAGTGAAACACATCCTTGTTGGCTACAATAACAAGGAATATGAATAGATAAGTCATACAATCAAGATCCACCGTACTGGTACCGGTCGGCGGCCCGAACCGGTCCATACCGATTCCGTACCGGTTCTTCAACAATAAACTACCGGTACCGGATTCCACGCTGATCCGGTACCGGTCCCAGACCGGACCGGCCCATACCGGCCAGTACGGACCGGTACGACAGACCATGCATACAATACTAAAGTTTGGTAGTAATCTGATTTTAGTCCTGGTGAGGAGGCGTTCAATATTCAAAAGAAAATCAGTTGGACATCTCCGATGAGAAAAGAACCATCACCATTATATCCACCAACAGGGTAGAACTCCCCACAGGCCACACTTCTTCAAGAGGGAAAATAACCTTGAAGGGGAGAAATTGGCTATAACATCACTTACAAATCCCAATACTTTTCAACAAGGTAATATTTTCAAATAAAAACACATTAATTATGTAACTATAAAGATATGGGGAGAAGATTGTGACAAAGAAGTACCCAAAAAAGGAACAAGTTATTTAATCAATTGCAGGCAATCAAAAAAGCCGCAAGGGTCTACAAACCAATTTACAAGGTGAAATGCAATGTTGTGCCAGAAATACAAGGCAAGAGATAATGCTATGTAGCATTTAGGTCATCTAAATGGAGACTAGTTCAGATCTTTTTAAGCAATCACATGAACTATTGATCAGTCTGCTAATATAGAAATCCGCACTTAACCAAAAATCCCAAGTGCGTAAACCAATCTTAGATAACAGCATAGCCATAAGTGGGATCATCCCCACTACATATTTTTCATGATATGCAAATGTGCAAATAGCATATCCGATATACATTTGCTTGCATGCAACATAAAAACTAGACAACTAGAGACATCCATTAATCTCAGATTTTCTAGGATGGTCCGTTACAACACATGTTCAATGAATGGACATGCTGTGTTCATCATTCGTGCTAACAATATTCATTGGAACAGCAAGAACATACCAAATTTTTCTGCTAATACTAATAAGCTTGCCTCGTCATCCAACACTCATTGATTTTTTGAGAAAAGACAGTTCATTGATTAGTTGGTTTTCCCAAACAGACCTGTCAACGTAATCAATCCGAGCAAATATGGCATTTGACAAATCAACCTCACGTGTATTCATATGCTTGCAACAAAGAAAATGTTACATAAATTGCACTATAAAAAAACTTTGCAGGTCATTTGAGAATTGGAAATAGCAGTGCATCAGAAACCTTGGGATGAACATGTATTCACTAATATAGTCCTCATCCATACATCCAACTAAACCATTATTGAGTACAGGATCATAGAGAATTCAAAACTGATGATAATTGGCGCCTCACAAATCAAACACATGCATATAAGAACGGTGACAGAAAATGCTATACAAATTGCACTATAAAAAATTGTTGCAGAATTGCAGGAGACTTGAGCATTGGTTGCAGCAGTGCATGACACAGGCAAAACCCTCTATCATGCCTTGAAAGTAGTTGTAGAGATTATAGAGAAAATCATAACAATACGGCCTCTCCTGCGGAGTCAAAATAATTGTGCAGAATGTATAGACTAAATGAGCTCAACCTTTGAAATAAATTACTGTTTTCTTGAAATAAATTACTGTTTTCTGCTCAAGAAGTAATCCCCAACGCTCAAAAAGATATGTTTTCCCAATTCCAAATCAACTGCTGGCTGATCCTTCACACAATCTATCTTGATCTGCATGGGCCAAGTAAATAACCACCCATTTGTGACAGTTAAATTTTATGCAAACAAAACGGGGTAAACAAATCCCAACTTCATATCTGTATATGACAAAAAAAAGCAATATGATGGATAAGGGAGATGCTAACCTTTCCATTCCCGACTTGAAACTCCAACTTCAAATTGAAAAGATCCCTTGATGATAGATATATCTGTAAAGCATCAGCATGCTTTTTGTTTCCTGAGAAGGAGAGGAGAAATATATAAGAAGAGTAACAATCTTAAAGCTTTGCGTCAAGAGTGTTTGAATACAGGAATAGTAGAACTCCAATAAAGGACCTGAAAATAATGCAAGAATAGCATCAGAATCAAACACCAGAGTAGGCTTTGCAAAGCTGATGACAAACGATGCCCCAGATACCCCACGAAATTCTTCCTGGCAAAATATGACCTGCAAGTAACCATAACTTCACTGGTGATAGGTTCATTTTGAATGTAATAATAATCCTCATCCAAATTTAAGAAAACACAACAGGTACTGGAGCCAAGAAGATAATAGCGAAGTCAAGTTTTAAGCAGTTTAATTATAATATCAAAGGGCTTTGCAGGTAATAGTTGCAAATTTACAGTAAGTTAGGTTTGGCGGCCCATATTTCAAAATTCACAAGCAGTTTAATATTACACGAGCATTCTTTGGATTTCACAAGCTGGCATTAAGATTTCTGCACCGCTATTTTTGTTTGAACAAAAAGCAAACTTAAAAAGTCCCAGTATCACTCACTCATCAAAGGAAAAAAAAGCTATGAAAATTAAGGATACTAAGAAGTTGGTGAATGTTGATTCAAGATACATTAGCATAATTTTGATCATCAGAAAAGCTCTTAGCCATCAAAAAAGCTTCTGTTTCTAACACTCACAGCATCTGATGGAGTCCAAGAATGATGAAGTAAAGGAGAACCCAATGCTTCCCTAATGTATTGCTCCTGCACAAAGAGGAACAGAAAGTGAGAAACTTTTCTGGTTCACTACTAAACAATTACCAAGTTGCAACAAAGAACCTGCAGGATGTTACTCAAAATTACCAAGGTCATACCTGTGAGTTTACAACATTCTCCAGAATATTTTTGTCATTGTCTAGAGGTTTGTAGTAAACCTCCACAATATCAGTCAGTTCCAGTCCAGCTTTCTTTCGTAACTTCTGGACTCTGTTAACAACCTGGGATAAGGAAATTTACAGGCTAGTCAAGAATCAGAAATTTATTCTATCATGCACAGCATATAGTAATCATAATGGCATGAAGATCCTTTAGATGTCCAACCTCAAACAATATAAAAGTATACATTGATAACAGGACAATAAAATGAACAAATGCTAAAGTTTCTGCCAAAACATATTAATAGAAATGGAAGTTACTACAATAAACAAGTACGTAGTCATCTTGGGCATTCTTCTGAAAGCAGAATTTTGATGCAGAGCATAGCTAAACATCTCCACTGATGACTTCAATGGGTGTTTTGTTGAAACACCTTTATTCTAATTTGCAACCCAAAGGTGAAGAAGAAAAGGCTAGGTCATCCTAGCAATCAAGATAATGAACAAAGTATCCCACGGACTTGCCAAGGGAATATCATCATATGACAAGTAATCATTTAAAAATATAGTGCCTTTACATTCTCATTTTATGTCGTTAGCAAGTTAGAGGCACCATGTTGTTTGATTAGTTGAATATACCGTATGGTTGAAGGTTGGAATAAGACCTATTTTAGGATTAGGACAGTGTAAATGACATTTTAGCCTTGTCACCTCACTCGCCTGAGTACTTCCTTTTCACAATCCGTAAGTATGAGGGATCAATTTTTTGAGCTAATTATGATAAATAACTGCACCAACTAATAGTGTTAATGATACATAATATTGACAAATTAGACAATATACATTAATATTTCAATAATAAACTACCCAACAGGTTCCAAACAAGTGGCTGGAAAGCTGTAATGTGGACTTTAACAATGTAAAAATTAAAATCCAAACAGATTTCTAAACAGGAAGAGAGAGAGAGAGGGGGGGGGGGCATTAACAGTTCGTTCAGACTCCACACAGATTCACAAATCCTTATGATGTCAATAAACAAATTAAAAACTCATAATCACAGACAATTAAAATGTATAAAAAATTAAAGTGATAGAGTAGCAAGGTGAGGACATGGGAGGACCTGTAATGGAAGATGAGAAGGCAGGAGATGAAAAGTGGCCTCTGATTAGTGAAAAAAACCCCAAAACAGAACTTTAAAGGTGGATGTGGAGCTAAGTTCATTCAGCTAGGAGACGGCCAAGCTGAAGCCTTTTTTAAAGCATATACCAAAGAAAAAAAAACAGCAGGTTCGCTTGCCTCAATAGAAAGCTAGTTCAGATTATGAAACAAGCCAAGCTTGAACATGTGTTATCAAGCTCGGCTAGAACACAGCTCAAGCTCGATTAACTCCAAACATATAATGACCCTAACAAAAGCAGCTTACTACCCAGCTTGGTTTGGCTTGTTTGCATCCCCAACTAGGTTCATGATCAATCTTTTAGAAGACTAGGATTGTTTAAACCAAAAATCCATAAACTCAAAGGAATTATTTTCCAATCATTCGACCAACATCTCAAGTCAGTTTGCCCTGTTCCAAGATTACAAATTTAAGCTTTGATGTTGATCTCACTATCATGAAAGATTTCATAAGTGAAACATTCATATATAAAAGACCTTTATGTACCTAAGTATGTAGATATAAGAAATTCAGATCCTTTTGGCTATTTACCATATTTTTGTGTTCTGAAAATCAGTACTCTCTCTCTCACTCACTACTAAGAATGATCCAACCAGCAATTAGACATAAGGCTTATGCCAGTGTAAGATTATAGCTTTCCCAAATTTTACATTTAATGTAGATTAGACTGGTTTTTTTATTTGCACCATGCAGACAAATTCATTTCAAATCTATCAATAAGTTGCCCATGACACTGTTGTGGACCAAAAACTGTGCTCTTCTGGAAGAACGAAATAATGAGATAATAATTTACAGGACTTATTAGACTATTTTCAAATAAAACTAACTGCACCCAAAATTGCCATATTTTACCTCGCGAGCAACCCCTGCCTCAAACAATGACTCGTCAGCTTGTAAATCCAATACAACCAAAACATCACCTAAACAGAACAGAATAAATTACTTAGCACCTTAAGTTACAGTAGGTTGTTAAAAGAAGAGGAATCATCTCGTACCATCGCCAGAAGCATCTATTTCTTTCTCCTTTACATTGGCAGGACACTTGAATTCCCTCACTATCTGAAAGTGTAATAAAATTTTCCATTAGCTTTTCATGAAGTTTCCACATTACAAATGAGACAAAATGTAATTAAGCATCTTGGAGATCCATGAATTTTCTGATCGCTGCACTATTTATTCCAACAAGGAGCACAATGTCGATGTTTTTTATGTTCCAGTGAAAATATACGATGGCCTCACTATCTAGGCAAAAGGAAACCAAACAATGACAAATGGAAACCATCAACAATAAGACATAATAAATATGTTGTGGTAAACTCAAATTTAAGCAATATCTCCATTAACCAATAATTCCATAACAATACATGCTTGGCAAACATAAATAACAGGTGTTAATATTAAAAATGAGCAGATTGAATTTCTTAGAGTGTTGGTTCATTATTACATTTATTTCCAAATCCAAGATAGAGATGAGAAATGAATAAAGTATAAACTTCTTAATACATGAAAAGATTATCAAAAAAAAGGGTCATTACCCAGAATCTGGGCAATTCAGGGTTCTAGGAGAGGCAGACTGGGGACAGATTCAACCTTTGGCTTTTTCTTCTTTTTTTTTTCTTTTTTTTTTTTTGGGGGGGGGGGGGGGGGGGGGGGGGGGGTACAAAGTAGCTGCCCCAGGACACAAATGCCTACCACTGCACATTGCACTTGTCAGAACAGGCCTTTTACCAATGCCCCAAGAAATGGCCCCTTATACGAAAAGACTATCGATCTCAAAAAAAATAAAAAACACTTTATAGTGCAGTAAGCATCGCAAACACAATTATTGATATCATAGTAGTAAAATAGGATTTCAACATTAACAAGTTTTTAGTTATATAATAATGTCAAACAACATCTTTTAAATACATAGAAGCTATAAAACTTTTACAAGGGAAAAAGCATAACACAGAGAAAGAAGCAGCATATAAAAAAGCCATTTATTGGACATGCTAAATATAAATGGTATTTGGGCAAAAAAAAAATGGTCCAATGATGACCATGAAGAATCGTAAAGTAGTATTAATTGAAATGTGTGAGGCTTGTCTACTGCTCAAAAACAATTGCAAGAAAAGATCCAAATCTTTAAGGCAAACTTTAATCGGATATAAGTGGTTTACAAAATCTTTTGAGCTTCACATTTGGGACTTGTAACTACAAAATCAACTTCCTGCAGTATCATAATGTTCCTCCAACAACATATACCATACGACCATTAACACTTACCAAATCATGTAGCTACTGGATGAAAAATACTTATAACCCAGTTCTCAAAAGACAAAAAAAGAAGGTTATCTCTCAAAAATCTCAAAGAATGTTTTCCATACAGATACAATGTCTAAATGAATGGAAATTGAAAAGTAATGTATTATGATTGCAAGTATATGAGGAAGGACCTTGATATCAGTCAACTTCAAACAGTGCCCAGAGAAGGTAACTTCTCCAGATCTTTCAAATGCTAAGATGTCGGCCTGTGACATTGCCTTAACCTCCTTGGCAACAGTTCCCATGGCTTTTCCAAGTCGTTTACCAAGTACACTAAGAGAAAACATAGAAGAAATTAAAATAATATAATAAATAATGGAAAGAGCATGGAATTACTAGAGAATCCATAACATACCTGTAATCAGGCTCCGCACGTAAAGAAGCATATTTCAAAGGATCATTGCATGGGACCACTGATTTTATATTGAGTTCTTCCATCACATACTACAAAAGAAACCAGATTTCCGATAAAATAAGAGTTCAATCTAAAAAAAAATAACATGAAAACATCATAAAGATTCAAGAATGCAGAAGTTACATAGGATATAGAAAATTTACAAAATAAGCAAATAGAGCTGCACAGAGTTGTACATACAACTACATATCTGCATATACTACCAAATATATCACCTTATCTCAGGAGCAAAGAAGCTACTTATTTAAAAATAAGTGAAAGATAAGTCTTTTCTTGTTTATTAAACTAACTAAACGGTTTTTTGATGGTCAAGAAGGAACCGTAATAGTTGTTACTCATAATAGGGGGTACATCTTACAATGCCTGATAATGAAGAAATTGCATATTCTAAGAAATTGCATATTCTAAGAAATTGCATAATAGGGGGTACATCTTACAATGATAATGAAGACACTGGAGGATAGGAATTTCCAACATGAAAACCAACTTCCAATATAAACAACCTGTTTTCACTTTTTGCTTTATTAAATTCCTATATTTCTACTAGTAATAAGCAGTATAGCACAGAGTCACAATAACAAAATTACTACATCAATGAAAGTTAGGAAATGCAAAGGTACATAAGCACTAGATGAATGGAACAATGAATAGGGTGTTCAGGTGGATTTAAAAATATAAAGAAGATTGAAATGAGCAAATCAGAGCATGACTGTGATGGGTTTGGTGTTTCCTACACCAACATAACAGAAGAGAGGACCAAAGAGGACTTGGAAGGACAAGGAGATAAGAGATCACAAGAGAAACAATTTTAGAGGATGTTACTAGAGTTAAAAACAATCTACTTAGTTTCTTAGAGCAAGGGTATATGACACATGCTATATATTTTTATTATTACTGCCTACTTTCTCAATGAAATTCATTTTAACAATTGATATGTATTAAGGGAATTGGGGGCAAATGGCCAGCAGGTGCAGTGCATACAAATGTGAAGCTTCATCAAAGCCAAAAATGTTGGTTAATATGAAATCTAGACCTTTGAAAGAAAACAGACTATTATGCATGACTGTTAAAGAGAAAATTTACATACACCATCTCTAGAGAATAATAACAGCCTTATGTCCAAAAGTCAAAACAAAAGAGCAATTTAAAAGAAAACACTATTTAATTTATAAAAAAATGGGTTACTATTTCTACAAACCGCTCTTAGTTTCCCTGCGATGTCTTCAAGAAAGTCACTGTCAGGATGAACAACCACCATCTCTCTGAATTTGAGTAAATATATAAAGGTTAGTCTTAAAACAAACAAGAGATGGTTGGTATTAGAGTAAATATGAGCACAAGCAATCGTACTTGAGTGGTGTTTTAAGAGGCTTGTTATGACGCTCCCGAATGTTACGGGCAAGATCGATGACAGTCATCATCCTTGTAACACTTTGTTCAATGCGTTCCTCTCTCTGACAATGTCGCAGTATAATTGTTCAAATGCATAATAAGATAAAGGGCAAAAAATCGACAGTGATAGATGAATAATCGACAGGAAGACTATGGAAGAGCATTATCACCTTCCCTCTTGTTGAAGGGAAACTACAGTAATGAATGCTTTCCTCGGATCCGACAGAAACCTTGCGCAAATTTTGATAAAGAACCTCAGTGAAGAATGGTGTAAATGGAGCCATTGCTTTACAAGTAGTTAAAAGCACCTGTTGCACACAATCATAAGCTAAGATCACTAAAGCTGGTTGCCTTGTAAATTGTAATATAACATGTTACACGAGAAGTGATCTTAAGGGTAAAGATGGAATGTCTTTGTGGCATACATAACAAGCATATAAAACAACAGAATCTACTAGAAAGAATAAACAAGAATGAAATGAACCAAGTTGGGTATTGGCATAGCACTTCCCATTGCTATTTGGTATGAGACGTCATAAATCTAATTCATTACTAAGAAGCATTACATAACAGTGAGATTCATAAAGTTGAGGCTCGAGATCATATAATTGGATTGGATTGGACACAGCAACTGACAAGAGAACATGTCAAAAGATCATATGCCTACAGATTGGCAACATTATTTTGGAAAATCACATTATACCATGAATGCTGTTGGCAAAAAATCATCCTACCCACGTGTCAATGCAGTAAATCTTACAATTTAACAGATAATCTATTATAACACAGACTTAGGCAAATTTTTAAATTTGCAAACTCTAAAAAAAAACAAAACAAAACACCTAATAAGGTGCAGAATTCAAAAGGAACAACTAGCAGTACATTATACCATACATAAGTTTCTAAATGATTGCAAGCCATGAGTATGCACGTCCAAACAATACAGAGAAGAAAAAGGGAGAATTTTCTTACATGATGAAGAGTGGAAAGTGAAATCCTGCCATCCTCCTCTCCAGTACGCCCTTTTAGCCTCTTACGGTTAAAACGCACATATATATTTGTAAGATTATCGATAAATTTTAGAAGATATGGTACAACCTGCACAATGCACAAAATCAAAAGCATTAGCTAAAAAATAAAAGAGACTATGTGTTACAGTCAATAATTTAACTAAGGCATGCATACAAACCGTGTACAACCGATATGCATCCATCTCTTGGCGGACAAAGTGAACAAGACTTTCAGTAGCAGAGTTGATCCACTGGTCAAGCACATTTGAAGATTTTTGAAGAGTATTATAATCAATAGGAATAAATGGTTCAAAACCCTCAACTTCCAGTCTTTTTGCATTTTGAACAAGAAATCTATATGCATTATACCACGGAAGGAAGACATCTTTCACCTGCTTGAACCAAAGAATGGAGAAAAACAGAGCAAATATCTGAAAGTTTTAATAACAGATGAAGAAAAACATAGTAACTTAAAGGCATGACAGTTTCATGAAAAGAATTGTAATGAAATGAAGAATATATGGCAACACTTACAACACCATATACGCCATCTTTTTTGAACCTCAAAGGTTCTGCACGCACAACTGGTGAATTTATGAGGTATAATCGCAGAGCATCCTGTATGAAACAAATGTAAAACTACAAGAAATATAATTGCAGAAAAAAGATATTACCCCTAAGTTTTTCTACATCTAAAACAAGCAACATGCAAGATGAAACAAAAGAAATATAACTACAAACAAATCTTTTGGAAGTACTATGTTGCTGACATAGGCGTACCGCTCCATAATCACCTATGACTTCCATAGGCGAGGGATAATTCTTCAACCTTTTGCTCATTTTCTTCCCGTCCTCAGCAAGGACAAGACCATTGCATATTAGATTCCTAAATGCAGGTTTTCCAAACAATGCAGTAGACAATACCATGAGAGTATAGAACCTGCAAGATCATGCATAAATAAGTATCAAGAGGTAACACATCGTGCGTCAATGCTTGAAGGACACCATTAATCTTGCACGGACTAAAATTTATCAACCCAGACCTTCTAGAAATAACTGAAAACATCAATTTCAAAATATTGCATGTATGATTGGATAATAATGGCCATGATATTGTGTATGTATAATGAACAACAATAACAATAATAATAGGAGAAGACCAATGAGCAAGAGATCAAGCATGGAAACTTCAACCTTGCATGCCCACTGTACCAGTTAGTGGAGATGATCAGCAACCAAGTCCATGTACACTACAATCTCAGGTATGTACATTCATATAATCATTGTGGCAAATGGAAATCATACAGGGGGAAGAAGATGGATCACTTGCAAGGGATTTGGATCTCGTAGTGATGATTTCAAGTGTAGTTAACCTCCATTAAAACATTGTTTCTCTTTATTCTTCTCAAAATAGAGCACATAATTATTTAAATAGAGGCGATTGACTCACTAAAATATGCAAACTAGACATTTGATACTCTACAGAATCCCATCCAACCATATCTTAAGGAAATGGGATCAGATCACGCCATATATTCTTATGGAATAACCAGGCCAAAAAACATGATTATTGAAAAATAAATTACATCAAAAAGGGAAAGGATAGATAATGTGACATCCCCATGCCCTTAAACAACATTCTCCCTCAAGCATTGTCAAAAACATCCATTGCCGACATACATTACTAGCTTCATCCAGATTGCTCCGATTAATACCAAAGTTCCAAGCATTGGTGTCCAAAGCTAAACTTTCCATCATAGTTAAACGATAGCCCTTTCTCCTTTGGTGCACATTGGCAAAAGTCAAATTCTCTACTGGAAGGGCACAATCTTTACACATATTCCTCTTGAAGACAATCCAAGAAAAATGCTAGTTGGAGAGTTATTGCTTGAAGGACCTTCATTCCAACCTTGATTTCATCTTGGAGACTTCCCACAAAAAAATTCAGGTACCCAATTGGCAACTCTCCCTCAAATTGTGTTTGGCATTCCGAAAGAATTCCAAATTGGTGCAGCTTTGAGTGCTCCTCGAACTTGCATAATCAAGATGGCCAAATTAGTCATAAAAAGCGCAGTGAACTGTGGCAAAAATAGTCCTGTCACAATTCTCTACAGGATGGCATCCCCAAGGAATGCAAGCCCAAGATACCATGTGATCCTTTGGAACATTGTTGACTTCCTTGAATTGTTCTGCTTAGAAAACCCATCTTAAAAGATCCTGACTATCAAATTTAGGAAATCTGAGTCCAAGGTATACTGAACCGGCCCATACCGGCCGGTTCAGCTCGTACCAAACCGGTCCGGTCTCTGACCGGTCCAGTTCAGCCTTAAAAAATGATTCTGAGCCCTATTGGGCCAAAACCAAGTGGTACCAAGACAAAACCGGCCCGAATCGACTGGTACTAGATGCGTACCCGACGAAACCGGACAGTTCCATCCGGTTCACCGGTTCGCACCGGTTCGCCACAGCGTGCGTTGTGTTATGACCAGTTTGATCGGTTCGCACCGGTTCGCCACAGCGCGCATTGTGTTATGACCAGTCCCAAACCGGTCCAAACCAGTTCCAAACCGGTCCAGTAGGCGACCGGTATGCCTACCGATATCAGTTCAGCATACCATGCCTGAGTCTCACCATACAAGTTTCAAGAACCATTAAACCATCTCTTATTCCACGCTGGCCCTAGAAACTTGATAGATCTATAGATGGTGATTAGCTTGCAACATTTTGGGATTGATGAAGGCTCACCATGCACCGAGCATCTAAAAAATCTAGTTTGAACCCTGGTCCACCAAGAAACCAAGGTTGATAAAAGGACTCCGTAAGAGTCTTAAAACCCTATCAAACTGAAAATAAAGCAAACTAAACTAAAACTAAAAATGGAAACTTTAAAATTTATTCTCTTCCATCAGGTGCTATGCTTTCAGTAACAAAGCTTGATCTTCTAACTTTGCTACATCAGAGATCCGACGATGTCTCTATGCGGAAGGATGTGGAATTTTCACAGGCATCCATCCCAGGCACCTACAGGCCAAGCACAAAACTAGGGGGATGAGCAAAAAGGGAGGCATGGTGTGAACCACAATCAGTTGTGGAGATAGAGAGAGATAGAGAGAGAGGGAGGGGGGGAGGGAGGGAGGGAGGGAGGGATTGTTATGGTCAGAATTCAGTGGGGAAGGGAATCGAAGCGTTACATTCAGGTCAATATGCTATTATCACTGCCTCCAACATGAGTATCAAGATGCATAGGACAATCAAGAAACTGATGGCATGCACATACATAATCATAGTGCTGTACAGTAACGTACCTGATGGCATTAACAGAGTAACATGAATTGCTTACGAGTTCTGAAGAAGTATATAACATTAACTCTATATATGCATCCATGTTATGCATTTTGGAATTTATGAAGTCATATAAACCTGATTCTCCGTATATTGGACAACAGTAATTGATAAAAACAACTAACATTTAAAATCATGATTTATGATGGCATGATGTTTAAGCATTTTCGAAATATTTCCAATCTTTCATTCATTTTGTTCAAGAATTATCAGTAATATTATAAATTCTTTAAAAATTACATTGGTTTCTTTTTAAAAAAGCATGTTCCTTGGTTTTGGCTAGTTATAATTGAAGCTAAACAACAGTTTTCAGTTTTAAGCCTAGTTAAAGCATTATAAGGAAGCAAATTTTTGTTATTTGGAGTTGCTAAAGTTACTGTAAACTTTGTTGCTAACAGGCTCCAAAGTTCTTGCCGATAGGGGTAGCACAATCCATACCTGACCTGTCAACCCAACCTGCAACTGATAAGATAAATAGGTTTGGGTTTGGTTTAAACAGGTTTGTGTCCTGAATAGGTAAACCCGTTTTACTTGTTTTTTTAAAAAGGTCAAGTTCACATTAAGGGTTCTGACACGTCTAACCCAGCTAGACTCGTTTAATATCTAAGTTGATTCAACCCTAGCCCATTAGTTCAACATCTGGCCCATTCAGTGTTCAAGACAAGATGGTCTAAGGCAGCCCATCCCTCACAATTTTGCCTCCCATGGTCCCACATCTCTAGTCTCATTTTTCTCACATCCCTCTCCCAAAACCCTCCCATCTCAACTCGCCTCTCAAACCCTTGCCTCACCACCCATCCCTCACAAAACTGCAAACCCAAAACCTCTCCAACCCCTCCAAAGCCCCTTAAATTCCACCCAAATGCTTGCCTCTCAAATCCCATCCTCCCAAACCCTCACCTTCTAGACCCGCCCAATCTCTCCAAACACTCACCTCCCAATCCCCTCCCCTGAGTATACTCATTGGATCTCCTACTTCCTCATCGCTCCCTTCCTCTCCTACTTCGCCGGATCTCCAAGACCCCGCCTATGAGAAGATTTGCAAGAGGGCCACCCACAATGACCTCATTGCCTTTGCTAATGGCTTTTTTACATATTTCATTTCAAGGTCCATAGCACCGAAACTGGAACCCATGCCGGTAGGCCAGTGGTATGGTACAGTACTGTGACATGCCGTTCTAACATGTACCGACTAAGAGAAACCAAAGGGGGAGAGAGGAAAAGAGAGAAAAAGATAGAGGGAGGGATGGAGAGAGAAAGGAAGGGAGGGAGAGGGAGGGATGGAGAGAGAAAGGGAGGGAGAGGGAGGCTCTAGCGCTGCGTAATAGGATGCCTGCCCCTATTTTCTTAGAAAAGAGGAAAAGAGTGAGAGGGAGGGAGGGAGGGGGAGAGGGAGAGGGAGGGAGCTTTCGAGCCCCCTCTCCTCCAGCAATGAGAGGGAGGGGCTTTGTTCCCATTATATTCCTTTTCAAAAAATTTTAAGCAAAGTTAGCAGCTGTTGCTAACTTCACCTCTTATTTTTTGAAATTTTTCATGTGATTCACCCCTATTACCCACCACCAGAGGAGAGGGGGCTTGAAAGCCCTCTCCCTCTCACTCTCTCAGCCTCTCTCTCTCCTCCTAAGTCTCCCTCCCTCTCCCTCCCTTCCTCCTCTCCCTCCCTCTCTTTTCCACCCAAATGCTTGCCTCTCAAATCCCATCCTCCCAAACCCTCACCTTCTAGACCCACCCAATCTCTCCAAACCCTCACCTCCCAACCCCCTCCTCTGAGTATCCTCACTGGATCTCCTACTTCCTCATCGCTCCCTTCCTCTCCTACTTCGTCGGATCTCCAAGACCCCACCTATGAGAAGATTTGCAAGAGGGCCACCCACAATGACCTCATTGCCTTTGCTAATGGCTTCTTTACATGGTTCATTTCAAGATCCATAGTACCGAAACTAGAACCTGGTAGGCCAACGATATGGTACAATACTGTGACGTGTCGTTCCGACATGTACCGACCAAGAGAAACCAAAGGGGGGAGACAGGAAAAGAGAGAGAGAGATAGGGGGAGGGATGGAGAGGCAAAGGAAGGGAGGGAGAGGGAGGGGGGAGAGAGAGGCTGAGAGAGGGAGGCTCTTGCGCTACGTAATAGGATGTCTGCCCCTGTTTCGTTTGGAGAGAGGAAAAGAGAGAGAGGGAGGGAGAGGGAGGGAGAGAGGGAGGGAGAGGGAGAGGGCTTTTGAGCCCCCTCTCCTCCAGTAATTTGTAATAGGGGCTTCGTCCCCATTATATTCCTTCTCAAAAAAATTTAAGCGAAGTTAGCAGCTGTTGCTACTGACTTCACTTTTTATTTTTCGAAATTTTTCAAATGATCCACCCGTGTTACCCACCACTAGAGGAGAGGGAGCTTGAAAGCCCCCTCCCTCTCACTCTCTCAGCCTCTCTCTCTCCCTCGGTCTCTCCCTTCCTCCTCTCCCTCCCTTCCTCCCTCTCTCTTTTTTACTCTCTCTCCTTCCTCTCCATCTCCCTTGGTGGTCTCAAAATGTTGAGTGGAACCGTGTCAGTCCACCTCCGGTCCGGTACACCACGACCCGAGCTGGGCGATTCGGGGTGGCACGGTGAACCTTGGTTCATTCACTTTGGTTTCCCACCACCCTCCCCACTGGCTGCACCACGTGGCCCTACCGAGTCTGGCACCTAGAGCAAGGATTAGATCTTTCCCAAGATGGAATCAACTCAAGGTATGCTACCACTCAAATCCCATAAATTCTAGAATTAGGGTTTGGGAGGATGAAATTTAGAGTTAGAGAGATGAAGGGGGAGGTGAGAAACTAGATCGGGGAACAGATTAGGACAGTCGAACCCCACCCAATCTATTTTTTTAAAAGGTCATGAATGTTGGGATGGATTACTTTCCTAATAAATATATCAGGTTCAGATTGTAATGCTAAACGGCTCAAGTAAGGGTTTATATTTTTTTCATCCCGACCTGTATCTAAACCAACCTGTATCTGAATCCACTTGTATCTGAGCCGACCTATATCTGGCCTAATTGCGACCTTTACTACTTGATATACATGGATTGAATATTGATACTTGGGCTTTGTTCAACATATAACAAATTGCAACACAAGGAAATTTTGAACCATAGTTTGCCAATAAGGCTCCAGACCAACCAACTTGCCACATCACAGTATGAAGGCTAGATAGTTGGCCATAATCAACAATCTGGCAAATATATATGCAGCAAATTAGAAAGTGTTAATAATTAATTTATTTATTTGACAATTTTTTATAATTTCACTACAAGAAAAATTGCTAGCGAAAATAGCGCTTATATGTGATCATGTATAAAAGCCACAACACTAGGAATCATCTTAGTAACAATTTCTGATACAACTCAAAACTAAAGAAAAAGGCCATATGGAGGGGAACCATCAAAAACATAGATAAGGCATGCTATAATGAACTAAGGAACAAGCCAAATTTTCAAATTCATTAATTTAGGACTAAGAAACCAGAATCTTAGAAACATGTTAGAATAATAAATACAACCTACGGAAACTGCTGCAGTAATAGATGAAATAGAAGACTTGCAACAACATAGATGACAAGGGGAACCATGACAGACACATTTAAAATCACTATCCCAATTGGAGATAGATTTTTTATGTCAAACTTGAAAGGAAAAGAAACCAACCATCCACGAGTCTGGTCGAGGCCCTCGGCCACAAAATGTCCTGGAAAATTATTTTCAAAGAGTTCAGCATTCTCAAATGGGTAATGAATATAAGCATACGGCATGGACCCACTCTCAAACCAGCAATCAAATACCTGAAAAGGCATAAGCAACCATCTCTTGCATCAATTTACACCCAATAAAAAAGAATAAGAGAGATAAATCAAATGCAAAAATGAAATAATACACATAACCATAACCAAGTATTTATTAGTCCTTGTCCCCTATATAGACGTCTGCTTTATGACTTCTCTTTGCAATCATTTTATCAAGGGCTAATCTAGTGTTACTGGAAGCTTTTTCAAATCCTTTTTCATAATTTCTGATGTAGGTAATTAAAATTTAATGTGCTAGACTTACTTGTATATGCAAACCACTAAAAGGATGATTTTCAAATTATGCAGAACAAACAAACTTTAGGTGCTGCAATTTATTAATGAGTTGAGAAATCAAGTATAGAGAAAACAATGATCTCAGCTGAGATATCCATCCGGGATTGAGGGATTACTACAGAGCATGATAAATAAAACAAAGAAGGCTACCAAATTATACAGCAGAGGCACGTGAAGCTACATTCAATGTGTTCAAGATCCATTTCTTTCACCAAGAATGTTGCCATAAGATGAGCATCAAAGCTACAATTACACTTCAATCCATGAAGGGAGGCTAAGGAAGAGCTACAAATTATAATAACAGTATTTTAAGAGTATCACAAAAATCCATGTTATGGACTTCTTCAAATGAGAACCTACCAAAAGAAAACCTGGGTGGCTACACATGACGTTACCAATTCTCATGAAAATTTTAGAAGATCCACTTAATGCAAATTGTGCAAAATTAAATAAGTAGCCTATCCTCAGTTTTCATAAAGAAATTATCACAACAGATGGCATCAAAAGTGAAATATACAATGAATTCTGGAAGTAATGCAGAAGAAAATATAGCAAATGATACTTTAATCCAACAAAAAAGAAAGGAAAAGGAGGGGGAAAATTAACTACAATATAAGTTGAATCATAGTGTATAAGTATACATTACAGAAACCACTCTCACAAGAGCAGCGATACGTGAAACAAATCAAGAGTCAACATGCTATACAGTGTCTGAATGAAGCGGATCAAGTTTCCTCCTCCTTTTTGTCTTCATAAAAAATAGAAAATAAAAAAAACCATGCAGTGAGACCATGGTTCTGGACTAAGCCCTACCGGCAAAATGTCTAAATCAGAAGTTTCAGTGGAAAGAGAAGCTTTCATGTTCAAAAGGGTTGATTGTCTATATATTACATAGCATGAATATGTTACCCTGGGCAACACCTCAAAGAAAACCATTTTCAAGAATGGCACATTGATCAAGAATTTCCAACATTTACACTTGCAGATAAAAATGATTGTGTGTTAATATTAAAGAAAAAATTTTCCATTGTATCTCCAATAACCACCTTCATTCACTACCACTGATTAACAGAGAACTTAGAACAAAAAAGGATCCGTAAGGAACTTCCTAGTTTTAAAAGATTATCTCATGGTGATTTCTCAAAGTAAGTGGTATACTGAGACATGCTCTCCTGATCCGAGTCTGGAAGCTTGCCTTTAGAATTCACACGAACTGGTAATAGAGATAGTAAGATGCTACCAGATATTCGGAGGTTCGAGAAACTTACATCCTCGACACGGCGAAGCACACCATACTTTGGACCACGACTATCAGGAATTGTAATATGGTCAATAAAGTGACGATGAAGATCTGTAACCTGAACCATAACCAATAAAGATTGGTATGATATAGATATCCATGTACGAAAAATCATGTATACAACCTGAAAAGCGAAATACTAAAAGGGAGAAAGATGGAACACAGAATATAATTTAACATCAAAAACATAATTCAATTTTCAATTTTTTTTATGACAGAACAAGCAAAAGATACAAAGAAAAATTATGTCGAGCTTCCAGATATATCAAACTTATGTAAATCAAGCAGGCACATTTACCTTAACATGCCGCTTCCATGCGAGAAACTTGAAGGGGGAAACAATGAAACACAAAAATAAACATAGGTAAGAACAAACCTTAACACCAGACTTCTCTTCAAGTTCACCAATGGAACCAATAACAACTTTCTCTTTACCATCCTCACTTATCCATACAGGAAGAGGAGTACCCCAGAATCTACTTCTACTAACAGCCCAATCTCTAGCATTTTCCAGCCAATTATGAAAGCGTTTTTCCTGCAGTCAAGTTGTCAGGTAAGGAAACAAAAATACATAGAAATTGCAATTTGTTTTGTGCATGCAAAAAGCAAACAGAGGCATGATGCTCGTAGCATAGCAAATGCAAAAGATATCTGACTTCAAATCTGCTTCAAACCACTTAGGCTATCAAGCAAATGAAAACATGATCACGACTATAATAAACATCTGTTATCACATTCTTTTGCTTTTCTAGTGATTATCCCAACTATTGACCATCAATGTGAACCATGTTCCATCATGGAAGATGACCGATGAGCCATTGCATTATTCAGGCACAAGCCAAACTGAAGTACCAACCTACTTCAGGAAAGAAGGGTAAGCAGCACCAACACCTTCCCTCACACTAAATAAGGCACCTATGATGTCCACATTTCATTAATTTACAGGAGTGATTAGAGTAAATTTGGATGGTTTCAAAAAATTGAGGTACTTCTCCAACAATGTAAGAATTTCTCCAAGAATGTGTAGCAATGGCACCATTCTCTTACTATTTCCCTTCTTGCATCGTGCTAGTACACGAACATACAGGGAGCAAAGACAAGTGTTAACAACAGATTATGGGAGAGGCTAGTGCAACAAAAATTTACTCGGACCAAGATTTGCCGAACCGTCCCAAACCAAACAGTTCTGGCGTACAGAACTAAACCAATCCCTAACTAGTACAGTTCGTCTCATCAAAACGATGACACGTTCGAGGGTTTTTGCCTTTTCGGTCTCATTTGCTCTCGTTTCTCCATCTCTAGCATCCCCTCACACTTGTCTCACCCTCACCGAGTGACACCGATGCATGTCGCACTCCAACCCCCCATCTCTCCTTCCCTTTCTCTCCCCCATCCTCTCTCCCCCTCCCTCCCTCTCATTCTCCCTCCTCCTCCCTCTCCCCTGATGTTGTCAGGCAAGGGCTCCTCGACACCACCATCTTTTTCTTGAGCACGGTCCGCGCGTCCGCTACCATGACCACAACGTCTCGAGCCTTCTCCTCAGAGGCTAGAGACCACATCTTCGCCCTCCCGACCTAAGGGTTTCTTCTCACCAGTGTCCCAATCCCTCCATCTCCTTCCCCCTCTTCCTCCCTCTCTCTCTCCTCCTCCCTCTCCCCCTCCTACCTATTTCGATACACTTTGGCATGATGCGGTATGGACCCATACCGTACTGTACCAATAGCCAATCGATATAGATCATGGTATCGGTCCGGCGAACCTTGAGATGGGCAATCTGCATTCAAAAGTAATGCAGATCTAGTATGATACTTTGGTGCCAACAGAACTAATTATCTAGCAACATGATAGGAAAGGCCAAGGATTAAGATGCCAATTGTGCCTAGTGGCAATGAAGCAACATGTACCATGTTTGTGACTTCTCAACATGTCGCATAGCTATATCCCAAGTTTTGTCCTAAGTATGTAAAGTACTAGCATGGCATGAGGCCTACCTTGCCAATGCCAGGTTATAATAGCGGAGCAATACATCACTTCAACTCGGGCAGGGCATATACAATAGATGGTAGTCACAAACTCACAATGTTCAGTAAAGAGAAAAGATTAATATGGCTTCACACTGAATGAATGTCAAAAAGAAGTATTGAAGAAATCCATAGGGTGAAAAGATCTAAAAATTAGACAAGATGATACAAAACATATAAAACTCTACTGCAGTCATATGCAGGAGAATGTAGTAAGAGCTAGGGAAGAAAGATGTTCAAGGGAGGGGGGGATACCAGGATCATCAAAGCCTTCAATAATAGGATTAACTAGGGTAAGCGAAGAGGAGATCCTCTGTGATGTTATTTGATTGAAAATCAATATTTGACGTCAAAAAAAATGCTGTAAACATTACAGAATTAACTTCATGGAATGCATCCAATTGATATATAGCAAGGAGGTTCCTTACATATATGATGACCATTGTGTTCACGACGTCCATGTGGTGAATCAAAGGTAAATCAATGGCCCCAACTACCAGCTAAAACCATAACATTTTGGGCGAAAATGCACCAGTGTTGGTTAGAAGCAATTGGAAGCCAGCCTAATTCCAGAGTATTGTTGGATTCTTGAACAGCTCCAAGAACAAATCAAAGAACCAGGAGAGCTGAATTTAATGCGCATATGCCTCCTACTGTCACTTTAAGTTGTATTGCTACATCTTTAACTTTGGCAAGGAGAAATTAATCTTGACTTTTCCAAGTTTCAAGTCATTTTCTGAACTTTTTGAATTGCCCATGATTCCTTAAAATAATACAACTGGTAATGCAACTTTGACGTGCAAACTCCTGACATATTCAGGAAATAAAAGAGTGCAAAAATTAAAACCTTGACATATTCAGGAACCCAGTATGTCTGTTTGTTACTCTCTAGCAGCTGCTCTTTGATCTTTTCAACAGCAACAAACCTATAAAATACATTCTTAACAAACTCAGCATCTAGTACAGCAAAAAGAGATCAACATCTATTAGACGGATTCTGATAAAAGAACCAGAGGCAATAGGAAGTTCCTTCATGACCTGACATTGGTCTTTTAGAAAATTTTAGTCAATGAGAATTGTAAAAGCCCATCAGTTCCAAACCATTCATACTACAGAATTATTTAGAAGAAATAACCAAACATTTCCACATTATGTACCTGTTAAAGTTCGCTAACTGCTCAATTTTCAGATTGCACAGTTGTCAAAAGCTTCAAAAGGGCATATATCCAAAGAACAGGCATAGAGAAGGAAAATGAAAAATGAGTGTAACAAATGAAAAATGACTAACCTTACGAATTATTACCTGCAATTTTATTAAAAGGTTTGACAGTATATGCCCTTATGTAAGTCATGAGTATTTAAAAAAAAATGTAGTAAATGAAAATGACTAACATTATAAACTATTGCCTAGCTCAGCTATACTATTTTTTTGCAATGTCTTCCTTAAGAAAGATGATAAATGTCGATTTGAGGGGGAAAAACCATCATACTATAACATGCACAATATCTTTCTTGATGCAGGAAAAAATGGTAATGAAATTTGAAGTCCTTAGTGTTATGTTCTTAACTAAAAGTATTATTTTATTTTTAAAAATCCTTTAAGCTAAATGCCATTATATGGATACAAATACTAAATTGAACTTTATGATTAATGAAAGGCCACATTTATTGGGCCAAAAAATGCAAACATGTGAAATAGAGTAGATCAAGCACCAGGCTAGACTAAGCTTGGGCCGCGCTCTGCAGTAGAATTTAGACCCGATGTCTATCCCCAGGTCCGGCCCAGCCCGAACATCAGGTTTAAATTTTTGCCCAAGTCCGATATAATATTGTAGAGCCAATCCCAGGCCCACCACCAGCCCGGTCTTCTATTTATATCATGAGATTAATCATTTTTTTTAAATATATAATATATTATTATTTGATTATAATATATAATTAATTAATATAATTAACATATAAAATGCGTGTATATATATATATATTCTCAGGCCGAGCTACGTCATTTTTTAAAGTTTCCTAGACTCGGCCCAATTTTTTGATCGGGCATACTTTTTTGCCCAAGCCCATGCCACAAGCCTATTTTTAGTGCCCAAGCCCACTAAATTTCGGCCTGGGCGGGCCACCAGACCCGTGATCAGCTCTAATGTGAAGCGGTGCTATATGTGTTGGTTTGCATTAAAACATATCAAACATATCAGGCCACACAAATTCCATACACATGACAAGAACCAGCAAAATGTGGTACAGGCCAAGCTTTTCTTTTCTTGGGGAGGGTTTGGAGAGCAGAAGAAAAGCATATGCTAATCACAACTTTATTTTCTCAAAGATTCAAGCTAGCACATAAAGATAACAACATTTGTTTCAATTTCTTTGCAATATCTTTTTTTTGATAAAATCTTTGCAATATCTTTTGAGAAAACCAAAATTGTGTCATTTTTTATAGTTTAAATGCTTGAAATTATGATAAAGAATACCTTGAACTCACTAATTTTGGCCAGCTGATAATCATGGACAGTGTTGTTTAATAACATATGGGAAGGAATGGATTTCACCCAAGTACTACCAAAAAGCAATATATTTCTGAACAAAAAGGCTAATCTAGTCACATTCCTTACAATTGATTTTGGATTTTCCACACAATAAGGGTCAGTCTTCAACCTAGCTGAAAAGATTTAATTTTGAATTTAAACCTGATTTTAAAATTAATATCAGAAAATAATTACTAAAAAAAATGCACGTTGTTACATAATTGTAAACTGGTAGCTTACCAAAAATGGCTAGTAATAACAAAAATTTGGGTGCAAAATAAGTTTAGTACATATCTGCCCCCAAAATTAGGACAAATTGAAAATGAACTGACTAAAAGTTATGTACTTGGATGATACTATTATAGTTATCCGTAGCAGACAATGACACTGAAATTTTCCGAACAAAGCAACAATGAAAAGGTAAGGTTAATAACTTAATATAAATCATTTTGATTGCATTTAAACACAATGAACAACTGAGATACGGAGCCTTGTTGATTGGAGTAAGACCAACATAAAATATAAAACTACAGTGACCAAGCCGAGCCTAGAGGAAATGAAAGAAAACACATAGCTCCAGAACCTTCACTTACCAACTTGGAACAGCCCTGTAAAGGAGAGGAGTGTCCGATCTCCAGCAGAAAGGATATGCATGTGTGATACTCCCTATACTCACAAGTCTTCCTTTTCCCTGTTGAAATTTCACCAAATGTGTCTTTCAGAATGTAAAAGATACAATATTTCCTCTTTCAAGAAAACCATTTCTGACATTATACAATATTTTGATTCAGGGAAGAATTTTTATGTAATAGACCTAGTATAGCAATACATGCCGAGAATTAGCAGACAAAAATTTACAAAATACAAATGACTTATTGGTGATAAAGAGGATTGCTACTGTGCTTTCATCCTAAAAGTATAGTTGAATTAAAAATATTTAGTATTCCATAAGAACAAGAAATCAAATAAAGTATACGATTTTAATCTGCGAAAAAACTAATTTTCAGAAACTCATTATCTATATGGTTAAACTTAATATTCTGTTACTTAAATAGTTTTGATCATTTTACTTGGCATTCTATCCTGAAAAAGGTTTGAAATACCCGAAACAGGGAAGTACCAGTCACGCCTTGGTATGGTATATATGGCGGTATGCCCTTGTATCTACTCCTGGCTTATCAATGGGTATACAGTACAGTACAGTATAATTGGTTATTAAACCCTTGAGCTAGAACTAAATTTAATCCAAACTATAAATCAATAATAAAAAAAAGATAAAAAAATAATATTTATTGAATTCATTTGTAGAAATATATTGCACTAGAAGTCAAATATACTTCATTCCAATTGGTTTTGATTATTTGTTTAGTCTCGATAATCATAGCATGCAGACAATATGTTTCTCTTCCACATGGCATTACAGCAATTAGTATAAAAGATCAATAGTTAATGGCAGAACAAAGAAATATATGGCACAAGAAAGGGAAAGAGACATCAGCAAAGTTGCTCAAAAGCATTTTAGTGCACTAAATTTTAGTCAATCATATTTAAAATTTTATAGACAGTTTAGAATGAATATTAGGCACCAGATAATTGTTCCATACATAGATAAGTTTCTCAAGAAATACACAGGCAAAACAGATCTGACTCGACTTACCAAATCAGGGAAAAGTCCAAGTTACATATAATGAAACATCCAAAAAAAAGGGCATGAGCACCAACTTCTTTATAGCAGTGCTGTTAAGATCGGGATGGAGTTATAAACGCAGAGAGGACTAGATCGAAAAGAATTGTCGATCGGATCATAGATCGTAGATTTTTTCTGATTTCTTTTAGAATGTTTAAAATATAAAAGATATGTGAAATTGAAGTATGAGTAACTATAAAGTAAATGAATGGAGAATAGAAAGCCATACATACAAAAACTTTATTTTTCACCAATACATGTACATATATAGCATGTCTATATGAAATAAATGTTTTGTTCAGTTTTTCAAGAAATTTATACATTTGCACTCAATCTCATTATCCTTTTAGGTAGATTCTTTTAGGAAACACATGGACTAATCATTAACATATTGCAGCAAAAAGACAAATATTAGCAACTTGTTTTAACTCTATGAACTCCAATAATAGACTTGCTAATTTTACTTCTCAACAGCGACTGGTGATAAGTAATTTAAAAGCCACATAGTCACATAAATTCTGAAAAATGAACCTGCCCATAATTTAATATGTAAATATATAATTAGCACAATCAAGCTGGATCTATGATCCGAAGGATTGTATTGTCATTGTATGGATCTAAATCTTCTGGTCATACACTAATCCCCATCCAAGGATGGGACCCAGATCATTTAGAGTTGTTTTAATCAGGATTGTAAGATCTGGATGATGAATTGTAAGACTTTAACAAGAATGCTTTATGGTACATTTAAATCTTGAAAATGAAATAGCAAAATCATTATACCTCTAAAGGTTAATAGCAAAATCATTATACCTCTAAAGGTTAACTTTACCGGATTTGGGATGGACATTCCAAGAATACATTCGACTAACTTTTAATTACCAAGGCTGAAACTTTCGTGCTAATTTTCCCCTCATGAACTATGAGGACCATTTGCTCCTCCTTTTTCATAAATCCAGATTTACTAGCAACCCAAGTTATTTTCTTGCATCTAACCTTGTTCGTTGATGAACCTCCAATGAGCGATCACAAGGTGCAGCCAAGATCTCCTCTCCCCAAAAAAATGGAGGGATTGATTAAGAACTAGAGGACTCTGCTATACTAAGACGCACCCTTTGGCCAACTAGATTAAGGCAAATAAGAGAAGCCTTTCTTTCCCCATTTTAAGAGATGAAGATTTTAGAAAGCCAAAACCCAAGCATCAATTTCCTCCGAGACTTGAAAGGGTAAACACTACCAAGAACCCTGAGGTTGTTTTCTTCGAGATGAATGGACAAACAAATTAGAAGTCAAATCACAACTTTGCCCTTCAAAAGATTGATGAGGAAATGGAGGGAATGAGGTACAAAGGAAACTAAAAATTTACTTTTTTGGTGAAAAAAGAGAGAATCAAAATTCTAATGTGAGAGATTTCAAGGACCAAATCTCAGTTACCAAAATCAGGAGAAGATATGCGGGAAGCAAATATTTTAGAAAGATTTTGAATAAGAAGCGCTTAGGAAAATGGGTGCAGGTTCAAAATTCGGAGATTTATGCCCATGGGTAAAGTATTCCATCTAATAATGATGAAATAAGTCAATTCATCGATGAACTAGCCCTAAATAATACTAGGTTAAGATGGGTACTGAAAAACACAAACAAGAGTCATAATTGTTGAGATTTTATAAAGATTAGAGCAAGATCCGCAATATTGATACCTTATCGGTTTGGTACGGTACACCTATGTACCGAAATAACACTCTAACCATTTTTCTCAATCTTTAGCTCAGTATGCCTTGATACAGGTTGGTACACCTCGGTACGGGCCGATATGCACTTCGGTACGCCTCAGTATAGATCGGTACACCTCGATATGAGATAGTACGCCTCGGTACGGGACTTATACCAACTGAAATTTAAGTTTCATACCGGCTTCCTCCCAATACAGTACAGGTTGGTACGACAGACCATGGATTGGAGGTTGTTAAATAATTCTAAAAGATTTCAAAAAAATATACACTAAATAACTCCTACAAAAGATACAACCACCAAAAATGCACATTAGTATTTGAAAATTTATATAGACCGAGAAACTCAAATCGATTTTTCCGAGTTATAGTTTTCGTTACTGCCTACAAGTTTCTCATTCATTTCATGTTCCGCGCAAATAGAAACCTTTAGGAATGCCGATCTTATTCTTCCTATGTATGAATCCTTCCTTTCATGCAAACACTTTTGAAATGGACAGCTACGTCCTGAGTTCAATTTTAGATTCAAGTTTTTAAAGGGTGTAAGGTTGATCATTACAATTTTTGGTGGAGTAGTAATTATTCATGTTCGAAAATGTATGTTTTGAACAATCCACTTATTATGATGTTTGCTAGAGCAAAGAACTACAAAAAGACCATTTCTATTCTTATCCATAAAAGGGATTACACTCATGTATTAATCAGGGGAAGCACCCTTTAAGATAGGATTCTGCTGCAACTTTTTGTCCGCAAAGAGGTATTCCTTGCATGTTCTTGGGTATCCATGGTTCACATTATGCATGATAGATCTTCTTGGTCAAAAACCACAGCAAGATTTGTTTTTTGTAGTCTAATAGTAAGAGATTCATTGTATGTGAAACTCTTGCACTTGGATCTCATTCAAGAAAGGATGAAAAGCAAAGTATTGATAGCTTTTCTGCAGTCTCTTTTATTTGAACATCACATCCATACTTTCATAAGCACAAAAAAGACATGACAAATAAAATTAAAAAAGGTGATGAAAATCTGTTACTATTGCAACACGTCCATTATAGAAGATAATTTACTTTTCTGTTGCATGTGTTTCATTACTCCAAGTATAATTAAAGCATGTCATCGTTTTTGGTTGTTAGTTTTAGAATTTATCAAATTAGAGCAAAGTGACTTCTTTTGCAACAGATATGAAACAATACAAAATTAAAAACTAACCGAAAATTCAGAACAATAGCAAAAATATGTAAAAAGTTTATCAACCGCAATTCATAAACCCTGAGATATTTTTTACTACTCCAGAAGAGTTTCTGAGAAGCATTTATGGTGCTACCACGCACTGTACTACACTACTACTAGTTGAGGCAAACTTAATTCAAACCATCCAAAATTTAACATATCTGTAAGTTAGATAAAGAAGCATATGTATCAAGTAATGCTATAGCTCATACTGCATATAATCTTACTTTGTAAATTTTGCAGTTCAACAAAAAAAAAGGGAGACATGCATATGTAAACAAACAGAAATGAAATTTTTAATAAGATAGTATATGGATGTCAGCTGCAGTTCTTGCCTTAACCACATTTATGATATCCTTATCAGCATCCTTGACATAGTGCCCATGGAAGTCAGAAACCTTCTCAGTAAAGCAACCATCGGCATCAACTGCCACAATACGATCTTCATCCTAATATGTGGATGACCAGACAATGGAACATTAATGAAAATCACAAGCTGATCGTCAGAATTTTAAATACAAAGCAATATCAGTTCTCTTTTGGCTGCAAGGATATAGTTCAGTTCTCTTTTGGCTGCAAGGATATAGTTGAAGAGGAAAAACAAACACTAAGACAAAGACATGCCCATCAATATATCTCTCATAAGTAATAAAAACTCATTGTAAAAAATGGAGATAACATCAAAACATGTTTTTCACAACCTTTCTTGTAGGATGATGGCCAGCACATTGTAGAAAGTTTACAAGTTTACCTTCTTCATTTACAACATAAAACTAGTACAGAAACAAACTGTCAACAATATGCAAAAGACAGTTATGTATTCAGAGCAAACTAACAACTCTCAAGATACCATAACTATAACCAACCAGCCTTAACCCAACTATTTGTTGGCTTAAATATATATGATTAAGGAACTCTCCAGATCATAAGGTGAAATATTGGACATAAAGAATATTTATAGATGATTAGAATGCTAGTATTCAATCTAGAACCACAAGGTTTGTGTGCTCTCTGGAAAGCACATACTGATGAGCAGCAAATGCTACTTCAGAAATATGAAGTACAGCTTTGGAAATTAAAGTTTACATACCTATCATAATAAAATGAGAAATATGTTGACTTCAGCCAAAACTTATGCCGAGGACAGACTCCGAAATGATCTTCTATTTTCATTATCTTAGATCTATCTTCGACCTTATTGATAAAATAAAGTGTTGATACTTAAGTCAGACCTTTAACAGATGTTAGTTTTAGAAGTTACATTGCAAATGATATAGCGCAGAATGATACCAGAAAATATGAAAGATCAGAATGGTGTTCAGTCAACAAGAAAATAAAGAGCCAGTACCCAGGTGCAGATGTTTTATAGCAAGCCCTGAAAGGAAGGTCATCACGACCTCCTTCCCTTTGTTCAACACCCTATTAGGGGAGGCAACCAGTCACAAATGCAGCAACCTCTTGGATATTGGGCTGCTATGCCTTTTGCTGCGGAGATGCCTTCTTTGGAACTTGTCCCTTTCTGACCTTTCCACAACCATGATGTGCTGTTTTGTCTGAATGGTCCAGAAGGTGTGGTATAAGTGCTTATACCAAGGCAAGCTGGACTCTCCATCATCTTTTATAAGGCTGGCTAAGATCCTTGCCAAGTAGCATTTGAGTTCCCCGAGGATGGGACTAAAACAAAACAATGTAACATGGATCAATTACCTAGGATGTGTTGGTGCTTGTTGCCTCTTACAGTCTTACCATATCCTTAGCTTTTTCAGATGAAAATCTGTAGATTATCATGCACTCTTAGTCGGATGGTGCCTTGAATCCCCAAGATCAATGTGGTGGGTTAAGACATTATACAGGAAGTTGATGGCTTGAGCCTTGTTGTTGGTTGCTCTCCCCTGTCTCTAGTGCTGCATGGGTTGAAAAGGTACCATGAAAATCAAGGCCGAGCAACTGTAGGTATAACTCAAGCCCGCCGTACCGACCGTATCGACATACCGGTGGGTGCTGGTATCGGTCCGATCGATGTACCGGTGGGTGCTGGTACCAGTTCGGACCGGTAGCACTGGTTCGGTTTGGTTCATACATCCAAAAGTCCCAAAAAAAATTGAAACCAGTACGGGCCATTATGGTTGGCCGGTTCAAGCCGGTATAGATCGATACCGACCGGTATAGGCCGGTACAGTTAGCCGGTTCGGACCGGTATCGACCGGTATGGGCCGATAAGATCAGCTGGTACGGGCCGGTACAGTCTAGTATAAATTTTTAACACCGAACCGGACCGGTCAGAGCCGGTACCGATTCAGTACAGGCTGAACCGGCCGGCCGGTACGGGCCGGTTTAGCATTCCTTGGGTACAAGAAAACTTTTGCACTGTAGTTAGGTAGATCAAGACTTACAATGCATCTCCCACCACACCAAATACCATTATTGCTAACTTCAGTAATCTCTTGTGGCAACCTTCAACGGTTAAGTCAGCCAAGCTTATGGGGAGGCCATTCAACTTGTTGATTGACTCTCCAAACATGGTTAGCCCATGGAGACAAGGCAGACAAGCTGGGCAATTTTCCTATTCAACTTCTTAAGGTTGCTGCTATTGTTCAGGTGCCACACCACTTCCCCATGATCAATGTAACTACCATGTAATTGTTTACCTTCCATGCAGGAAAGAAAAGAAGAAAGGGGGGAAAAGCAAGGAACCAGGTGATGTGTTATCCACTGTTAAAAAGGATTATAAATCTTAGCAAGGGCAAAGCTTAGGTTTAAACATTGGTACTGAAACTTGTACTGTTTTTTCATTGGAACCGTACGGTACCGGTACTAATGGTATGTAATGAAACTGACATCACCAAAAATATTGAAAATAAATCGATACCAATGACAATCAAAATACACCAGAATGGATCAGTACATGCATTAAAAGTTGATGGTTTCAACGTTTTGGCACCCATACAGGTGCCAATTTCGTGTTGGAACAGTATTGGTAGTAATGGTACTATACCAACCTACCACATTTCTAATCCATGGGCAAAGCAAAGAAGACAAAATCCAGTCACAGAAGCTGAAAAATGCTTGTTGGGCCTAAAAATAGCAAAGGAATATCATATTGCAGGTAGAATCCAAGCTTCTAGCCAAGACCTTTGAGGAGGCCTCCATGAGTATCATTCAAGACCAGAAGATGTTGATGTGGAAAAGAATAAGACACAGTTCAAGTACCCTACACAAAAGCATACAGAAGGTGTGAAGAATAATTGTATCTCAACCCCTAAGGCTTCTTTCCTTTCAAAGCTCACATTCTACAGGTAATTTATCCAAGGCATATTTTGCATGCTTACTCTCAAGTCAGATGTGCATGGCTGGCTATCCAATCCATACTTCCCACAGCAACCAACATTCAACAGCATTCTGGAAACTTCAAAAGCATATATCATATAATCAAAACCAAGTGATGGTTAAAAAATAGGCAATTTTCAATGACAGGATTGATGGCTTGTTTTAATCGAGGTTTGAGTCTCCAAACCACTTGACTTTGGAACATATATGTTTGAAGATACATGGATTCCAAAGAACATTCTGGACAGATGAGTAACTATGCATTTTTACACCTGAGGCATGTTAGTCATGTCTTAAAGATATTTAAGTAAATCCTTGTATGTAAAAAATATATACACAACGTATGCACACACAGACACACAGATACATTTATATATGTACATACCAAAGTGCAGACATAAACATCATGTACAGGCATATTTTACATGCACAAATATATAATCTTTTATGTGTATATCTGTTTGTCTGCATTCGTATAGACATGCATATATACACGTGTGTGTGTGTGTGTGTGTGTAGCCAAAGAGAGAGGGAGAGTGATGCCCATAATGATACCCTACTACAAGGCATAAAATGTCGGGTGAATTTTCTTGTTCACTAGCATGCATGCTTCGACAAATAGTAAATGATGTCATGAATTCCTAAATACAAGGCATGTATCATAAATGTCTAAGGATCTAACCTTTTGAATTATACCCGAAGCAACGCAAACACGATAATCATCTTCACCAAATGCAGGAGCACAATGGACAACACCAGTTCCACTATCATCAGTGACATAATTGTCTGCAACCACCTGGAATGCTGTTTCTGAAAACTCTAAGAAATAATCAAACAGTGGCTTATATCTGCATTAAAATTTCTTTGTAAGTCAATATACTACTTTATTGACGATAAACATGAAACAAGATTATAAAAAACATTAAAAGGATGATAGCATCATAAATTTATTTAGGAAATTCATACATTATCTTATTAAGTTGAAAGGCATGAACTTTAATGATTTATTATCATACAACTAGAACAAGGGCTCTGAAAACAAATGCAAAGTTGTTTCAGGTGCAAAAAGAGATATTTGCATATTATAGTTTATTCAAGTAACATTTTGCTAGTTGATCATGCTTAAATATTATATAAACCTATCAAACATGCTGGCCGATGCACTCCACCTTTGGTTCTCTTGAAGCATCTAACTCTTGAGACGATTTAACTCACCAACACTCATTGATGCTTAACAGTATCATACAATGTCAACATAATCCATGTAGATGCTACAATTTCTTGTGAGCAGCACCAGATATACATTGCTCCAAGTTGTCAAATCTTTGAGTCCCGCAGCAACTGTTCCAATTATTGAACAGTATACACACGTCTATATGCAAATAGTTATAATATATAAGAAGTTCAGAAATGCAAAAGTATCAAATTTCTGAAGATTTTTTGGTGCCAAATATTTGGAAGATTGACACTGACACTCGCGCAACATCTCTTGATAAGATTTAATAACTGAAAGGGGCAGATATCTTGTGCACTAAATAAAAAGCTTGTCTGTGAATAGATACTAAAGAAACAAAGATCAGGATTCTGTGAGTGAAATTTTGTAAATGATTCATGAGTTTGAAAAGGTCCTACTATTTTTTATAGAAAAGAAAATCAATCTTGCCACGTTCTCCGATATAGCACTTGTCAAATCCAAATTGTGCTCTCTACGACAAAGTAGAATTGCTTCAAATATAAATAAAAAAATAAAATTTGTGAAAGGATGTAGTGAGAAGATGGCGCCTTCCATCTTGTTCATTAACAAGGAGCTTGCAGAGCCACACAATAGGGTAGCTAAGTTATAGGATGCACAGCAGATATTATGAAATTTACAAGAATTTGGCCTTCAAAGATTTGTGATGAGTAGTCGTGGTTATATTTAGGAGAACGTAATATCCTTAGAGAAAGAGACAAGAAAATCTCAGGAGGGCTGAATGTCTCTTTCCCAACATACATATATAACTCACTATGAGTGCTACAAGGTTCATTGCGGCATCAAATCAAAGGCCAAACCATCAAAGGTTGTGTAGCTTCTTCTGAGAGCAAGTTATTCTAACACTAAATTAAAATTTCTGTTCATTCCCTAGATAGCATAAACAAGATTCGTTTGTTAACAACTTTGGCATTGGAAGATGCCACTAGCTAGGTCATTTCCAAGTTGTGACAGATCAACATGAATGGGTAACTATTATAAGTAAAAGGGTGATGAGGTTACTTGTCCTATCAGAGCTTTACATTTACATGGGTTTTTCTCTTCCACATTTGGAATTATTTTTTATTCAGTTGTAGTCTAATTTTCATATCAAGCATATTGATCTTCAACAAATAAAAGAATGAATGAACAAAAAGATACTGATATGCGAGATATTATGATTACTCACATAGAATCCTTGATACAAGAACACAAACAGATATGTACCTTAAGCCCACCAGGGAAGAGCCTGCAATTTTCCCAAGCAATTCATATGACCCAGTATCTGGTTCACTCTTAACTTTAGCATCCTTGGTTCCTTTACTCTTAGAGTTTGAGAGGGTTAAATCTTGCATGGATGCAACTAGTCCGTCTGCTTTTGATTTCCTTTTGGGCAACTCTGATAATCGAGACTCCGCAACAATATAGACTGTCCCGGAAAACTTGTCACGAACCTGATGATTTTAAGGCGATGTGAAACCCCAAGAAAGAAAGGGTGTGGGGAAAGCACATGGGAGATAATATAAAAAGTATCATAGTGGACTCAACAATATGACATTTTAAGGCTAGTAAAAGAAAGCTCAGTTGCATATGCTATATGTCATGCATAAAGAACAACCTTCAGAAAGCAACTTAAAAATGAAGGAAAAAAATAAGAATACAGCCATATATCATATATTGCTGATGAGCATCAATAAGGAATATTCAAATGAGCTCATTATGGTATTGCAAAAAATAGCAACAATTCATACTCCATCAGTGCATGTCATGGGTGAGTAGGACATATACCTCATCTACATCCATCTACGTATTTGATTTGGTCTTGGACAAGGACAAAAGATCAATTTAGAGTATATGATATGGTTTTTAAGCATAGGTCATGAGTTGATCAAATTACATAAGTAATAAAGACAGATTATTTGTATGTTGTTTCGTAGGTTTGCTCTGCCTAAGATCTGGAATCTGGATTTGAAAATATTATTGATGTTAAGAAGTCAAAGTATCCTTTTGCAGAGGATTCCGCTTTTTGTTCCTTTCTTCTTATGGTTCCACTAACCGCTTCCCCATTCATCCCAAAATTTTCCTTTCTCAACAACCTGATGTTTGTTATCCATTCAAAAAAGATAATCTCATATACTGGATTTTCATACAAAAGTCACATGAAATGATAGGATGGTGTGTCAAATCTCTAGTTTATGCCAAAGAAACATGATATGTCGCATCACATTATGCAAACATAGGTTTGTGACCAATAATGACTACTAAATAAAGACGCAGGTGCTAGAAACTTACATAATGGTCATCAGAAAGTATAATTGAAATGGCTAGTCCAGGGAATCATATGCAGCAAACTCAAAATCTCACTATAGTAAAATTGACCTCCTCTCAAAATGATTACAGTTAACTTCTCAACCTTTACATCTAACAATGAAGGTCTCAAAAGACCCACAAGACTGAAAGATCTGCAAGATTCAGATATCCGATATACAAATGAAATCTGCATTCACAGCTTAAATCTGTTGACAGATTAATCACATCCTCCCTCCAAATGTTGAGGTACAAATTTTATTCCGAACAGTCGGGTACAACCTCCTCTCTGTCCTTACACTATCTTAATAGATAGGGTACATCATATTAGATCAAGAGTTCCTGTCCGAAACGTATAAACAATAGACAGGAAATTAATGTATTTAAATTACTAAATCAAACAAAAGCAAACCATAAAATCTTTGTCAACATGAGGGGAATCCAGTTGATGGCTTACAAAAAGCAGTGCACTAGTTATGACAAACTCAGGAGGCATAAAACACTTTTGCAAAAGGTAAAGTCTATTCTAGCAAACTAACAAGAGAATCCACCCCACAAGGTAATGGCCATATGTGGAGAGATTGTGGTATGATAGGGCAGACAAGATAAAAGCTTTTTGGGACAAAAAGTGGATTATCGGTAGAATTTCATTTTGCAAACCTAATGTGATACAATGGTTATGAAGGCAGATATTACTAATCGATGAATACCAGATCACCAAAACTAAAAAAATAGATTTTCTCAATCTCTAGCTTAAAGAATATATGGTAGACCTAACATCTAAAAAGAAAAAGCATGCTGTAGTTATGAACTAAATTTCCAATGAAAATTTCTTCTCTTCCACCTTCATTGCATCCTGCACTCTGATTTCCAAATAAATTAGGAAATGGGATTTGACATCCACCTCTCTCACTTATGGATTTGTTAGGCCTCTGAGTTTCTTCACAGAAACTACAATTTTATTTAGAATGAGATCTAAATCTATTAACCAGATCCCACCAGTCTGGTCTACACTAATCTGGCATCACGACATTATAAGTCATGGTGCTGAATCACTAGCATAAGTGATTTCTTTTTTGCTTCAGGACAAATGTTATCATAGAAAGAGGCACCAACAGCACAAAAAAAGCATGATAACCAAAACACAAAAGTGGGATTAATTATCAAGCAACTTAATGAAATATTTGTGGTTTTCAAAAAATAAATCTCCATGTAACAGTTACATTATAAAGCGTTGAAGCAGATGAGATCATGTACATTATAAAGCACTCAATCAGATTCTTTGAGATGATGTTTTGTTTCACATGAGCGGCATAGAAGTCAATGCTCAGAGAAAAATGAAGTTCAAAAAGTAGAGAAAATAGAGATGTCTAATATGTTTTAGAAAGGGTGAAGAGAGTTTTACTAGTATCACAGGCAATGTCAGTCCTTTGATGGAGCATACAAATCAAGCTCCTATGGACTATATTTACAAGTCAATGATGGACGCCCGTCAGATGATTATCTCTAATTTCAGGCACAATAAACGGAATTATAGTCCTATCCCTAAGATAGTTGATGATCGATGGAATGATCATGTGAGCCATCCATTGCATATTGCTGCATATTTTCTTTATCATGCCATGTATTATGCTGAGCATGGGAAGGCTGAGAAAAATGTGGCAATATAGAATATGGGTTAAAAGAATGTTTGGAGAAGATGGTACCAGATAAATAGTTACAAGATGAGATAACAGATCAAATTCTACGCATATGCATTGGGAGTGTTAAGGGAAGAAATAGACATTCACCAAAGGATATCAAAATACAAAGTAAGTGAACTAAAACAGTTTCAGTTTTATACAACTATTATCTTTAAATCTGAATTATGATATTTTGACTTTACAAATTTAAATTGTAGCCAAATGGTATGATATGTATGGTGCTGGAAAGGAGACAACTAATTTAAGGTAATTTGCACTGAAATTCTTGGTGTGAAATGTAGTGCCTCCAAATGCAAGCATTATTGGAGTATTGAGCATGTAGGAAAAGATTATCGGCCTATCACCCTAACTAGTTGATTAGTTATTGCTATATCAATAAAACTATTGCTATGTATAATTGTTTAGTTTTTGAATATTAAAATATCAGTGTGTTAATAAATAGAAGTTCTGGATATTCTATTTTCAAGTAGTATCTATGTTGCAGATTTTTTTTTGAATCTAGATATATACAAGAAAAGAAAAACCTTGAGCCCAAAAAAAAAAAGTTGAGCAATCTTGTTTTGTTAACAATCAAAAGCTTCAAGATCAATTCGGAGAAAGAAAAAATAATCAATCAGGACTTTTGACCCTATTTGTTAAGATGAGCTGGATTGGCATAACAAGTGGTTGTTTCAAAACCTAATTTGGAGAAAGAATGTGTTTGTCGTAGGGGTGTGCAAAAAACTGGTTGAACCGCGAACCCAACCCAAACTGGTCTTTTCGGTTCGGTTTCAATCGGATTTTCCCACATTCAGTCTAGTTTTGGTTCAAAATTGTTTGGAACTAAAAAAACAAAATCGATTTGGTTTCAGTTCAAGTTTTCAAAAAAAAGGGCTTAAACCAAAAAGACCTATATATATATATATATATATATATTACACAACTAGAAATGGGTGAGCCAGCCTAGTGTACCAATCGCACCCTAATACCCAAAGCCAACCCTACCTGGCCCAGTAGCATAACTCGCTTGGTTTGCCCTCTCTCATAAGGATTTTGTTCTAAAAGGAGGAAGTTTCGTGTAAATAGTCGATGCAGGACTAAATAGAACCAGCACTCTTCGGCCCTATTGGATCCTATCATTCTAATCAAATATCAACAACCATCGATCATCAAAAAAAAAAAACCTAAGCCGGCCCTTTCAACCCTAGTCACCCCCTTCTGCCCTTCGTGGCTTCACGCTCGTGCTCACGCCTGTCCCTCAGTTGTCCATCCCCTTTGGTTTAAAGAGAGGAGCAAGAATGATGGAGGTCTAGGGTGATGAGTTCGATGTGATCGTCTTTAGTGCCAGGATCACGGGGAGTTACATGGCCACAGCTTATGAGGTGGCGAAGTGCGGCCATAAGGTGCTCCTCCTCGAGCACTTCGACTTCCTACACCACCTTGGCTTGTCCCATGGTGAGTCTCGAACGATCCGAGCCACATACCCCAAAGACTACTATGTCTCAATGGTCCTTGAATCGTATCATCTCTGGGAAGAAGCACAGCCAAAGATCATCGGATCCGATCTCTTACAGCCAAATTTCAGCAAGATCTCAACCAATCTAATCATGTCGGGGGTGAATCAAGGCTCTAGTAGCTATGTTCCATATAGATTAGTTCTATGGCATGCTCGCCTCACTCGAGCTCTAGCAGAAGGAGACCAAGATCTTGCTTCTCAGGCTCGATAATGCCGGGAAGACCACACTGCTTCATATGCTCGACGATTAGGTTTGATTTGGGCCTTTAGTTCTTCGATTATTCAATTTGTTTGTCTGATGGATTGATTTATTTTTCTCATGTATTATTTTAAGATTTCTTCACCTTTCTGATGATGGGTTTCCTTTGTAAAATTGGGTTGGATATTGTTCTCCAGTGCGTTCTAATTGCCGGACCAGTGGATCGAGGTGGCGATCGATGTCGGCGGTGTGTTCAAGCCAATGAAGGCGGTCACCATGGTCCAAGCATTGGCCAAAAGCAAGACTATGGTAATTCGTTTCCTTGGAGAATATTTGTTCCACAGTCAATAAATTTTGTTTTCTGGTTATAGATTAGAGTTTTAACAGTATTCAACCCAATAATTGGGTCGGTTTGAACTGGTTTTCCCATGACATTGGTTCGGTTTCGGTTTTGCTTTTACGAAACCAATTTAGGTCAGTTCGGTTCCAAAAACATCCTTAAACCAACCCAACTGAACTGTGCACGCCCCTAGTTTCTAGTGATGATGCATAGGATGGGCTCACATGGGCACCAATTGATGTATTTTTGGATGCTTAAAGC
This sequence comes from Phoenix dactylifera, assembly GCF_051530095.1. NCBI lineage: Eukaryota > Viridiplantae > Streptophyta > Magnoliopsida > Arecales > Arecaceae > Phoenix > Phoenix dactylifera. The sequence continues at coordinate 22,433,541 of NC_143197.1, forward strand.
AGTGTTGTTAAAGGCGCTTGCATTGGCGCGTTTATTGGTTGCGCCTATCTAGGCAACAAACCACTTCAGATGCCCAATTCACTTTCCAACTGTTTCCTCAATGCACGTTCTTTTCTGTTAGCTCTTTTCTTTGTTTTGTTCTTTATATACCCCCTACAACCACCAATTCAATCAGCAAAGAGTAGCACTAACTCATGCAGTTGTGGATAAATCACTAGAGCAACCCAAGCTTGTTTCTTCTCCCTCCTCTTCCCATTCTTTATTGTCCTACTGCTCCTAGTGCCATTTGTATGTTTGTTGCTATTCTTCTTTTTCTTTGTCCTCCTCCTCCTCCTCCCCTCCTCCTCTTGTTACCGCTGCACCTCCATCTTCCATATGTTCTCTTTCATCATCATCATCTTCTTCCTCCTATTCTTCTCCTTGCGTTATTGCTCCTAGTACCCTTTCTATCTGTTTGCTCCTCTCCTCCTGTGCCGCTTGCTGCTGCTCCACCCAGTCTTCCATTTGTCCTCTTTCATCATCTTCTTCTTTCTCCCCCTATTCTTCTTCTTGTTCTGCTGCTCCCAATGTCCTTTCTATCTGTTTGTTCCTATTCTTTCTCTCCTCCTCCTCCTCCTCCTCCTTTCGTTGCCACTACTCCTTCCATTCTTCCATCCATCAATCCATCCTCTTTCGTCATCTTCTTTCTTCTTCTTCCTCTCATTCTTCCTCTTGTGCTGCTGCTCTGACTGCCCTTTCTATCTGTTTGTTCATATTCTTCTTCCTCTTCCTCTTTGTTTCTTGTTTTACTTATCCCAACATGGGTTGTTCCTTTGTTCCTACTTGTTTTACTTCTCTTGCATGACTGCCCATCCAAATCATTGTTTGTTGTTTTATTATGCCAGCAGGGGCATTCAATATTACCTGTTGGCAACTGCTACTTAATCTTCTTTTCCTGCATAGTAGATGTCTAATTGACTAAATGAATACAATTTTACTCCATGACTATAATTTTTAGGGCTTTTTTTGCCAGCAGGCCCAGCAGGCCCAGCAGGCAGCAACCTGTGGCCATTTTTTGGGCCTAGCAGGCCCTGCATTCAGCAAGCTGTTGCTTAGTGCCATTGCTGTTGTAGGCAGCAAACTTTTTGGGCCAGCAAGCCCTGCATGCAGCAACCTGCTGGTTGCTGTTGCAGGCAACAAGCTTATTTTCTACAGACATTTTGCAACTCTTGATTTTGATTATATACATGTTTTTGACCTTTCGATTTATTTTGCTTCGGTTTGTAGTATCCTAGTTTGTGGCATGTGTTTTACCAATAACATGACTATGTCTTTTTGGAATGATGACAATGATCTATATTCATTTTATGTTGGTTTATTTGGATTCAATACTATCCTACATTTTATCTTACATGGTTGATTGCTAGTTGCTAGTGGTTGTAATATTGTGTACCTATATCAAGCTGTATTAATATAATTTTCAATGTCAAACAAGTTCATGATTTAATTCATGTTTTCTTAGCTTTTTTAAGATTTGATGATATTTGGACTGTTTTGAATGTGAATGGAAACATGGCATGCATTTTTTTAATAACTTTGTAGGCTTTTTCTTCCAGACGGCCACCTAGCACCTACCTAGGCCATATAAAAGGTTTGTCGACTAGCCCCTCCTAGGCTTTTTAACAACCTTGTCTTCGAATACACTTTAAAATACAAGGCACTCTAGAAGGTCAAGTGCATCTACAATTGCTATTAGGAGTGAAAGAGGAAAAGCTGCATCTTCCTCATCTTGGCGACCAGCTCCAATAATCGAAGGGGGGAATTTGCTATAGAAAGTGAAACACGAGAACAAGCATATTAAAAAAAAAAGAAGAGGATTCTGAGGGATGATCCTTGGGTTGGTTGCAAGGAACCAACTTCCATAAATTGGATGAAGGAAGAAGAGATGAAAATCCACATGGAGGATTGATGATGACCATCATTTTCTATAGATAATTTGGACCTGTTGGTTTTGATTATATACCTATGCTTTAGACCCTTTGGTTGTATTTGATGTTGGTTAAGTGGCATCCTATTTTGTGGCATGTGTTTCCCCAACTACTATGACCTAGGTCCTTTTGCAGTCATGATTATGATCTATGTTCATTTTGTGTTGGCTTATCAGTATTTGGTACTATCTTCCATTTTGTCTTGCATGCTTGATTGCTATTTGCTTGTAGTTATAGCCTTATGCATCATTCTTAATATCATTGCTAAATCATTTTATCTATTTGTTTGTTTTGTTAGCTTTTCTGAGATTTGATGATATATGGACTGTTTTGAATGTGAATTTATTTAGAGCGTATTCACAAACATAGACATAGCATGCATTTTTTTACAGCCTTGTAGGCCTTCTCTCCCCAGTCAGCTGCCTAATCCCCTAGAAACCTGCCTAGGCCATACACGGGGCCCATCGAATAGTCCCCCCTAGGTTTTTTTCACAACCTAGATAAACGTTAAGCACTTTTTGCTTTGTGAACTTGGCATGGTCGCAGGTACTTTAGAATCAATTCATCACTTAAACTTGGTTTCATAGGAAACGCCTTGATTAGTCAAATATATGCACCAGGAATGGGCATGCGCAATAAGCGATCTTTTCAAATCCATATCAGTGTTTTTTGGATCAAGCATCCAGAAATAAAGTAACCAACCTTCACATAAACAAAATTGGCATTGACACAGAGAGCAAGATTGCTGGGAAGCGTCCATGGAGTCGTCGTCCATGCAACTAGAGCCGCATTGTCTGGATCACCAACTATAGGAAATGACACCATGATAGCAGGGTCCGGCACATCCTACAAACCAAAGAAGTTTAGACGACAGGAAAAATATGGAAACAATGAGAACAAACAAAACAAAAAGGGACTTGGTTCACCTTGTAGTTCAAACCAGCTTCAAAATTCGAAAGCGGAGTCTTGCAGCCACTGCTGTAGGGCATAACCTGCATGACAATGAGATGGACGATAACAACCAAGTCGACAATCATTCCACAAAAGCATTAAAAGGTCTTCTTTTTCTTACTTTGAACCCTCGGTAGACGAGATCCTTATCATGAAGCTGTTTAAAGACCCACCAGACGCTCTCCATGAACCACGGATCCATGGTCTTGTAATCATTCTTGAAGTCGATCCACCGCCCGGTCCTTGTGATGATCTCCTCCCACTCTTTGACGTACCTGGTGACGATGCTGCGGCACTCCTCGTTATATTTATCGATGCCCATGGCGAGGACGTCGTCGCGGGAGCGGATGCCGAGCTTGGTGTCGATCTCGAACTCGACGGGGAGGCCGTGGCAGTCCCAGCCGAAGCGGCGGGTTACGTGGTGGCCGGCCATGGACTGATAGCGGGTGACGACGTCCTTGATGGTGCCAGCGAGAATGTGGCCGTAGTGGGGGAGGCCGGTGGCGAAGGGGGGGCCATCGTAGAAGATGTACTCGGGCATGGACTCGGTGCGCTTTAGCTGGGTCTCGAAGGCGGCGACTTCCTTCCACCATTGGAGAATGCGCTCCTCCTGGCGAGGGAAGGAGAACTCCTTCCCCTCGCAGACGTCGTCCATGGTGGAGGGCAAGAGGATTTGGGGATGGATTGGATGGCTGGGGGTCCGGAGGAGGCCGGCGCGAGGAGCGAGAGCAACGAGGGGAGCAGGGTTTTATTTCCACCTAGGGTTTTTGTCTTTGATTCGCTTCTTTTAGAGTATCAGTTGGGCCAGTAGTTGTGCACTCATTCTTCTAGGGAGCTATAGAGGTAGAGGTGTGAGCATTAGAGGCCACGATGCCAGACTAGTAAGTTGAACCAGACTGGCGGCGGCAGGGGCAGCAGATCTTTAACACGTTTGTTGTATGAGTCAAGCTTAGTGCTGCATAGAAGGGTGTTTCCTTTGCAAGATAGGTAATAGGCATGGACAATATCCTCCTCGAGAGGGACTCGTCCACAATGATCAAATGGGTTTGGAGTTGGGGTGCGCTGCTGAGGAAAGGTTACTCCACGACATCCGTAGCCTATTGAGAGAGTAGCTTCCACTAGGCCACGAGTCGTGAGTAAATTCATGCAGAAGCCAAGAACCGCATATTTACAAGATAACAAATTGTGCCGCTAATTGCGTTGCTTTTTTTATTGCTTTGGAGGGTTTATCTGAACAGACTATGCGCCTGTGCTGGACCCTCTGCATAGCCTTTTGTTTTCTGACCTTACAGGTCGTATTCACATCCGTAGGGTGTGAGCTGCCTTGTACTAAAAAAAAAAAAAATCAGTTGGGCTAGTAGTTGGGCCAGGATCATATGTCAAAGACTTGAAGCTTGAGGGCGCCGTCCAAGGGGCGCAGGTTTGATCGGTGTTATTTTATTTTAGAAATTAAGGTAAGAAGATGAGAAGCTTAGCGTCCAACGGCCTGCCTCAGGGCGGAGGCCGTTGGTTGATACTTGTTGGCCAAGGAAACAAAAATAGGCATCAGTGGACAGGGTTTGGTTGGTCCTTTTCCTTGGGCGCCAAGTTGGTTTGGTTTAATCTCATTTTGTTGGGTTTAGACTTTTGACCATCCAATTCCATGTGTCTGCGTAAAGATGGTGCTGGAAAGAAAAATTCCCAATGAGTTATTATTCTATCATCGAATGTTTGTTGGGTCCCCGTGCACATTTGAGCGACGAAGTATTCACTAATCATTATGTATATTAATTTGATCAAAGATGGTTGGTTACTAGTTGTGCAATGTCCCATTTTCATAAACATGACAACAGATTTCTATTAACAAGAATCCTGATCGTGAAACTTGTCTAGGATTTTTTTTATTGTTGTTGTTGTTGCTGCATCATTCGTGTCTTTTGAAAAGGAGTTGCTAAATCAAGTTCTCCTTTAGATGAAGCATGACTGCTTTACCAACAGTTAAGACTCAATCTAGAGATGTTTCAGTTTATATTATCGGGTCTGGTTTCAGCATTTATAAACTTTACCAACTTTATCATTAGCACATATGATAGGGTAATTAATAACCATGTATTACAGGATAAGGTTGATTAAGCTTTTAAGTTATGCTAGGTTTGAGGTAGGATGCTTACTATAACAACGAGTAGGCTTTTAGGCTAAATATACTTAAATAAAGAAGTTTGCGCCCCTGGTTGATAAAAACTAGTCCAACTAATCTAAGCTCAACTGATGCCAATTAAAAAAAAAAAAAAAAAAAAGAAAAAAAGTTGTTTATATAACAAACAATTAAAATAAAGCATGCCCAAGCTACCTTATTTTATGGTGCAGCTAGCTATCCTATATGACAGATTGGCATAAGACATTATTTTTCATTAATTCTCATTTTCTTTTAAAGATATTACAAATAAGGTTGTTTTTCATACTTTAAGAAAATTGTGTTTAAGTTGCTATGTACATGTGACCTACAATAATACTACATGTTGTTCAATGTGCTATTTATGGTCTAACATATTAGTGATTCCAAGCCTTCAACACATACATATAATATCTTTCCTACATGATTAGTTGCTCAATTTTTAAGTGAAAGGAGTTTCATTTTTTTTAGTTGCATATTGAAGTCTAAGATAAAATAAACTGTGAGTAGAAATTATAATTTTCTTACATGTACCAATTTATTCTTTGATTCATTTATTGATTAACTACTAGCATACAATTATCAATCTTTATCTTCATGAAATAATTCTGTTATTAGAAAAACATATCATCTAGGGCTTAGGAGGACGAATAATAAACTTTATATAGCGAACAACTTCAATGAGTAATTCACTACAAGGCACAATGATTAAAAAAAAAGTAAAATATAAAATAAATAATAGTTTCTATGAGACATATTTATTTGTAGAATAGCTTTTCACTACTAAATTAGAAGTTTTCTATTTATATTCCATTATTTGTAACATGTTACTTTAAAGTCAACCATAATAAATCATTTGATATCTTCAATTAACAACCCCAAAAATTTATCCACCTATTATTTATACTGTTATTTTTGAGGATAAAGGGTATTTTCTAAAATCAAGTGTTATAATAAGCAAACACTATAACCTAGGATATCTGAGAAAAAGGAAAATAAAGATATATTTGTCTAATCATCTAATGAAAATTAGTATATCTATAAATATTTATAGGCAAAAAATCCCTTTGAGATTGTAACCAAGGACCTACTATAAACATGGATAATAAGAAGGAGAATTGGTAAGGAAAAGACTTTTTTATTTTAATATTTGAAAAAAATATCATTTTTTGTAACAATAATTCATCTTGGATTTATTAGAAAATTATGTCATCCACATCAAATAAAATATACATTCATCTGAGTTGATGCACATGTATTGCTAATGGATGTACACATTATAACCAAAGCATGCTTGAAAAAATATGTATATATATAGTTACATGGTTAGAGATATCATAGTTCAATAAAATTCAAAATGATAATTTTTTGAAAAGGTATAAATGCATTTTTTGACACAAACACAATAATACATTAACATTCTCTTTAACATTCCTTAATAATAGTCAAAATATTCAAAAATATGCCGATTCATAATCCATCTAACTATACACATGTGTTGTAGCATTTTTCTTCTCATAATTTAATATTACATGTTTGGACTCTCTATTCTTGATCCTCCCTTCGCTAAGGGTGGCAATGGGGCCAGATCGAGTGGAATACATATCGGATTGGATATAGATCGGGTCAAAAATTCGTTAATCCAAACCTGACATGTTTATTAAATAAGTCAAAAATTCAGATCTAAACCCGACCTGTTTATTAAATAGTTAATCCAACTTGATCCACATAACCTGTTTATTAAACAGGTCAAGTCTGGTTAAATGGGTTAAACAGGTTAAGTGGGTCATTAAAATATTAAATAGATTTAAACTTAAGCAAGTCGTGTCAAATAGGATATCAACATGTTGAGAAAGTTTTAAATGAATTAAACAAGTCTTAAACAAGTTAAATAGGTTGATTCATTACCTTACCTAATTATTAAGCAGAACAAAACAAGCTAAATGGTTCATAAGTCTAATTGAACTTGACCTATTTAGCAAATAAATTTAGATAGATTGATCTGTTTATAACTCAAACTCATTTATATCAAATTCGAACCCACTTAAAGTAACTAATTTGCAGGTCAGGTCATAAATTGCCACCCCTACTCCTCACCAACACCCTCTTCAAGTACACCACCTCATTCTAAAATCTTAAAAACAAGTCTAGCGAACCTCCACTCTATTACTCTTTACAAACCTCTCCTGACTATGGTTGATGATGCGATAGCCTTTGTGGAACTTGAGATAATTGAAGATTATTTGCTATTCCCATGTTAACCAGTTCAAAACCCTTATTAGTAACCTATTCTCCTCGTCAAATACCTAGGTTTCTTTGTCAATGGTTGTCGTTTGTTGATGTTTATGACAACTATCCTCTTTATCTTCTTAATTGTTTACATTTATTCTTCTTGATAATCCACAAGTAATGTCTTTTTCTTCTTGCCAGAAATAGGAAACTCTCCTGTGACACTCTTGATTTCCAAATCTTCTTCTTTCATGACCACATTGTCTACAACTATTGCTAGTAAAAAAAGTTCAAGGAGAAATTAAAGGGGCCACATCTTATTGTTTCTAAGTAGATGGAAGCAAAGTGAATATTGGAACTAGCGTTAAGGTTTTAAGAAAATAGAGGTGTAACAAAAGACTTACTGAACCCCACTACCGCTCTGAGCAAAGAGCACTTGGAGGGGATGGGTAGTAAGGTTGCGGGGTGAGCGGGTGAGTGGGTGAGCGGGTGAGTGGGTGCTTTGAGATCTGTGTTTGGGGGGGGTGATCTTTCGAGCATTCTGACAAACAGTTGCTGGCGGGGTGTTATGGCCGAAGCTGGAGGGGGGCCGCCAGTGTCGGGGAAGGTGGGTGAATAAAGTAAACCAACAAATAGGAATGCGGCCAAACGTCCTTCGTGGGCAGAGGTGGTGGGTGGTGTACCGAAGCCTCCGGCGTGGACCTGCCATCGGACCCCCTCCCTTGAACTGGAAGAATTGCAGAATAGGTTCCCGGAGGTCGTCGAAGTGCCGGAAGAAAAACTGGAGGATGTGCGGTCAGAGTGGAGGAGTACCACTGTCCTCGTGAGGAGCCTGGGGAGGAGCTTACCGGCCGACTGGGTGGTGAAGGAAATACGGCGAGTCGGGAAGCTGGAGTATGACGTCGAATGCTTCACCCTGTCGGACGGTGTCATCGCCATCAGGTTTGCTAATGAGAATGACCGGGAGGCTGTGATGCGGATCGGTCCGTGGATGGTGGCTGGACAGGTGCTCGCCATGGACCGGTGGCGTCCCAATTTTATTCCGGGGATCGGGTGTTTTGGGCGGGTGGTTGTATAGCTTCGCCTTCCCAGACTGCCAATGGATTACTGGAAGAAGGAGTCGATATTTAGGGTTGCGGCGAGGGCCGGTACCCCCTGGCTCTGGATGGCTTCACAGAGCAGAGATGGAGGTTCAGCTTCGCAAGGGTGAAGGTGGAATTGGATGTCTCTGCCCCGCTTGTGCCCGGAACGTGGGTGTGTGGGAGGTCGGCGGATGGAGAGGTGAAGTTCTGGCAGGGCTTTGTTTATGAAAACCTACCAGTCTCGTGCTCCAGATGTGGGTGGATCGGCCACACGGTGGTGGTGTGTGAGTTTCTGCCTCCGGCAGAGGGAAGGTCGAATCCGATGGAGGTGAATTGTGGCTCTGAGGATGCCCGTGATGGGATAGCTGCAACGGAGGTCCCGAAGCAAGCGGAGAGTGGAGGGGAACGGCTCTGGGAGGAAGGGGCCTTTGGTCCATGGCTTGTGACAAATAGGATCGGGCCAACCTCGTCGGCGTTTCGGAAGAAGGAGAAACCGGGACCTGAGGCAAGGAAGACGACGGGGCGTGCGGCGTCCGGTCCCAGTCTGAGCCGGACGAGGGATGGGCCGGCTTCTCCAATCAATCTTGAAGGGTGGCAAAAGCCAACCAAGGTGGCCCGCCGGAGGACGCCGGAGAAAGATGTATCAGAGGCGGGTGCGGGCCGGTCGAAGGGCGGACCGAGTCAACTCGGAGTGGGTACCGGTTCAGGTGCAGAGGCGTCACAGGACCCGGGCCGGGAGAGTCCTTGTTTGGGCCGGTTTGAAGGGCGGCCCAGCTCCAGTGGGGGCTTTCGACCGGGGGGCCCGGGCCAGAGCCTGCTGAAGCGCTTCCGGAGCCCGCCCAAGAGTGCTGTGGAAGGTGGCCCGACTGTGGGCGACTCGGTGACTTCGGGTGGGGGGAAGACGGCCGCCTAGGTGAAAGGTCGGCGGCCGGCGGCGGGTTTCCGTAGAGGAGTTGGAGCTCACCTCCGCCCCTCGCGCCAGCACGTGGTCGACCTCCTCAAGTGGACCAGTTTTCGGTGGGCAGTGACCAACGGCCGGATCCAGTCGTGAACTCAAGCGATCGGTTGACTCGATTGCTGTCCTTGGCGGCGGATCTGCCGAAGCTTGGAAGGACGGCAGTGCAGGAGTTACCGCCGAGGGTGGTGTTGACGGGTCAGGCCGGCGATGACAGTGGCGCTGGGTGTGGCTCGGATGGGCGTGCGACCTGGATGATGAATAGTCCGTGCCAAATGGCACGGGTTTGCTGCGAATCAAAGTCATCAAAGGGGAAAGGGAAATTAGTGGTTACTGAAACAAGGATTCAGGACTCTGATGGTGGAGGGGAGGAGATTTCTGAATCTACAAGGAAGTGTGGAGAGAATGGCTCTAATGGCTCTGGCACAGTGGACAGTGTGTGCCATATGGCACAGTGGAGGGCAGCATCTTCAAATCTTGTTTCAACTAATGGCTTCGGCAAAGGGGGTGCGAAGTGATTTACTAGGAGATGCAGGGTGTATGGATGAGGTGGCAGGGGTAGCAACGGCTCTGGGGTTGAGAGCTGTGCGGGACCATTGGGTGATTTATGAAGATCTTATTGTGGAATTGCCGGGGTGCGGGGAAACCCTCCTTTGCCCCGGCTTTTCGTAGGTTGGTGCAACAGCACAACCCGGATATTTGTATGTTATTTGAGACCCGGCTTTGTGGTAGTAGCTTGCAGAAGGTGAGAAGGGTTATTCCGAGATCGTGGGGGTTCTATGCGATGGAATCTCGAGGATTGTCGGGAGGTATAATTGTCACATGGGGTTTGGGTCGCTGTACATTGGAGTGTTTTAATGTTTGCACTCAAGAGGTGATCATGGTGATTTCAGAGGGCAATAGGAGTCCTTGGGTTCTCACAGCAGTTTATGCTAGCACTGATTATAGGGTCAGGAGGACCCTATGGGAGGAGGCTTCTCAGTTGATTAGTCATGGTCACCCCATGCTGGTGGCAGGAGATTTCAATTGTATTGTTGATGCTCGGAAAAAGATGGGGGGAACCCCTTCACCCTCAATAGAAAGATCAGGAAGTTTCAGGACTTTCTCACAGCCAATGGATTGATTGATTTGGGCTTCTCAGGGCCCAGGTACACATGATGCAATAATCAGCAGGGGCGGGCTCGAGTCTGGGAGAGACTGGACAGAGTCTGTGCTACAGCTGGGTGGGTCCAGTGCTTTCCAGATCATCATGTCAGACACCTACCGAGGATTGCCTCGGATCATCATCCACTGCTGGTGAGTTCTGAGACACACATTCCCGTTCGTTCCCCTTTCAGATTTGAGAAGTTCTGGCTTAGCTATCCTCGCTCTTGGGAGATGGTGAGGGAGGCATGGAGCTCTCTGGTTAGGGGTGATGCTATGTATCGGGTATCCCGAAGGTTGGAGTTGACTAGGCGGAGGTTGAAAAGGTGGAACAGGAGGAAGTGAGGAACATTTTCAGGAGGACAGAAGAGGAGGAGGAGGCCATCTCTAGTTTACAAACTCTGGAGGCACAGAGGGGAGGATTATCGGAGGAGCAGATGAGGCAGCTCAGATCTCACTTGGCATTTCATGATTCCCTTCTTAGACATCAGAAAACATTATGGAGACAGAAGTCCAGGGTTCAGTGAATTTTGGAGGGGGACCGGAATACCAAGTTCTTTCATCAGTCGACGGTGATCAGGAGGAACCAGAACAGGATCAGAGTCATCAGGGGTGAGGATGGCCAGCTATCAGATGACCCGGGTTTGATCCGGAGGATTGTGGAGTGTTTCTTCAGAGCGAGGTGGACGGAGCAGCGTGGAGAGGGGGGCCGAGTGGAGCTGCCGACGTCGGGGGCAAGGGTTTCGGAGGAGGAGGCTGCAGTGTTGATCAGGCCGGTCTCGGTGGAGGAGATTCGGAAGGCGGTATGGTCCCTTGAGGGGGACAAGGCGCCAGGACCAGATGGTTTTCCACCATTTTTCTTTCGGAGGTATTGGATGATAGTGGGACGGGACGTGATGGCAGCCATACAGCAGTTTTTTTTACGGCAGTGATGTCATCGGATTGGCAGCGGACCTTCATTACCTTGATACCGAAACGGCAGGATGCCTTTGAGCTGGGTCACTTCCGATCGATTAGCCTGTGCACCACTTTGTACAAGGCTACGGCGAAGATCCTAGCCATTAGGTTGCGGGACGTTCTTCCGAGGCTGATTAGTCCGGAGCAGGGCGCTTTCATAGGTGGTCGGAGCATCTCCAACAATATTATGATAGCCCAGGAGTTCATGTTTGATTTGGGGAGGGCCCCGATGAGGAGAAGCTTGATGGGAATCAAGCTTGATATGGAGCGGGCCTATGATAGAATGCGGTGGGAGTATGTACGCCAGTCTCTGCTGGGGTTTGGTTTTCCTGGGGCATGGATTCAGTGGATCATGGGTTGTGTCAGGGCTCCTTCTTTTGCCATCCTGGTGAATGACTCGCCTTCTCGCTACTTTATGTCTACGGGAGGGCTACGACAGGGGTGTCCATTATCCCCTTATCTGTTTATTATATGTGCGGATGCATTATCTCGAGCTTTGCATCAGACTGTGCTCGCTCAGGAGCTGGAGGCTTACAGGCCGGTGTTGGATGCCCCGTCGATCTCGCTTCTGCTCTTTGCGGATGACTGTTTGCTGCTAGCCCGAGCGACTTGCCGGGATGCTTTGGTTCTTGGTAGAGTTCTGCGGGATTACTGTGCTATGTCTGGTCAACGAGTTAATTTCTCGAAATCTGCAGTGTGCTTCAGCCCGTCGACCAGACTGGAGGTGAGACATTCTATTAGGGTGATCCTAGGGGTAGGCGAGCAGGTTGGCACTATGAGATACTTGGGGGTTCCACTTTCTGGTCGGCGGTTACGCGAGAGTGATTGTTCCTATTTAGAGGCTAGCATCAAGCAGAGGATGGAGGGCTGGCAGATGCATTCTCTATCTATTATGGGGAGGATCACTCTGGTTCAGTCAGTTCTCTCCTCGATCCCTGTTTATTTACTTTCCCATTCTCTCATTCCAGTGTCGGTCTTGAGGAAGATTGAGCAGCTAGTTAGGAACTTCATCTGGGGTAGGCGAGGCGGTAGAGGTGGTATTCATATGTTGGCATGGGAGGTGGTGTGCCAGCCTACCAGATGCGGTGGACTGGGGGTGCAGTCCTTGCTGGTGCGGAGGGAGGCTTTAGTGGCCCACCATGTTGCTAGATATGTTATAGAGCCCGACAGTATGTGGTCCTCATTGATGAGAGCCAAGTATGGGGCTTTGGTGCCCGGAGCGAGAGCTGCCCGCCACCACTCTCCGATGTGGAGGGAGATGTGTGCCAGAGCAGGGGTGATCCTACCAGAGATTAGATGGGCTATTAGTGACGGCCGCTCTATTGATGTATTGGAGGACTGTTGGGTTACTGCAGTGCCGATCAGTCGTCTGCCGACTATGGTGGACTCCGTGCGCTTAGCAGGCCAGAGGGTCAGCGACCTGTTGGACCCAGAGGAGGGCAGGTGGAGGGAGGGGATGATTCGTGAGGCGTTTGGGGTACAGTTGGCTGAGATGGTTTTGGTGTTGGAATTGTGTCCCAAAGCCAATTTTTAATTGTTAGAAATTGGATTATGTATATATTTTATTAAAATGAATAAAAATTTATTCTGGCAATTTTTCTATTCATCACAAGTGTTACATCTTCAAATTGAACTCCTGTGTATTGTGATGAAGTCCTTAGGACTAATTTAGTGGATAAAGAGGTTTTATCATTTAGTCCTTAAACCAGTTCGCGACCAAATGATGAGCTGTCAATTGGACAATAGCTATGTCAAGTATAGGTCGTTGTGTGTCATTTAGTTGGTTGTCCTCTTAAACCAAGAAGTGTGGAGACACTGTATGGCATACAGGTGAGATGTAGGAGTACATCATCACTGAACAGTGACTCACCTGCGTAGCACTCCACTGTCGGGAGTTAGCTCGCAAAGCGTATGGGCATAAGTACCCCTTAGACCTGAGACTGTCACGGTGACTTGCAAGCAACTCACTGTACTTAGGCACTAGATGACCTGAATTTCTAATTCAGAGATCGGAAGGATGCTGGGTGCAGTCAAGTACTCGCGAAGTCTGTGTACGAGTCAAGATGGGATTGACCGCTCCAGATTATAGGAGTTGATGTCTCGCTGTATTTCAATTCAGTAAAACCTTGGCCAGGGTAAACCAAGTGATGGTCACTTGATTTGATTAATTGAAATACACTATGGATGACCGGACCCAGAGTTCGACAGTCCACTCTGAGGTCATCTTGAGCATCGATGGTCATAGGGATGAATTATGCAACAACCATACGTCTAGGTTCTTGAATGTTGCTTCGCATATTCGACCTATCCGGACGTCGGGTATCATTGCTAGATGGTCACCTCGATTAGTGCATGGAGTAGTCCATGTACTACCGGCTTAGTGTTCGAACCTATCGGAGTCACGCACATTAGTCAAGTTAAGTAGGAAGGTCTTGACTCAATTTAATTAAGAATTAAATTGTGGGTCATTTGGAATTTGGTTCTGTCTATGTTCAGCTAGCACTGAACATGAGGTACATGCTAAATTTTATGGATGAACAATTAATTAAGTCTGTATTTCGGGTCAATCAAGTTTCAATTAATGAAATTGAACTTGATTAGGACTCAATTGTTGAGATTGGATTTGATTGGGTCTAAATTAGTGTAATTGGGCTCGATCACAATTTAATTGGGATTTAATTTCGTATTTGTTCTGATCTATGTCGGACTTGGATCGAGCCGAAACTAGACCCAATTGAATCTCCCATGAGTCAGACTCATGTGGAATTTTTCCGGATCAAAAATTCATTCAAATGGGCTGCAAATTTGGTTTAGAACCAAATAGGCTAACTTATGATCAAATGGGCTAACCCATTTGTATCACAAGCTGACTTTTCCCATTTAGAGTGGCTACTGACCGTGAATGGTACTCATGGACCCGTGGACTGCTTCCCCTCATGGACCATTAGCTTTCTTTTTTGTGAGCCGCGACTCTCACCTGGGAGGCTGGGATGCATGAAACAAAGAAGCTCTGTTTCACGCGTCTGTGACCCTTTGGACCGGCGATTGCGCGGCCAACCGGCCTCCGGCCAGACGGCCGACTGGACCGGAATGTGCGGTTTTGAACCGCCAACATTTCAGTTCAGTTTGATTTTTGAAATCCGGCAATAATTGACATTAATCGCTGTTTTATTCCACGGTTGTTTTTGAAACAATCGTTATCAAATTCATTCATATTTGATAATGAATGAATTCAATAACGCTAGACCATTTACGCCTCTTAACTCCTCTCAGCATTGGCTTATTTGGAGGCCACCGTTTCCTCTCGAATGGGGTGAGAGAGAATTTTTCTTGGGAAGAAAACGTGAGACAGAGAGATAGGTTGATTCTGTGAAGAAGAAGAAGAGTGAGGAAGGAGTCCTCTCTCTCTGGTGGTTTGGAGTTCGGCCCAGGTCCGGTGTCCTCTCCTCCCTTCCATTCCCTCTGTGATCAGGATCAAGAGACGGGTGGTTCGGCCTAGGCGTGCTGTGAAGAAACGGGAGAAAAGAAACCGAAGAAAGAAAGAAAGAGAAGAAAGAAAGAAACAGAAAAGGGAAAGTCCTTTTTCTGGATTTTCTTTCTTCCAAGGGTCCTTTTGCAAAAGATTGTTTTGCACGGGTAAATACATCATCCAACCTTCTTGCGAAGCTTGACGTGCGTGCGAAGTAGAGGGCTTGCAAATCCAGGCCTAGCAAAGCTACCTTCAGGGATCTAGATCCAGATCCAGATCACCTCGACCAACTTCCGCTGCGAGCTTGAGGTAATTTTACATAAAAAATAAATTTAATATTTATAATTGTTATAAATAAAATAAAAAAAAATTAAAACTGATTTTTCATGCCTGGCGTTCAATTTTATTGGACAACTCGGAAAATTTTTTTTTCCTTCAACTGGTATCAGAGCCAGGTTGGCCGATGGAATTGGCCTATAATATCTAGAATTATGCATGATTTAATTTTTAAATTTAGATTAGATCTAGATTTATTCATAAAATATCAATCTTGTGCTGAATTATAAGGTTGTCCTGCTGTAAGGTTAACCCCTTATAGTGAAAAGGTTGTCTAAGCACAAAATTGAGATTAATTTGTATCATAAAATAAATAGTTTATTTTTGTGAAATTATGCATAATTGATGTTTATGAAATTTCAGTTTTAAATTTATTATGACCACAAAGTTTAAATATAAATTGTTTATATTTGGAATAAATTGACACCTTGAATCCATGATCATAATACATTTAATAAAGAATTAAATGTTGAATTTAAAATTTAAAATTTGAATTTCAAATAAAGATTTAAAATTCAAAAATTTGAAATTCGAATTAAAATTTAAATTTGAACATGAGATTTGGGGCATGGGTTAGCATAAACAGATTAGTTGACTAGGTTAGACCTAATCATGAAATCAAATTGAAATGGACTAACTTAAGAAACATGATTTAATCTAATCAATAGTTGAACTAGACTAAATTAAGGTTTATAAAATGATCAAACTCAATAGTTGTAGTTTATCATATCCAAACATTTCAACTGGATCTGATTATGGCTCAGTGGTCGAGCCCGAGTTCCCAAGGATAACCTAAATCAACTTGATCAACCAATTGGTGTCTTAGGTAAGTCGGCATTTGATCATGGTTTTTAATTGGGGCTACCTCTTACCTGGCCAACATAGTTGGTATCTAGGAAAGAGGTTAATGGCGTAACCCTCCCATGATCTCTCTTACCTGGCCAATTTGGTCAATCAAGTTTTGATTAAGGTACCTTGAGACTTGGCACTCACCCATGCCATTAAGGGAAATCAGTGTGACTGATTTAGGTGTCTAATAGACCAATAAGAGCTAGTCCTCTATATGATTTGGTGAAGTCAGTGGGAGGATTTAGTATTATCAGTCAGTGTCACATATCAATTAAAATCCTCTAAATTATTAGGTCCTAAAATGATAAAGTTATATAGATAACTAGAGCATAGCCTCCCATTAAGGTGAATGATAATGGGTCCAATATTACAGTTGAACATGCAGGACGCTTCCGTCTGGTGTTCCTCTGAATACTGGAATTATCTTTCATTATATGATAGCTTTTTGAGCTATCTAATTGTGATTAGGTTGGCCGAGCCTTCCTCGGGCCTGATCATACATTAGGTAGTGTCATCGAGTTAGTTCATTAATGGTTGGACCTAACCAGGATTTTCAGTGGAGGCCTCCGCCTACTGATTACCACTTGGGGCAAAATTGATTGCTAGAAATTGTTTAGAGAAATAATTGGTAATGTACCTACCCTTAGATGCACATGGGTTGGCCGAGCCTTCCTCGGGCCCGTATGCAGTCTATGCGGATTCTAGTACCCACTAGGGAATTAAAGTAATTCCTCGAATTAAAGGTAGAGGCTATTAATTTGATTAAAATAGTGGGAGAAAACTTTAGAATAAAGTCCAAGTCTTTAGGATTAAATAAATCATATACTGATTAGTTGGGTTTTTTCTTTATTTTTCAGATATGGCTAACTCATTATCCCTCCAAACACTGTTAGACAATGATAAGCTTAATGGACCTAACTTCGATAGCTGGTATCGAAAGATGAAAATAGTATTAGAGCGTGAGCGGATCCTGTATGTGATATCGGATCCTGCACCTGAGGAACCTGCAGCCAATGCACCACGTGCAATCAGAGATGCTTATCAGAAGTGGCTCAACGATCGCACTACAGTGCGTTGCATCATGAGGGCCTCGATGAATGACGAGTTTAGTCGTAAATTCGAGGAAGCGCAGCCAGTGGAAATCCTTCAAATGTTGAAGGAGTCTTTCGGCACACCTGATGATGTTGAACGACATAAGACCTCCTGTGCTATATTCAATGCCCGCATGAGGGAAGGAGCATCGGTCACCGATCATGTATTGTACATGGTCGAACAAATCGATCGCCTAAGTAAACTTGGCTTTCCTTTGCACGAGCAATTAGGCAAGGATGCCATTTTGAATTCACTTCCCAAGTCCTACCTGACCTTCCTTAGTCATTATAGAATGACTAAACCTGAAGTATCCTATCATGGTTTGCTAGGTTTACTGCAGACCTATGAGAAGGATCACCAACTCAAAAAGGAGTCGGTGAATGTAGTAGGTGGGACTTCTGCAGGACTTTCTTCCTTTAAGAAAGGAAAGAAGAAGAAGGTGCAGAAAGCTCGTGCTGGGGTCTCTAAGCTCAGCCAGACTAAGAAGCGTAAAGCCGATAAGAGCAAGGCAGAGTGCTTCTTCTGTAAGAAGATGGGTCATTGGAAGCGGAACTGTCCGGCTTACATAGCGTCCCTTGATCCAAACAGGCCTAAGAAGAAAAAGCAGCAAACAGTTGCTGCACAAGGTAATTATATGATAACTCCTTGTAATTTTTCAATTTATGATTCTACCACTTGGGTATTGGATACCGGAAGTCCAATTAATATTTGCAATTCGTTGCAGGGACTTCAAGTTAGTAGAAGATTCAAGAATGACGAGAGATTTCTGAACGTTGGAGATGGAAGATCAGTTCCAGTCCTAGCTTTAGGAGTCATTCAGCTTGTTTTTGAATCTAGAGTAGTCATATTAGATGATTGTCATTATTGTCCAACATTTTTAATGAATGTCATCTCTGTAGGCCTTTTGGCCAAAAATGGTTATTGTTTATCAATAAAAGAAAATTTTTGTGATATCATTTTGAATAGTATTAAAATGTTTCGTGGACAATTGAAATATGGCATTTATACTCTATCACTGCCTGTGAATGTAATGTACACCTCTAATAAACGCCCTAAGTTAGATAATGTTAATGAAACCTATTTGTGGCATTGCCGGTTAGGTCACATAAATAAAAACAGGATAAACAGGTTAGCCCAACAGGGCATTTTAGAAATCAATGATTGTGAATCATTGCCAACTTGTGAATCCTGTCTTCTGGGTAAGATGACCAAGTCACCTTTTTCTGGAAAGGGTGAACGAGCCAGCGATGTTCTTGGCCTCATACATACTGATGTATGTGGACCTATGAACGTAAGTGCCAAAGGTGGTTATGCCTACTTCATAACCTTCACAGATGACCTATCCAGGTGTGGGTATGTCTAACTGATGAAGCATAAGTCGGAATCATTTGAAATGTTCAAACAATTTCGTAATGAAGTAGAAAAACAGACTGGAAAGAGTATTAAGATCCTTCGGTCAGACCGAGGAGGAGAATACCTTTCTGGTGATTTCTTGACTTATCTAGAGGAGAATGGGATTCTTTCACAATGGACCCCTCCAGGAACACCTCAGCATAATGGTGTATCCGAAAGGAGGAATCGAACTCTGTTAGACATGGTTTGATCCATGATGGGGTTTACTAGTCTGCCTATATCTTTTTGGGGTTATGCTTTAGAGTCTACATGTATAATACTAAATAAGGTTCCAAGTAAGTCTGTTGAGAAGACTCCATATGAGATATGGACTGGACGTAAGCCGACACTTTCATACCTTAAGGTTTGGGGATGTCCGGCTTATGTTAAACGTTCTCAAACTGACAAACTTGGTCCTAGATCCGATAAGTGTTATTTTGTAGGGTACCCCAAGGAAACTAGGGGTTATTACTTCTACCTTCCTAATGAACAAAAGGTGTTCGTAGGACTTAAGGCAACCTTTTTGGAAAAAGAATTCCTTAGTGAAGGAATTGTTGCCTCTAAGGTTGAACTTAATGAAGCTCAGCAGATGGAAGATTTAACACAAACTACTGAACCCACAGAACCGGATTCGATTAGATCAAACCCGGAGCCCAATGTAGAAGCACCATTATGGCGATCAGGTAGAGTACCGCGTCAAGTGGACAGATACTACGGTTTCTTGGTCCAAGACGCAGATCCCATTGAGCTTGATGAGAACAATGAGGATCCGATTACCTATATGGATGCTATGCAAAGGTCCGACTCTGAGTTATGGCTTAATGCCATGAGATCCGAAATGAAATCCATGGAAATCAATAGTGTATGGACACTAGTTGATCCACCCGAAGGGATAAAACCCATAGGGTGCAAATGGATCTTCAAAAGAAAGAGAGGCACAGACGGAAAGGTGGAGACCTATAAAGCCCGTCTGGTTGCCAAGGGGTATCGTCAACGTTATGGTATCAATTATGACGAGACTTTTCCCCTGTGGCAATGCTAAAATCTATTCGGATCATGCTAGCTATAGCAGCATATATGGATTATGAAATCTGGCAAATGGATGTGAAAACAGCTTTTCTAAATGGAGAGCTGGAAGAAGAGGTGTATATGATACAACCTGAGGGTTTCACATCCATAGACGAGTCCAAAGTATGCAAGCTACAAAAGTCCATTTATGGACTTAAGCAAGCTTCTCGAAGTTGGAACATACGTTTCGATAAAACTATCAAAACATATGGCTTCGTTAAGAATGAAGAAGAACCTTGTGTCTACAAGTGGGTTAACGGTTCAGTGATCACATTTCTTGTGTTGTATGTGGATGACATTCTCTTAATTGGGAATGACATTCCTGCATTACAAAATGTGAAACTCTGGCTGTCATCATAGTTCTCCATGAAGGATCTGGGAGAAGCATCCTACATCCTAGGGATGAAAATCTATAGAGATAGATCTAAGAGGTTGCTTGGATTGTCCCAATCCACGTACATCGACACTATATTGAAGCGGTTCAACATGGAGAATTCCAAGAAGGGCTATCTTCCGATAGGCCAAGGAATTTCTCTCTCTAAGAAAGATTGTCCGACAACTTCCGAAGAGAGAGAGCATATGAGTAGAATCCCATATGCTTCTGCAATAGGTTCTATCATGTACGCCATGACATGTACAAGACCGGATGTTGCTTACTCACTAGCAGTAGCGAGTAGGTATCAGTCTGATCCGGGTGAGAACCATTGGAAGGTGGTGAAAACCATCCTTAAGAAATTAAGAAATACTAAGGACCAATGGTTAATCTATGGAGAATCTGACTTAAAACTTGTGGGGTTTACGGACTCTAGTTTTCAGTCAGACCATGATGACAGTAAGAGTTTGTCATGATTTGTGTTTACCCTGAATGGAGGAGCAGTCTGCTGGAAAAGTTCCAAGCAGCATTCAGTAGCCGATTCCGTATGCGAAGCAGAGTATGTTGCTGCATCAGATGTGGCAAAGGAAGCTGTTTGGATCAAGAAATTTGTAAATCAACTTGGTGTTGCTCCCTCAATCAACGGTCCAGTTCTTTTGTATTGTGACAATACTGGAGCCATTGCACAAGCAAAGGAGCCAAAGTCTCACCACAGGACCAAGCACATTCTGCATCGCTACCACCTTGTACGAGAGATCGTGGAACGAGGTGACGTCAATCTTCAGAAGATCGATGGAAAGGAGAACCTAGCTGACCCATTCACTAAAGTCCTTTCTGTAAAGGAGTTCGATTATCACAAATCGAAGATGGGTATAAGATACTGTACAAATTGGCTTTAGTCCAAGTGGGAGTTGTTGGAATTGTGTCCCAAAGCCAATTTTTAATTGTTAGAAATTGGATTATGTATATATTTTATTAAAATGAATAAAAATTTATTCTGGCAATTTTTCTATTCATCACAAGTGTTACATCTTCAAATTGAACTCCTGTGTATTGTGATGAAGTCCTTAGGACAAATTTAGTGGACAAAGAGGTTTTATCATTTAGTCCTTAAACCAGTTCGCGACCAAATGATGAGCTGTCAATTGGACAATAGCTATGTCAAGTATAGGTCGTTGTGTGTCATTTAGTTGGTTGTCCTCTTAAACCAAGAAGTGTGGAGACACTGTATGGCATACAGGTGAGATGTAGGAGTACATCATCACTGAACAGTGACTCACCTGCGTAGCACTCCACTGTCGGGAGTTAGCTCGCAAAGCGTATGGGCATAAGTACCCCTTAGACCTGAGACTGTCACGGTGACTTGCAAGCAACTCACTGTACTTAGGCACTAGATGACCTGAATTTCTAATTCAGGGATCGGAAGGATGCTGGGTGCAGTCAAGTACTCGCGAAGTCTGTGTACGAGTCAAGATGGGATTGACCGCTCCAGATTATAGGAGTTGATGTCTCGCTGTATTTCAATTCAGTAAAACCTTGGCCAGGGTAAACCAAGTGATGGTCACTTGATTTGATTAATTGAAATACACTATGGATGACCGGACCCAGAGTTCGACAGTCCACTCTGAGGTCATCTTGAGCATCGATGGTCATAGGGATGAATTATGCAACAACCATACGTCTAGGTTCTTGAATGTTGCTTCGCATATTCGACCTATCCGGACGTCGGGTATCATTGCTAGATGGTCACCTCGATTAGTGCATGGAGTAGTCCATGTACTACCGGCTTAGTGTTCGAACCTATCGGAGTCACGCACATTAGTCAAGTTAAGTAGGAAGGTCTTGACTCAATTTAATTAACTTGGTGTAAATTGTGGGTCATTTGGAATTTGGTTCTGTCTATGTTCAGCTAGCACTGAACATGAGGTACATGCTAAATTTCATGGATGAACAACTAATTAAGTCTGTATTTCGGGTCAATCAAGTTTCAATTAATGAAATTGAACTTGATTAGGACTCAATTGTTGAGATTGGATTTGATTGGGTCTAAATTAGTGTAATTGGGCTCGATCATAATTTAATTGGGATTTAATTTCATATTTGTTCTGATATATGTCGGACTTGGATCGAGCCGAAACTAGACCCAATTGAATCTCCCATGAGTCAGACTCATGTGGAATTTTTCCGGATCAAAAATTCATTCAAATGGGCTGCAAATTTGGTTTAGAACCAAATAGGCTAACTTATGATCAAATGGGCTAACCCATTTGTATCACAAGCTGACTTTTCCCATTTAGAGTGGCTACTGACCGTGAATGGTACTCATGGACCCGTGGACCGCTTCCCCTCATGGACCATTAGCTTTCTTTTTTGTGAGCCGCGACTCTCACCTGGGAGGCTGGGATGCATGAAACAAAGAAGCTCTGTTTCACGCGTCCGTGACCCTTTGGACCGGCGATTGCGCGGCCAACCGGCCTCCGGCCAGACGGCCGACTGGACCGGAATGTGCGGTTTTGAATCGCCAACATTCCAGTTCAGTTTGATTTTTGAAATCCGGCAATAATTGACATTAATCGCTGTTTTATTCCACGGTTGTTTTTGAAACAATCGTTATCAAATTCATTCATATTTGATAATGAATGAATTCAATAACGCTAGACCATTTACGCCTCTTAACTCCTCTCAGCGTTGGCTTATTTGTAGGCCACCGTTTCCTCTCGAATGGGGTGAGAGAGAATTTTTCTTGGGAAGAAAACGTGAGACAGAGAGATAGGTTGATTCTGTGAAGAAGAAGAAGAGTGAGGAAGGAGTCCTCTCTCTCTGGTGGTTTGGAGTTCGGCCCAGGTCCGGTGTCCTCTCCTCCCTTCCATTCCCTCTGTGATCGGGATCAAGAGACGGGTGTCTGTTCGGCCTAGGCGTGCTGTGAAGAAACGGGAGAAAAGAAACCGAAGAAAGAAAGAAAGAGAAGAAAGAAAGAAACAGAAAAGGGAAAGTCCTTTTTCTGGATTTTCTTTCTTCCAAGGGTCCTTTTGCAAAAGATTGTTTTGCACGGGTAAATACATCATCCAACCTTCTTGCGAAGCTTGACGTGCGTGCGAAGTAGAGGGCTTGCAAATCCAGGCCTAGCAAAGCTACCTTCAGGGATCTAGATCCAGATCCAGATCCAGATTACCTCGACCAACTTCAGCTGCGGGCTTGAGGTAATTTTACATAAAAGTTAAATTTAATATTTATAATTATTATAAATAAAATAAAAAAATTAAAACTGATTTTTCATGCCTGGCGTTCGATTTTATCGGACAACTCGGAAAATTTTTTTTTTCCTTCATTTGGGCCTCCCGGTGCCTTTTCAGGGGGAGCCTGACAGGCTGGTTTGGGCACCGTCGGGCCGATCACAGGTGCGAGCTAGGGATCTACAGACTCTTTTCAGTGGGAAGCCAGAGAGATAGATTGAGGGAGGTTGGATCTGGCGGATGCGGATTCATCCGCGGGTGGCGCTTTTTATTTGGAAGGTGGCTTGGAGATGCCTCCCCACCAGGAGTGTGCTAGTCAGGCGGGATATTCGGATCCCTCAGGGGTGCGAGGTGTGCCCGGATGCAGAGGAGACTATTCGACATGTTCTGCTACATTGCCATAGGGCGAGGGAGATTTGGAGGCGGTCTCCCGTGCCTATCCACCACTCGGTAGACACAGTATAGGATTTGCTGCACTTGTTGCGAGACTCGGTGCGGAGCCCTAGGTTCGCGGAGGCTGGGATACTTAGAGCATATCTGGCTTACCATATTTGGTTGGACCGGAATGCTAGACTGTTTGAGGGCAGGAGGCTCTCGGCAGAGATGGTTGTGGAGAGAGCTGTGCTTCAGGCTGAGGAGGTTCTCTCTTGTACGGCCTTGTTTTCACTTGGGATGACTAGGGACATCTGGGGTACCCGTAATGCTGTTTCAGCGCCGAGGTTTGCCGTTGTTTCTTGGGTGCCCCCACCCCTTGGTTATCTCAAAGTGAATTTCGATGGCAGTGTGGCGAGGGATGGGAGGTCAAGAGGGGTTGGTTTTGTTATCAGAGACCATTTTGGGAGGCTGATTGCAGCGGGTGGCCGGGGTACGACAGGTCTTACGGTTGCGGGAGCAGAACTATGGGCGGCCTGGGTCGGTATATCCTATGCGAGGCGGGTGCTTTGGGCTGGGCGGGTGTATCTTGAGGGGGACTCCTCTATTGTGATAGCCTGGATCCGGGGTGCGGATAAGTATGGAGATGGTCCCCCACTTATTCGGAAGACCCGCAGGCTGGCTATGGAGATGGATGAGTTTCAGGCAGTACACGTTTTTCGGAAGGCGAACAGGATAGCAGACTGGGTTGCCTCCTATGTTGCACGGTATTCTGGGGAGCTCTGCTGGACATCCACAGTAGAGCTTCCGACTGATTTGTATTTTTTGTTTTCTTCTGATTTGGCAGGATGTACTCACGTTAGAGCTATATGAATTGCCGTTTTTACCAAAAAAAAAAGACTTACTGCAAGTAATTATAAAAAGAATAGGTTTTTGATTGCATAATGAGTTTATAGTATCATTAGTATCTCGTATGAAATCTTTTGATTCCAATCTTTCCTCCATCTTGAGATTGAGGGATTTTTATTTTCTTGAAGCCATGTCAGGACTATTTAAAGCTATTGGATCTGAGCTGTTTCTTGGTGCTAAAACCTATAGGAGCCCTACTTCTCATTAGTTTGGGACTTAGAATCATAGTAGGAACATGAAACTCTAAACAGATCTTTCAAGGTTCTTGCAAGAGAAACTTTGTTTCACTTTTTCTAAAAGGAGGAACAAATTTTAGAACTTGTTTATTCATTTAACAAACATGGGGAAGAGGTATTAGCACCATCCATCATCATATTTTCGCTTAAACAATGAGAACTTACTTTACTTTTATTTATACTATATATAAAAAGTGCAAGAAATTTCTATCAATACATGTTTTTGGCTCTTGAGAATTGAAAAAGGCTTTGATTTGAAGAACTTAAAAAATGGCAACAGGAATGTAACGAAATGTTTCAACTCATTAATTTTTGAGTAGGACGGCAACAACAAGAACAACAACTACTATATAAAAATCTAAGTAGATGTGGAATTTCATATTTGTTAGTATTAGAAATCTCTTTTTCTATCTTGGAGATGCTAAGAGAAGCTTTCAAGAAACTTTTATAGTTCGGTTGCTGATTTGCTAATGCTTTTCAAAGCTAGTAAGTTAATTAATAAAACTTATGCTAGTTAGCATCTTTTATAGACGAACAAAGATAGGCAGGTTGTGATGTGTTTTTAAATTTTGAAACAACAAATTATGATTCACAAATTTATATATTTGGTTTTGCAGTTAGATCCAAAACTTTTCTAATATAATGGAATTAGAGATTTTTATTCTTGAAGACCTTTTTTGTGTCCTATCTTCTTGTTAATTTTCATGCTATATCTTTATGTATCTGGCAACTAGACACCTCATGTCAAGAGTTTTGAGTGACGGCATAACACTAGTGATATCAGTACTTGTAGTGCATTGATACCATCGAAGCATTTCGAGTACCAGTTTTCTGCTACTGAAGTAGACCTGAAAGCTCCCTACAAAAGAATATATAGCATCCAACAATTTTAACCAACCAATTTAACTAATTCACACTTTAATTTGAATAGTTCAATTTTGAACGCATATGGTCAATCAACTTAGTGCTACCTTCAAGATTGGAAATCTAAAATTATCCAAAATTTAAATAGGCCGGGTTAGATGGGTCAATCTGAATTTAGTAAACTCAAATTCGACTCAGAAAATAGAACAGATCCAATTATAGAATCCAACTCAGCTCTATAATTTTTTTAAAATAAATTGAGTCGAGTCTAAATAGCCATCCAACTAAATTGAGTCAGGTTGTGTTAGGAGTCAATCCAATAAGGCCCTATTTGGGGGAGCTTTTGGAGGGCCAAAAAACACTTTTCGGCCCTTCAAAAGTACTTTTAGATATAAAATGGTGTTTGGTAAAATTTTCAGAAAGCTGTTTCAGCTTTTGCAGGAGCTGAAAATAGCTTTTGGGGAGAAGCTCCAATTTAGAGCTTTTCGAAAATGTTGTTTTCAACTTTGTCGGGAAGCTATTTTGGGACCAAAATATCCCCATTTAAATATCACTTTTTTTTTCCTAAAGCCCTCATCCCACCTCTTTCTCTCTCACCCATCCTCTCCCTCTCCCTATCTATCTTCTTCTTCCTCTCAACGCCGCCGCTTCTGTTTCTTCTTTCTCTTCTTTTTTTTTTCTTTTTTTTTTGTTTTAGGAGCTCGTGGCTGCCCACGGTGGCACCTACCATGCCGGCCACTACCCATCATCATCATAATAATGAGTGAGTGGCAAATAATCTGATCTAAATAAATAAATAAATAAATATATTAGTAATTATTTAACTAATTTTATCACCTAACTAGAAAATTTGTTAGAGAGATAAATGGTCATTAGAAGGATAAAAAATTAATTTACACTAATAATTATAATATTTTATATATTTATTATTGTATTATACTATAAATATAATATTATATTACATTATATCATAATACATTGATATGTTATGTTAAATAATTTAATATTATATTAAATTATTATTCTATAATACATAATGTTATAGTACTATATTATAATAATATTATATTACATTACATTAATATTATATTATATCATATATTTATATATTAATACATATTATATTTTATTATGTTCTGTTGTATAATACTAGTAATGTCCTTTATAGTCATTTTGTCACACAAAAGTACTTTCTCAGTTTGTTTACTAAATATATGTTAAAGTGCCACAGCACTTTAGAAATGTAGTTACCAAACAGCAAACAGCTTTTTATAAACGTTTTGCTTAAGATAGTTTTACTTCCAACAGCTCTACTTTCAAAAATTCACAACTAATAGCTTTTCCAAAGAGGGCCTAAGGCCCTGTTTGGAGGAGCTGTTGGCAGTAGAGCTGTTAGAAGTAGAGCTGTTGGAAGTAGAGCTGTTTGAAGTAGAGCTGTTATAAAAAGTTGTTTGCTGTTTGGTAACTACATTCGTAAAGTGCTGTGGTACTTTGTTTTGTGTTTGGTAAACAAACTGACAAAGTACTTTATATGACAAAATTACCATAAAGGACATTGCATAGTATTATACAACAGAACATAATAAAACATAACATAAATTAATACATAAATATACGATATAGTATAATATTATTGTAATATAAAATAATATTATGTTAATATAGCATACTAGTAATATAATTATTAGAGTAAATTAATATTTGGTAATATAACATAATATTAAATTATTTAACATAATATATTAAGGTATTATGATATAATGTAATATATATTATATTTATAGTATAATACAATAATAAAGTATAAAATAGTATAATTATTAGTATAAATTAATTTCTCATAATATAACATAATATTAAATTATTTAAAATAACATATTAATGTATTATAATGTAATGTAATATAATAAAAAATTTATAGTATAATACAATAATAAAGGTATAAAATATTATAATTATTATTATAAATTAATTTTTCATAATATAACATAATATTTAATTATTTAAAATAACATATTAATGTATTATAATGTAATGTAATATAATATAATATTTATAGTATAATACAATAATAAAGGTATAAAATATTATAATTATTAGTATAAATTAATTTTCCATAATATAACATAATATTAAATTATTTAACATAACATATTAATGTATTATGATATAATATAATATGATATTTTATTTATAGTATAATACAAAAATAAAGGTATAAAATATTATAATTATTAGTATAAATTAATTTTCCATAATATAACATAATATTAAATTATTTAACATAACATATTAATGTATTATGATATAATATAATATGATATTATATTTATAGTATAATACAAAAATAAAGATATAAAATATTATAATTATTAGTATAAAATAATTTTTCATAATAATTTCCCATAAAATAATTTCTCGCGGTCCAGGGGCTCTTCTTCGTGGTCCACGCTCGAGGAGGACCTCAGCGTGGGCCGCGAGGTTGATGATTAAAAAAAAACAATAGATTGATTTTGGAAGGTATGAAAAAGGATTAAAATTTTTTTCTTCTAAAATGTGGTTCAAGAGATGCATACAAAAATTGAAAAGAAAAATACTTTTTCTTACGGAAGGGAGTCTGACGGCTAGGGTTCTTGGCTCCAGCAGATTTTTAGGTTTATAAAAGGACAAACTATGTAATTATGTTATTTTAATATGAGCATTTTTGTCAAAAATACAGCTTTCCGAAAAAGCTGAAACAGCTTCCTCCCAAAAGCTTCAAATTGGAGCTTCCTCCCAAAAGCTATTTTTAGCTTCCCGCAAAAGCTGAAATAGCTTTTTGAAAAATTTACCAAACACAGTTTTTCATTTAAAAGTACTTTTTGGCCCTCCAAAAGCACCTTCAAACAGGACCTAATTTGCAGAGGACCAACGCAATTTAAGGAAACGCAATCAATGATTGCTTTCAGCCAGATCTGATTTGAGGAACGCGATATCCACCCCGACCGTCTCGCAGGAATGGCCGTCGATCCACCTTTCCATCAATACTGATCCTTTCCCTCTCTCCGATCGCTTCTTCTTCTTCTTGCCTCCCACCCCCTCCTTGGAGACATGGACATGGCCGGCGAGTCGCCTTCATCGCTGGCCAACGGTGACTCCTCCGCCGCCTCCACCCCCGCCGAGGTGGTGGCGGCGGTGGCGCCGCCCTCCTCGAGGATGTTCCAGCTCGCTGAGTCGCTCAAGCTCGAGCACCAGTTCCTCCGCGCCCCCCTGGAGCAATTCAAGAAGACGATCCGCTCCCACCACCGCTACGCCGAGAAGGAGATCTCCGCCGTGCTCTCCAGCGTCGCCGATTCTGCCGACCGCTCCGACGCCATGTCCCGGGAGGACGCCGCCGACCACCTCAGATCCCTCGTCTCCCGCCTCCAGGGCCTCAAGCGCAAGGTAGCCCAATTTCCTCTCCTAACTGGAACCATCTTCTTTCTTCTTTCTTTCTGTATTCATTTATTGCTTTCTTGCATTGGATTTGTGAGTAATTTACTTTCTTTTTCAGTTGGAAGAGGGGAGTAAGACCGAGAAGTTGCAGGCCCAGAGATGCCGGGCTCGGCTGGACCACTTGGATTCAATTGATGCCGATAACTTGACGGAGTGGAGCAACACGAGGTTGAAGCGCATCCTTGTTGACTACATGCTGCGGATGTCGTACTACGATGCCGCCAAGAAGCTTGCAGAGACGAGCAACATTCAGGTATCATTTTGGGATTGAGACTAGTTCTCCTCCTTTTGTAGCTTTGAGATTCTTTTTTCTTGAAGAATTCTGACCAGTCTCTTCGCTTGTTATGTATTTATTTATTTATTTATTTTACAGATGTAGGATGAACATTGTTAATTTGCTATTGATTGTTGATTGGTTCTGTTTCTTGGACCTATACTGTAAAATCTTAATATTGCCTACGCTGCTGATTCATTTTTCTCATTATTTGCAATTTAAAGTTGGGATATAATCAGAGTCAAAAATAGATAGTTTGCTGTGTGCACATGTTGAGTGTTTTCAGTTGTGAATGAATTTAGGTCGATAACTTAGAATTAAACAGCTTCACCCTCACATTTTGAGGAAGGATTTGCCAGAATTTAATATATTATAGGTTGATCTACGCGGGGCGGGGCGCGGGGCGCGGGGCGCGGGGGGGGGGGGGGGGGGTTGCTTCGGTTTAGGAGGTGATAGTGCCCTTTAAGACAGTATTCGAAGAAGGCAGCAAAAATACGAGGAAGGAACTACGAAATATGTTTGTGCTATTAGAAAGAGAGGAAAGCTAGGGAGCCATGCCTAGCTTTCCATGTCTTAGCACCGTATCTCAGAGACCGGCTATCTCCAGTTCCTAAAGTGGAACAGGGTCGTTTTCCTGAACCATTCCTCAAAACTTGCACCACTTTCCCTCGTTTTCTACTTCGCCATCTTGCTATTAACCATGCTAGCTGCACCCCAATCCTCACAGACTCTGACTGCTGCTTCTTATTCTACCTTCTGTGGAGGAATAGGACTCCTAATCTCCCAAAAATATAGGATTCCTAGATCCCCAATTTTCAGTGCATCCACCTCCTTAATTCCACTTTGCTCATCTCTTTGCTCTCAATGTCTTCCCATTCTCTCTCCTGGTTCCCTAGGGCTTATCACACTGAATTCCCTTCATCCAGACATCTTTTAAATCAAGAGATGGCCTTCTCTCCTCCTTGGTGGTAAGAGCATTTTATTCATGGAAGATAGATTAAATGGATTTAATTTTGCATATGGAATGAAGGAGATGGATGGTTTCTTGAAATGGAAATGATGCCTTACCAAGAAAAGAAATGGAAGTGATGCTATAATGAGACGAATTGGAAGGTGGATCTCGATCTTGATTCTTGGGAAGGACAGAGAAGAAGAGGGAGGAAAGGTAGAATGATATGTTAATGGAGATTGAGATTGCAAAGGGTTAGTTGGTGAGATGGGCAACTAAGATTTTCTTTTCCTTTCATATTAAATGGGGAATGATGATTGGAACTTGGGCAAGAGGCACTTGGGATAAAGAGATGTGGGTATGTCTGAAAGACTGTTCCCATTTTCTGGAGCAATTGGAGAGGCTGGTTTCCTCTCATCTCCCACTGATTTCCACGATTGGATTAGCCTATTAAAAGGCATGGGATCAGGCATGGCTCCCTAATTTTTCTCTTACGAAGGAGTGGTCTTATGGATAATCTTTTTTCCACTTATGCATAAGTGGCTGAAAATTGCTAATTATTGCTAGAGTTTTCCTCTCAAGCTCACTATAGAGCTCCGCTTGGAAACAAGAAGCTCTTCTTTTTTTTTTTATGTTTTTTTTGCCCAAGAAAATTTTCCAGAGCCAAGCTGTAGACAACTAGGGCACCAAATATTTAAAATTCAAGAGGGTATTCATGAAAGAAAAAAATGTCTGTTTTCAGCAAATATTTAGCTTAATTTAAGGATCAAGTTTTTAAAGAAAACAAAAAACCCACAGAGAATAGGTGGAAGATGAAATTATCAATGATATCATTGAGATTGCTGGGTAAAGGCTTGAGAAGGACTTTTTAAAAGACTATGAAGTACAAAAGGTACAAAAGTACTTTGATTTGGAGAACCAGAACTAGGAGCCTTGGCCTAAAGGAGTTGGCAACTAAACAGAGACTCAGAAGAAGTTATGCTAAATTGTATAATATACAAGAAAAGTTAGGTAAGAATGATTTCATTAGCAAAAGAATTAGAATGAAGTTTCTCTTATGATGGTTAGTAAGACAGATCGACGTTGATGGGGAAAAGAAAGGTTAAGGAGACTTCATTAAATAAAAAAGGTGGGATACTACAATAGTTTGTCTAGGGAGGAGAAGTGATTATTTTAAGATGAACTGGTAGGATTTGACTTATTGGAGTTGTAGTCACAACACAGGATGGACCCTGGGAGATGGAGAAGGAAATGATGGTCATAGTTTCCAAAGTTGCATGGATAGAAAGCCTGAATTAAGTGACATTTTGAAAGATGATATTGTGGGAACTTTCAGATAATGCTATTCTAAAGTCTTACAACCCATTTAAACTAACTTCCATTTTCTCATTCTGAAAGACAAGGAGGCTTTAACAAGAATTGTAAACCTATTAATCCATTAAGTAGAGCTTGCAGAACTGTCAAAATGAGTATATTGGTTTTGCAAAATCCATTTTGTCATAATTAGAGTGCAATAAGTTAAAAAACAAATATTACCAATGATTTCTTCTGATTCTTTTTGGTTGTGTATGCAATGACACTCAGTAAAAGAGTAAACCTACGTATGTATGTATGTATGCACATGTAGAATAAGTTAGAAAAACAAATACTGCCAATGATTTATTTTTTTTTAATTTTAAGTTGTGTATGCAGTGACACTGGTAAAAAGGTAAACTTTGGTATGTATGTATGTATGTATGTATATTTTTGGGTTAGTGAATCTGGGTTTGTCCAAAGTGCATGTTGAGAGAGCATTTTACAACTTTGATCTATCTAATTGTGGTAAATTGTTGAAATAAGAAAAAGTTGGATCTCGGTAGAATGGTAGATCAGTTGAGTAGCCTCATCATGTAATATCTTTTTTTTTTTAAAAAAATTTTTTTTGTTAAATAGCATTTTAGTTTTTATACCTTCTTTCAATATAGCAAGGGCCTCCAACAAGGGGACCTTTGATATCCACTTATTTTCATCTCAGCTATGTGGGTTTGTAGCAAAATCTGCCATAAATGGAAATTGGTGAGTCTAATTGGGCTTTAACATTTCTACATGTTTGTGTATCAGCTTCTCTCAAAAAACAATTGTGTGTCAGATCATATAACCATGATCTAAGTTTAAGACTAGTGATGGATTTCAGATTTTCTTTATTTAAGTTTTTAATAAATCATCCATTTTCCTTTAACTTCTATTTTAGAAGTCTTTGACGAGTCTAAATCAAACACTGGTTAGAGTTGATGCATTTTTTTTTAAAATTAATCACCCATTTTGGCAGTAACATGATATAAAGATTCTTATCTTGAAATTTATATATCTTTTTTCAAAGTTAATTTGAAACAGCACAACTTTTATTAGACCTTAACAAGAACGTTAATAAAATAATCATTTTTCCTTTGGATTTTTCTATTCTGCTTCTAAGGCCTGATCCGAGCGTGGACTTGCCTATATTGATTTGACCATTATCTTCTCTTTACAACTGAATCATTTTCACTTTAGAGGAACTAGATGTAAAATAATGTCTTGAAGCCGATTGCATCGAAATTGACGCCAGAGTAGCAAATCTCATTGTTTTCATGATGTCACTGTTATTGAAATGATCAAGAAGAGTGACAACCTACGTATTCATTATTCAATGGTCTAAGAGAGTGCGATATTATGGAGTCATGTGAAGGTTAATGATGATTGACTTGTTTGCCGTAACTAAGATATTAATATTAACATATATGGTGATAGAAAGGTTGCAAGAATGCATATCTTGGTGGAATTCATGACTTAGAAGCCAGTATTTGTAATTTGGCCCATGGAGTGAAGAGGACTAAATATTAAGAAGAAAGAATAGCGTCTCAGGGATCCAAATCCCAAGATTTTAGATAACACAACACTAGAAAAAATGCCATTTACTAGAAATGATTTTCTAAAAGATAATTTTTAGGTTTCTATATGTCATGACCATATCCGAGAAATATCAAAATTTAAGTTTTCATTTCTTCATCGTGCTAAATCTAAGTCGAATTGATAATGCATCAACCATATTCCAATATTTGATGGCATCTGTACGAGACCTATCATGTCAAAATCTTGATAATTAAGTTTGCTGATCAACTGTAAAATTGGAGATTAAAATTGATAAATCTAAGAACAGAATCAGCACATTGTAAACAGACTGATCTTTTAGTATATATGGTTTTGTGTGAACCTTTTCGGTGGAATCAGTTAGTTGCTCACTTGGAGTACTAATTGCTCTTAATACTCCTTTTTTATAGGTCTTTCATTGCTCACTTTATTGTTTTCCTTTGAGGCTTCTTTCGCGTTATAAGTTTAACCTACCTTTTTCATTATGATTCCAATAAAATGCTTGAAGTCAATTCACAAGATTGGTATGCAAGTTTGGTACCTTTTAGGATGGATATTGGTGGCTTGGCTGAAACTGTGACCTTTTTTGTTAAATATAATAAATCTTTTATTTTTGTTTACCACTCGTTTGATGATGAATGATCTAGATTTTCCTCAAAAGTAACCCATTACAGCTGGTGGAAATTTTAGGTACGAATGGCAAGTACCATAATGTGGACAAAATTTCAGGGCTAATGCTTGAGAACATGTATGGATAATCTAGTAATTTAGGCAACCTTGAGGCATTTTTAAGGTTGCAAATGGGTCGGCAACCCGACCCGACCCGACCCATGTAGACCCGATCCGAATTTTAGGACCCGCGGGGTCGGGTCATGTCCTAAATTTAGACTCGTTCTATTTTTCGGGTTGGGTCTGGGTCAACCCAATTCCGGACCCGATC
Source organism: Phoenix dactylifera (assembly GCF_051530095.1). Lineage (NCBI taxonomy): Eukaryota > Viridiplantae > Streptophyta > Magnoliopsida > Arecales > Arecaceae > Phoenix > Phoenix dactylifera. The sequence goes on from NC_143197.1 coordinate 22,467,693, forward strand.
TGAGCCCGACTTGACCCGTTTTTTAGGGTCAATTTTGGATCGTTTACTAGAAGACCCGATCCGATCCGACTCTAACTCGGATTACCCATTTAGACCCGCAGGCCGTAGCCCTAGATCTGGAGGCCTACATGCTGCAGCCCTAAATCTGGAGGCCTACCAGCCGCCCGCTTCTCCTCCGAGGCCTTGTTCCCCGAGGAGACCAGATCCTCGCTCTGTCTCCTCCTCGCGCACCAAGGAGACCCACCGGGGGATGTAGGCACCATGCTCTTCGACGAGGTCGTGGAAGGGGGTCTTGCCAGTCGGAAGCTCGAGGAGGATGCCGAAGCTGTAGACGTCGGAGTGAGGGGTGAAGGAGCGGGGATGGCGGGTCTCCGAGGCGTAGTAGAAGAGGGAGGAGGAGGAGGGGAGGTGGTCGTCGTCATCGGGGGAGGGGAGGAGCTAGGGGACGAGGCCGTAGTCGGTGAAGCAAGACTCCAAGTCGCCACTGAGGAGGACGTTGGACATCGGAGGCAGCACAAAAGGAATTCAAAATAACAAGTAGCTTAAGGCAGCACAAGACCTTGACTTTCATTCCCAACAAGACCCGCACTTTTCGCTAAGAGAAGCAACCTCCTACAAAAAACTACTGCTCATGGTTCGCCGTACCGGTACCGGTACCGGTAGGTGTACTGATCGCCTACCGGACCGGCACAGTTCTGGCTCGGACTGGTTTAAATTGGTACCGAACCGGAACACTCTTCTCCGCCGGAGCCGGGGAAGAAGAAGAGAACGAGAGAGTGAGCGGGGGAGGGAGGGAGAGAGGAGAGGCCACGAGGGGCGGCGGAGGAGCCTGCAAGGGTGCGGTGGAGGCCACGGGGCCTCGGCCTCTGCAGGGGTTTGCCGACTTCACTTACAAATCCCTAAATTCTTTTCCGCGGCCGCGTTTCCTATTTCGAAACGATGGAACCCACTATTTTTTTTATTTGGTATCGTTAGAATTTCTTATTTCCAAGTGAAATGCCTGGAAGGAATAAAAAATCGTGGTTGGGAAAAGTCATAGTAGCAAAAGCCATTGAAATTTCTATTTTATATATTGGAATAATCTGTTTTGTTATTAATTGACGGGGGGTAAAGGATGACTAAAAGAAGAGAAATCAATTAGTTATTCATTAAGGTTTAATTTGATTCGATGACCAGAGTTAGACGAGAATATACGTCGAACAAAAATTCATTTATTTGAAAGAAACAGGGAACGCGGCCGCATAAAAGAATTTAGGGATTTGTAATTGTAAGTGAAGAGGCCTCCGCCGGCCCCCTGCGGCCCTCCCCGGGCGGCGGAGGCCTCTTCGCCCTCCCTCTCTTCCCCGCTCTCTTTCTTTCTCCTTCTCTTCGTTTTTCTCGACTCCGGCTGGGTTCGGCCTGTGCCAGTTTCCACTGCTCCGGCGTACTGGTTACAGGCCAGACCGGTCCGAACCGGCCGATACGGGCCGGTTCGTCAGATCATGCTACTGCTTATTACTTTGGCCGTAGAAGAGGAAGAACAATAGTCTGGTTGCGCTTTGGGACGACTTTCCCTACCACTATGAAATAGCATCCTTTTCTTTTTCATCAATGGTCCCCGGGTTTCCCACTTGTTAAGGACCTTCTAAGCTCGGTTCCGGCTTGGATTAGACTATCCAACCCGAGGCTCAAACTGGTGGATTCCGACGATTATCGGAATTATAGCGAGTTCCGTCGGCAAACCGTTGTATATGGACGAGCTCACGATGTCGAGGTCAAGACTGACGTATGCAAGAGTTTGCGTTGAGATTGGCAACTACATTAAACATCAATTGCTATATCCATATCATAAGTGGTTGATGGCGGTCTTGCGCCGGATCCCTATTGATGGAACGTTTAATCAAACGGTGCCTTTAGATAGGCTGATTGGTTTTAAGGAAAGTTATTCGCTGGATTTGAAGAGTGCAACCGATAGGTGGCCTCTTCCGTTCATGTAAAGACATTATGGTGCTGCGCAATCAGTATGATGCCTGGCACCAGTTCTGCTGACGCTGAGTATAGGTATTACAATTCATGCTTGGAGGAACCCTTCTCAATCGGAAAAAGGCCAATTTGGATTGAAGATTATGTGAAGATGATCATAGGAAAGGTATAGAATATTGGCAGAAGTGGAGTGGGGTGGCAATGTTTCAGGGTTGACCAACTGCAAATAGGTCAATAGGAGACAGGTGAGCACTTCCATATTAGCTTATTTATGATACCTTTTGGCTCTATCCTGTCAAGGCATCATTCTTTTCTTCCCTTTAGATCAAAGTTCAGGGAGAAATCTTGCTTGTATAAGGTAATTTTGAAGGGGTAATAATGTTTTATGATGGATGATATGATGCTTTAACTTCGAAATGCATATGTAGAGATGAATGCTCTTTTCATTCCTTTTCACTTCTTTTTCTTACTAATGATTTGTCCTTATGCTCTGAATGACTATTCGCTCCATATAAATTTTATAGTCGGGGATTTATCTACCGCAAAAAATTTTAACAGCTGTGATATTTTCATTTTTATCTGTGAAGCATGTAAGTCAGTTTCCAAAAAGATCTACATCACCTTCTTTCATTCTGTTCCTCTTTCTCTTTGCTGTCCTCATCGTGAAAACAGTTCCATTCTGTTTTTTGCTTGTGGCCTTCCATTCCAGGTATTCCCTTCACGTGCTCTTCACTCACTCTAGCATGTGTTGAAACTTAACTTTCTTTCCCCTTTCTTCTACTTTCTGCTAAACTTGTGTCTCTGGAGATGGAAGCAGTTGCGACTAGAAAATGTATCAATTATGTTTGTTCTTAATGGTGATATATATGGAGGTATACTCTATCAACATACAATCTGTAGGAGACATTGCTGTGGAAGCAACTCATTTGCTAGGAGATTTTAATTGTATAGGTTCCATAAGAGGGTTTTGGAATTATGGGGGGCTTTTAACCTTAATACGCACAAAGACATAGATGGATACATAGATAGGTAGGTAGGTAGATAGATAGATTGATATGTAGCATTGTTTCATATTCCCAAGACCATGTGTGATGTCCTAGGTTATAGTAGTGTAGCCCACCTTTGCTTTTCTTTCTTCCTTTCTTGTCCCTCTTCAGGTCAAGAAGAAGTACATAGATAGATACATATCATTGTTTCATATTCCCAAGACCATGCGTGACGTTGTAGGTTACAGTATTGCACCCACCTGTTCGTTCCTTTCTTCCATTCTTGTCCCTCTTCAGGTCAATATGGAGAGAGTGAATTCTAAGTTCTTTGTGGCCCACCCTTCGTAGTTTTATCAAATGCAAGATGTAGGTAAGTTATTCTCCTTCCATATGGTGGGTCTATTAATTTATGATGTGGTACTTTGAAAATGAGGTCTTAGTATTGGGGCATGGTGGGGTGAAGGATATAGTGGTAGATCATAGCCCTTTATGGAGGAAGCTTTCTTTATGTATTCGTATAAAAATTAGAAGCCAAAGAATTCCTTACTCTGGTTGATTTCTTTGTTTGTGTCAGTGGTCATCGTAAGTGGTTACAATTAAGCATGGATTCAAAAACTGCTTGACCAGGATGTACATAGGTACCATGCCATTCCGGTGGGAAACCAACACTGGTATGGGTGTTGGAATGCCAAACCGGTGTGTACCAATAGTTATTGATGTATTTTGAAGCTGTTGGTTTTAGTATGCTCTGATATCATACCGTTTCAATGGAAAAATGGTCGGGGTTCAATTTCAGTGTTTAAAACCTTGCAATTAAGTCAAGAACATGAACCACTTGTTGGTGCTTCTTAATAGGCTCCTTTTGATGTAAGGTAATATGATACTCTAGGAGGTTGCCCAGTTGATCATAGCATTCTTAAATGAAGAAATTACACCATATAGACTCATTGTGAAATTCTTAAGGAAGATGGATATTGTGGCATGGAATTTAACATAATTGATCCAATATCATGGAGAATAAGGTTTGTTGTAAAATTTGATGACATGGCGTGGTACGTGTTATGCTAGTGTCTTGCCAGCATGTGTCACTAGGATGGTGATGGATGGATGCTAGTACACGCCATGTTATTGTGCTAGTGTCTACCAAGTGTGCCAAGCAGTAGCACAGTATGACACGATAAGTACTGTGTTAGTGCCAAGTTGGCACATCACTGGCACAACAATATTTCATTCCTTGGATTTAAGCAATAATAATTGCTCAAGAAGACATTGGTGCTTCCATCGGTGAAAATCATGTATGAATGCTACACACTACGTCTTTCTTTTCTATGTGGGCTCTCAAACATATGCAAGGCCCACCAAGGACGGTGCCATTAGCACAAGGCATATATAGACAATTTTAGCTTATGTGCTCCAGTAGGTAAAGCCTTTCCCTCACTCAAATTATGTGATATCTATAATAGAATCCCTTGGTCATCAACTGAGAAGAAATCTTATCTTGTAAGCATCAAATCATGTGCAGATATTTGCAACCTAGTTAATAACTAAATCATGTGTCTTTTATCCAAGTGAAGTCTTATGCATAATCAGAACGTAACAAGGCCTGTCGCATCCAAGTCACAAGTTCATTATTTGGGAACAATTCAGCTGGAGATAAAAGTTTAATATTTTGGGAAAATACAAAAAAATCACCAAAAGTTTGAAAAGATTTTCAGAAAAAATAGAACAATTAAGTAAATAAGAATGTAAGATAATCAAAATATTTATACAACCATTCATGTGCAAATAAGCTTGGGAGAGTCAAGAACAATAAACAATAGAAAAGTGACACCTCTAGCTCAAATATATAACATCATTAATCGGAACTCATAAATGTTTCTTGAATTAGTTGTGAGTAACCTGTGAATAAATCATAAAGTTATTGATTATTTGTGAATGACTTACAATTCTTGTTTAATTTGTTTACTGAGAATAATTTGATTTTTTTTTCAATACTTTGAAGAATATTATTTTTATGGTCCTATCACCATCGGTTGAGAATGACTCCATGGCATTATCTCAAGTACTTCCACATACCCCTCACTATCTTGTGAGTTTTTAGGTGCAGCTATCAGATAAACCAATAAACTTTTTTGGTGTAAAAGAGATGACTCAATCAACTCCTAGATGATTCCAATATTTTCTGGTAGGATTTGTCTAGATATAGCCAAGAGAAATAGTCAAGTATGGGTTCTCCAACATGAATATGTGGTAGGTTGAAATTTGGCATACGGCCATCTTGTTGAGTTCCAAAATAATGATGATCTCTAACTGGAAAGGACATAGTTATGCAAAAGAAAAGTTGAGCAATTTCTAGGAATTCTGAAACAAGAATACATATAGATCTCTCTCTCTCACTCACTGGCCTTGTAAGTTTAGATAATTGTAACTTTAGAACTTAGAACTATATAGATCTTTTTATTGTTTGATAAATTTGTTAATAGAATCTTGAGGATTCATGCCCATTGCAGAGTTATGAGTGGATTATGGGCAATTTTATGGGACATGATATGTATAAATTATCCAAAAAAACATCATATAAACCTAATCTAAAGCATCGAAAAAATATATTTTCTCTCCTTTCCTTATCCTGGATTTTATTTTATTTTTCTTAATTGATTTGATTCAATTCACTTGAGTTGCGAGTTTACATATAAAATTCATATCTTTCTATATGAAAAAATTCAAAACTTTTTTCTTGTACTATACTGACTGTCCTTCTTGGAAACGAAATAAGAAGAATCAAGTTATTTCATTCCCTTTTTTATCCAGATAGGAAAACTTATAATTTAACAATTGGGCATCTTATTTTTTTTTCTTTTTTTGAGTAGGAATCGAGAGCCGGATTTAAAAACTTTTCATTCAGATTTATGATTCTGGCCATTCAAACTTTCTAATCAATTTGAACTTCAAAAATTTATCAACCTTCGAGTTTATATAATTATTTTTGAATAAGATGCCAAATGCTTTCAATTTTTGCCATGGTTTTAATGTTCCCTCTCTTTTGTAAACAATTATATTTGTTACACTTTAATTTTTTTTACTAACCTAGTATACCTATCAATGGCAGGATCTTGTTGATATTGATATCTTCCTTGATGCAAAAAAGGTAATTGATTCTCTCCAAAATAAGGAGGTAGGTCCTGCTCTTGCCTGGTGTGCGGAGAACAAGTCCAGGTTGAAAAAATCAAAGGTATGTAGAACTTGTTTCTGCTTACTCTTTTGGAATTTAAAGCTGCTAGCATGGTGCTTTCTTAGATTTGTCTAGAACAATGAAACTTGGTATGACAAGGGAATGTTCACACTATCAGAGAATCTTTAAGGTTTCAAGTAAAATTTAAGTAAAATGGACTTGGTTGGTAGTTTTCAGTTGAACTAGAACTATGAAAATTAGGAGAATCTATATGGTTGTTACACTTTGTATACCATCTTTGTATGCTATTACACCTCTTTCTTGTCTATGCCTTTTCTACTTCCCTCTATGTATCTTCTGTTTACTTTAATCAGGGGCAAGCCAGTTATTCGATCACAAAAGAGGTCCCAAGCCTATGATCCAGCTTATTGTGTTTCATATTATTATAATCACATATCCTTCGTATTGCTTGTTTTACATTTGAATCATGATCTGGTATTGAGATATTCTCTCTTATGCTCTTAATTTGGCTAACAATTATTTTTCTGGTCATGGTTATAATTTGTTTTAGAGCATTATAAGGGATCAGACGTTGATATGCTTTTAACGAATTATTTTAATATTTAAATGCTGTTATTTTAGAGCACTCTAAGGGTTCAGATATTGAACTGCTTTTAAGGAGTTATTTTAATATTTAAATGCTGCCTTTGTTATGCCCGGCGACTGACCTAAAGGTAGGTTACTGCCTCGCCTATGAATTTCAATTTCAAGCCCTAGCTATTGGAAGCATGCCTTATTCTAGAAGTACCTAATTACAACAGCCCAGTCATTTGGACAGTTTTCTCTGGATTGCATGCCAACTTTGAGGTCAAGCAATTCTGAACCCCCACCTGAATTTTTATTGGCCTAAATTGAATGCTTCTCTTGTCCTAAGCTGTAACAACCAATCCAGCTAATAAGCAATTGGGCCTAGTTTTCTTGACCGACCTAGATGTAAGAGTTGGATTAGAAGACAAAAAAAAATAGAATCTTGTTCGACTTGGAGTAGGAGACAGGCTCCTCCATCTCGAATTCTTACATAAGCTAAGAAATCTAGCCTCCAATGGCTATTTAAAGACCCCTACACCTCCTTTTGCTTTACCATCGATAGATTTTGTCGATCACCACCGCTAGACCAATATTGGTTTCTTCTCTTTTTCCTCTTGACTTCCAACGGTCTTAGCTTACAGTGCTCACCAGAGATTTCAGTTGTGCGCTCGTCGGAGTTTTAGGTTCCGATAGGGATTTTCGAAATTATTTAGAGCTATAGTTTGGTTTCGGTCATAAGGTAAGTAATATAATCCTTTTTCTAGATCTATTAACAAATTATAAATATTTTCTGAATCGAATTATTCTTAATTTATATACTTGATGCATAATGTATTATTATTATTATAATATATGCTTTATTTTAGAATATTGTATGATGCTTGATCGAACGTATTTGTTTTGATATGGATTATGCTCAATTGATTTCGATGTCGTATGATTTTATATATCACGATTTGGAGCATTGAATATGTTTTTTAGAAAAAGAGTTTTGATTCGAAATGGATCTGACTCGCAGCCAGACTATGTTTTGATACCTTGCCAGTGGGGGTTGTACGTTAGCACTTCGATACGCTGCCAGTGGGGTTGTATGTTAGCATTTTGTATCCTGCCAGTGGGGGTTGTACATAAGCACTTCGATATCTTGTCAGTGGGGGTTGTACGTCGGCACTTCGATATTCTACCAGTGGGGGTTATACATTGGCATTTCGATACTCTGCCAGTGAGAATTGTACGTTGGCATTTCGATATCCTGCTAGTGGGTATGTTGACACTTCGATATCTTGTCAGTGGAGTTGTATGTTGGCACTTTGATACCCTGCCAGTGGGGGTTATGTGTTGGCACTTTGATACCTTGCCATTGGGGGTTATGCGGTGGCACTATGATGTGATCATAATTCTTGGCTGTCGAGATGAACTCGATGTTTTGGAAAAAAATGATTTATGAACAAAATTTGAATTTTTAATTGATTGGATAGTGTTTAGATTTGATGTTAATTGATGTACTTTGCATGCTTATTTTTAACATATTATTAATTATTTTATTGTTTGATTTATTTAGTTAAAGTGTTCATTGCTTACTGGGCTATCTAGCCTATTATACGAGTTCTTACTATTTTTACAGATTCGAAGAACTAGCTTGACTTAGAGGATTTATCATGGGAGAGCGACTTGAGACAAGATTTTGACATCTTTATTTAGACTAGATTTTTTTTGTTAAAGTTGATGCAAGATTTTTGAATATTATTTAGTTTTGCGAGATACTTAATTTTGAATTAGTTATTTAGAATAAAATTTGAATGTTATTATTTAAATTTATTCTGCTGCTTGTTTATGATATCATGTTGAGATGCCTTGCATGCTTATGGGGAGAGTTCCCCTTTAGTATGCGGCGGTTGCCGCAATGCCTGGCTCGCGATCTCGGGTTGGAGGCGTGACATAAGTAGACCCACATGAACTATTCTGTTGGATGACGTTGTTGCAACTTCATCTTTTTAATATTGAAATTGAATATATTTTGCAATCTAATAATTGGAAATAGTTGGTAACAGGCTTATTTCTTTGATTCTGGAAGCCTATTTTGACTGGTCATATGGAACAAATAAAAATTGAAAGAAAGTGATTTTGGGGAACGTGTTCAAATATCAGGAGATTTATTAAAACAGAGGGGTCATCTCTCAAGGGTCTTTGCTTTAATATGATCTCCTTGCTTAGCTTCTGGCAATTAAATGTCTTCATTTTGTTTTCTGTTAGAAGTTCCTCTAGTTGGCAATCTGGCAAATTTGTGGATGGACTGCCTGCTTGCCATTTATATGTATACACTAATATCATGAAGCCCAACTATACTAATAATATTTTATTGAATTGCAGAGTAAGCTTGAGTTTCAATTGAGGCTTCAGGAGTTCATAGAGTTGGTAAGAGCTGACAACTACTTGCGGGCTATACAATGTGCTCGGAAGTATCTTGCACCCTGGGGAGCGACTTATATGAAAGAATTGCAGTGTGTCATGGCAACCTTGGCTTTTAGGAGCAATACCGAGTGTCCCACTTACAAGGTAGGTCCCCTCTTTCTCGTTTACATATAAGTTAGGCTCAGTGCGTATACCCTGGCTGAGTTGCTATGCTATCTTTTAAAAACCAATAATATATATAGTATGTGTTTTGGCTGTCTTGTTTTTTTCTCTCTATCAGAAGTTTGAATTTCTTATTTCTGGCTTTTGCTGCATTTCAGTTTATTTATTGAAAAAAGGGAAATGTGGCTATTATATCTGAAGCTTGGTAACTTCTATGTGTGTATGCCTGTGCACTGGTTTCTTTAATTTACTCGTTGCATGGGAAATCCGGAAAGCACTGTACACATTATTCTTGACATCTAAAAAAAAGAAATAGAAAAAGGATGTCTTTTTCTGACAGACATGAGGTATGAACAATCTTGTGCCCAAGAAGCTGAGATATTCCTTGATGTCCATCAAAGAAATTGGAGAAAAATGCAGATACAGGTGGTAAATCTGGATGAACTAAATGGTCCAATGCCCACGACAATATCTATCCAGCCTTTTCCCAACTATTTGGGGCCATCTTTATGGATCCTCATTTATCAAGCATTTCTCATGTATAAATTTGGATCAATTTCATAGTCCACACCCCCCCCCCCCCCCCTAAATTTTATGACTGGCTGTTCACCTAATGTCAACTCTCCACCTTTCTCGGCCAGGCTTGGGCCCGGCCATGGCAATATAGCAACCAATTCCAATATGAACTAAAAATTGGTCTGTCTTTGTCAAATTGGAAGAGGAAAGAACCAGGATTCACTGAGATATCACTATATCTGGGCAAAAATATAGCAATTGAAATATCAAACTATCAGCTACTGTAGGAGAGGACTAACTATTGTTTTATGCGTTGCTTTTAATAATTAGTGATGTAGGAGAACATAATAAGATTGTGAATATAATCTTGGTTAATATCATACTGGTTCATATCTTTTGGAATATATCAGTTTATATTGGCCAATATAATAACAGCTGATGTCTAGGGGAGATGGTATTTGAAGCTTTGTTTTTGATAAAATCTCTAGTTTTAAGATTGTTTTTCCTGATAATATAGCTAACTGCTATAACTCATTCATGGAATGTTTATCCAGAAAGGGGCAGGTTTCTCTGCTACCATAGTTTTGAACTTTTGAGGTCCAAAAACTGTTTAGCAAGAGTGCTTATTGGTTGCCATGAAATTGCTCATTGTTGGATCAGAGTTCTTTGGTAGCCCTTTCTTTTCTCTGTTAGTCTTTCCTTTGATTTAAGGGCATTTGTTTAACCGAACCAGAGCTCCTTTTAAGATGAAGTTAAATTTGTTCCGGCTAACTCTAATTCTATCTACCACCCAATAAAATGGTAGGAACACCAAGTTTTGTTTTGTCAAAAACATATATGGCAAGCAAGATCTGGGTTAAATAGTTCTGTTTGATAAATGTCTCTCATGCATCATTGTATTACAGTCTAATAGACATCCTTTTGGTATTCGGGTATTTTACCTTAATATGATGTTATTATAGGTTCTTTTTGAGCCAATGCAATGGGTGTATCTGGTGGAGCAGTTCAAGCAGGAATTCTGTAGATTGTTTGGCATGACCCTTGAACCTTTGCTGAATATCTATTTACAAGCAGGATTGTCAGCCCTGAAGACTCCGTATCCTCAATTTGCATTTGCTACATCAAGAAGAAATTTTAATTTGTTCTTATTTTGTTAAGTTTTTCAAATTTGATCTGACATGGCATACTCTGTCATGGAAGACCTATTTTCTGCTGAATGTTGCTTTTTGCTTGACCTTGTTAAGATTTTGTTTTGAAGAGGGTTGCACCAAAGAAGACCCACTATCGCATGAGGGCTTCCGCAAATTAGCGGCACCGTTGCCATTCTCGAAGCAGCACCATTCTAAGCTTGTTTGCTACATAACTAAAGAGCTGATGGACACAGAGAACCCTCCACTTGTTTTGCCTAATGGTTATGTATATAGCACTAAAGTAAGAACTGCTTTGAGGGCATGAAATTCTGCAGTGAAGCAATGAACATTTACTTAAAGGTTGACTGTTACTTCTCTTTTGGTTGTATGGCAGGCTCTTGAAGAAATGGCCAGCAAAAATGATGGCAAAGTTACCTGTCCCAGAACCGGTGAAGCTTTCAATTTCTGTGAGCTTGTCAAGGTGTACATTTCATAACTCAGCTTGCCATTGTGCGGTGCAGCTGAAGCTGGCTTGTTCTGTGGCTCACGGGCACTGCAACTAAACAGCAAGGTGATTGTATGTACTCCATACAAGATGTCAAGATGAGTCAAGCAGCTAGATGAATATCTTAGTGCATTTGGATATATTCTTTGTTCGGAGAAAACAAAAATGAGTGACTAAAAAAGGGGAAGAAAAAGGAAGAGATGAATGTTCTTTTCTTTTTCAAAAATCTTTCAGGACATCTGGAATCTACTTGATGTGAGTTCTTTTTAGGGGTGGGGTGGGGCAGGGTCCCAAGGGTCACGTAATTCGGGCTTGTGGTCGGGTCTGGATCAAGCTTGAACGTTACATGGGACCAAGGCCTCGAACCATATTTGCATCCATATTTTTGTGTCCTGAATTAGATAGGTACTGGGTGTCTGGATGAAAACATTAATCTTGCAATAATTCTGATATCTGGGTCAGGTACATTATATTACAAACATTTCTGAAGGCGCTGCTGGTGAAGTCCTAGGCTTGCGCGTATCCTTGGTTAATCTGGACCAGCAGGCAAGGTTTTATTGACCTACTGAGGTTAGACCTAAAGCCTCTAATGACAGAGGGGTGAATCTGACTTGAACTTAGAGTATTAAAATGTCAAGCCAGAAGTGAGGCTGATTAAGGTGTGAACCTTGATGCTGTTGGGAGGCATCAGTTGTGCTTGTTTAGTTTATATAATTGTAAACTAGTTCACAAGATTTGTCTTTCTGTGGAAACACATACTATGGTTCTAGATTGACTATGCTGATCAAGTGGATGAGTCAGGCATATGGGGTAGTCCAAATGGAAAGGAAGGGGAATTGAGTGACCTATTTTCGATTCGAAGGTACATGTAAAAACCTGAAAGAATTTTCGACGCAATTTCCCCTGGAGACAGCTGAACCCTCAAGGGAATATAACAAAATCTTTTCTTATAACAGCAGTTGTTTTATTTTATTTTATTTTGATGAGTAGGCAACAGTTCAGTCATTTTCATTGAACAAATAAAAGACAGAAATTAAGCTTGAGGGTGAACTGATCTTGAGGAAGGTTTCATAATTTAAGATTAGAAACAGTCGACTCCTAAGCAGCATGCTGTTCAAGCGTGCGTGAGAGATGTTTCTTTTTATTATTATTGTTCAGGAATCTTGCCGTGTACAGCAGCTATATTTACAGTAACTGCATTTGCAAGATGGAATGACCTGTGTCTCTTATTACTCCATTGAGTTCTGATTATTCTCATGCCTGTATCAACTTGGATGCATAGTAATATCTGGCTTTGGTGTGCATAATATTTTGGATGAGCAATCAGGTTCAAGTCTTCAAGTTGCTTTTACGACGGACGTGTTTGATTCGGATGATTGGAAGTGAAAGAGATTAGATGCCTGCAAGTGATTTTGGAGCGTCCCAACTAACAGTACTTTACATGCTTCTTTGGAAGAGAATAAAAAAACAAAGCAAGAGATAAATTGGATACCTGGGTGAATGAATCTGCCAAGCCAAATCATACCTAGTCAAAAAGATGGTCTCATGCAATTGCAACTACTAAAGATTTTTGAAGGGTGACAAGTTAACAAATTAAAAGATTTGTAATCTTTTGGGACCGCGTGATTTGTAATCGTAAAGGGAATTACAAAATCTCAACTCCCAATCAAAATTTTTAACGTTTTTTTTTTGCATATTAATACCTCAATTATTTTAACCTTTTCCATTGATCCTGCATTACATGGTCCATTGTGTAATGGTCATATAGAGTAGCAGCTATAGCTAGAGTTTATTGGAATATTTTACCCTTAAACTATTTCTTTTGCATGCAAGTACATGAAATCTTCTTGATTTGTTTATTAATCTCTTAGTTCTTTAAGATTTGCCTATTGGTCCAAAAAAAAAAAAAATCAGATTTGCCTATTTTTACCTCAAAAAAAAAAGATTTGCCAATTGGTCCATAAAACCCATCACATATACATTCCTGAATTTAATTTAGATAAACATAACTCATTGCATATACTTTCCTGAGTTGAAGTGAGAACATATTTCCCTGTTCATCCCTTTGGCAAAACAATCTTAATCTCTGAGAAATTAAAACTTCATAATTAATCCAGGAATTGAGTTGTAGACCCCTGGAAACGTACACCCCGTGCCGCGTCATTTCTTAGAGGAAGGGAGAAATCCTAAGTCCCCACATACGAGTTTTCAATAACGAAAAAAAAATCCTAACTCATATCTCTCCCCTAGTCTAAAAGACTATTAAGGGTAAGGTCATTTTATCATTTGGCCATTCAATGATCACAAATTAGTTGAGGTAGGCACGCAGGACTCAAAAGAAATTAATATGTAAAATGTGAGTATTTGAACGACAAATACACCAAAATAATAAAATTTTGATTTTCAAAGAAGAGTAGGACAGAATCATGATTTTGGAATTAGAAACATCGAAATACGTGCTACTTAAGAAGAAACAAGAACATGTTTACTCAAGTATGATCATAGGTAGGGAATATCTCGTTGCTTGGAAATTGTTTTAGAAAATTGAAGTTCTTGAGAAGAATCAAGACTCAGTTCTTTGAATAGTTGAAAACTGGACCTATATTAAAAAAAAACAACTTTGCTATGATGGATTTATATTTTCTAGGAAAATCTTTTTCCTTTTTCCTTTTTCATAGTTTTCTAAATAATCAAATATACCCTTAGAAGAACAGGAGCAATAAGTGGTGGGCTCCAATGAACCACCAAGCCAGGTCTGGCCAAAAGTTGGTTAAAAGTAGCCCATGCTTTGACTTGAGAGGTTGCCATCCTTCGTGGATACGGGGATTGGCTAACCCAAACCCGCTGTCAGGTTAGGTTGGGTTCAAGTCAAGGCTCTTCAACGTGTTGAGTCCGGAATTATATATTATAACTATTTTAGTGGATTCTTGATATGAATTTGCGCTATTGGATCACTGATCCAATAACTCAAAACCTAACTAAGCTAATAAGAAAGTGGACTGCCTCTCCCTATCTTTTCTCCCCATCTGTTCGCCCCATTCCACTCAACTTTATACTCTCTCCACGGCACTAATATGCCTTGCTTCCTACTCTCCTTATCTCACTGGCTCAACCGGCCAATACTACCGGCACCACCGCACATCACCTCAATCCAATGTTATGGACTTGTGGATGTTTATCGAGATCACGATCAATGTTGTCGCAAGAAGATATAGTAAGAAGCTACGAGCGTGGTGAGGCAGAACTGTGAAGCCGCTATATATGTATGTGTGTGTATATGCATATAATAAACTAGGTAATTTGTACGAGTTTGGCTATGGTTAGGGTTGGGCTACGTATAATAATATCAAACCTAGATTCCACATCAAGGTTTCAATATGTTTCATTTTGATCCCATGCCCAACCCATTCATTGTTGGGTTTAGGACAAGTCTGATGGGATCAAATCAAATCTAGGTAAAGTAATGGGTTTGCAAGTTGGAGTACTAGTATACTAAATTACCTGTATGGACCTCAATCGATGTAATAAACCAATAACATTGGCTTGGGTTCATGTTATTGACACATTCATTATGCTTTCTAATTCTAGTTGGCACCTTAGATCATTTTACCAGTCTTTCAACCTGACACGAACCTAACTTGACCTGACATATTGATATCTTACATAACGCTTAACATCAATAAGGTAAGAGGTGGAATCAACGCTCAACATGTTATGCCATTATACATAGACTCTATCAAAACCCTTATTGATCATTATAAAAGTCATTATTTGTCTCATAAAGTACATTTTAATCTTGATGCTAAAGCTACCACTGTTATGATAAATTTACGTCAATATTATAATAAAAAATAATGAATGTATAATGATATTTTCTTTCAATTTACTTTTTTATTAAATTAAAAAATGTTATGACTTCAAATTATGCAATTACTTTTGGTAGAAATTTATTGCGAAAAAATTAAATTTTGAAAAACCATTTTATCTAAAACAATAGTATTAGTCAAAATAATAGTTATTATTTACAATATAATAGATATTTTACAACACGAATTAATACATCATATAACGGTTGTTATCTTTTTACCTTATTAATTTATATGTAAAATATCGGAGCGTGTCGAAAACCACAATAATGATTATAAAACCATTATTTTCAAGCTTGGTTGGAATCCATGCAAACCACACAGGAGTTTCATGGGCTAGAAGGTGACACAATGACAACCCCTGCATCAAAGATGTTAGAGCTGCATGCACCAATTGATGGTCACATACGGGAAGTGGGGGTCCACCGTGATGAAATGCCGCTTAATCATGATCGTGGAGTGGGGATCATACAGCTAACAAGCACTCGAGCCGCGAGGGGTATGATGAGGGGATGGAGATGAGCATAACTGTCACCCTTCAGAAAAATAAAAATAAAAAATAAAAAATAACGTGCGAAGGTCGGGATAATTTTAGGCCGCACATGTGATATGATGCATATAAGACACAGTGGCGCACGAGCCCACGGCGCCGCACACGTGGAATGATGCTGGCCTGCGCGCGCATCGAGAGGGATTCGGTCGCACGGGGAATGATGGTGGGGACGGGGAGCAACCGGCGCATGATTCGCCGAGGTTGATACGGCTCCCCGCCCCACCGATTCGGTGTACCGCCCCCGCACTTCCCGAGCTTTTTAGGGCGTCGAAGAGGGAGGACCAGCCCATGATGAGCCACGGTAACATGTTCCGCGGGACACGAACAGGATGCGTCCGTAGCTCTCGTTGAGGGGACAGGTGTCAGTGAGGCTCTGAGACTGGCCGCTTTGAGATAACGAAGTACGAGCTCCTCTCGACTCTCGTTCTCCCGGGTCGTTTCTCGAGCTGGTCAATTTGACTTGGATGGTAGCTGCTGCTGTGTGTTTTATTTTGTCCTTTCATAGTTACCAACGAGGTTCCTAGAATTCATAAACATGTAGTTGTTTATAACTTAATTAAATGATATACTATATAACGTATTAACATAGTACTTCATAGTTTCCATTGGCGAATGGTGAGATTTCTTTTTTCTAAAAGCAAAAAATATCTGAAAAGCTGGGAGTTAGTGTGCCTCAAGGCAGCAAGCTCATACCTTTTCATTGTCACATAGGCTCCACTTCATGAAGTTCCCCATATCGATAAGAAGGTCTAGATCGTTTGGTGCTTGAGATGTTAAAGTTGTCCATGCACTCTTGATTTAACATAAATTATCTTAGAACTTTGGATGCATCGATAGTAGTGCATAGCTGATCTTTTCGAATCATGAGGCGTGATATGTCTAAATAATGCACATCATGCTATTATCAAACTTGTAAAGTATAAATATATACGACTATTGCATATCCCTTGAGCGAGATATATATATATGGAATATATATATATATATATATCCCTTGAGCGATATATATATATATATATATATATATATATATATATATATATATATATATATATATATATATATATATATATATATATATATATATATATATATATATATATATATATATATATATATATATATATATATATATATATATATATATATATATATATATGGAATACAAAAAACTTGCTGAGAAGTTGCGCGTTTTCGAAGGAAAATAAGGCATATGTGAAAGTTACTATAAGAACAATGGAGAATATATATATAGAGTCAAATTAACAAAAAAAAGAGGGTGAGAAATCCTCTCAAAGTTGGAATGGAGGTAAAAGTTGGTAGATTTTTAGATGACTCTTTAAGTCGTAGCCCATGCTAGAGAGAGCAGCAAGTTTTGATCTTCCAGCAGGACCAGCACCATGGCTTCAAATCAATCACCAGTCGCAATTAAAGGATGATCGATGCGCGCGTGCGCGCTCTTGGGTGCGAACTCCCATGCACGGAGCCGTTCCCAACAACGATGCACCCGCACAGGCCATAAAGTGCACGAATTGCAGCCCCGCCGGCTCCTGGCGTACCGCTTCGTACGCCGGAGGCGGGTGGGCCCCGCTACGTGTGCGCGTCTGGTCTCATGCTCGGTGCGCTTTGTGGGTCCCCCACCCTCCAACGCGCGCGTGCTGGACGCCGGAACGGCGGCTTGAAGGCCCGCTCGGACCCTCTCACCGGGCGCTCCCTCATTGTGTCAAGGCCCTGGGGCCCGGGGGGAACTCAGACGGGGGTCCGTGGGGGCCACATGTCGAGCCTGGTCCAGCGGGAGGGCCCACCAGGTGTCAAGAAGTTAGGGCGCACAATGGATGCCATGGAGGGGGGATAGAAGGGTAGGAGGGGCTGTCCTACCGGGGCTTGTCTGGGTATAAGCCCATGGGTGGACCCCTCTCAATTATACTTGGGGCTGGAGGGCATTCATAAGAATCCATGTAACAAATAATCATGTAAACATGCCTACTTCGTATCATTTTTCTTTTCTTGCTGCATTTGATCGATGTTATTTTGTAAGAAAAATAATGTTGCTCGGTTGATATATAGCTTTGCTCTTGCCCTTCTCTCTAGCTGGCAACCATCTTTGGAGTAAATTCTCTCTGGCAACCTTCATGCATGCAAGTACCAGTAAGTGGAGTAATCAGAGAGTTAAGCATCAATTATAACCTTTTTATGGAACTTTGCTAATGGAGCGCCTCTTTGTTGAAGCCCCTGACTGTTCTAGGTACCAAAACATGAGTAAGTTGAGCTTCCAGTCCAAGAAGGAAAATGGAGCAAATAGCTAGAACTAGCAGACTTGATGCAGCGGGCAGGATGAAGGGAGTGATGAATCTCAAGACAAAGCATCAGTAGATTGGCCACTGAATGCAAATGTATTTGTTTAATGGGACTCAATTGCACTAGCTGCTTGCTCACTCTTTTTTTTTTTTTCGTTTTTTTTCCTCCTCCAAAGAGTTGAAAACCATGACAACCTTGACAATTTCCTAGCTCACTGTGATCTCTAATGCATCGATCCTCCTACTTTGGTTGATCACAAGCAGCATCATTTCTCGGCTGCTTGACTTTAAGAGATGATGCAGTTCGGCTGGAGTTGCGTATAGGCCTTGCATTACTTGGAAAAAGATGGACATTGCCTCATACTGTATGACTTTACGGATGTCCAACCCCCTCATACCATTTATTCCACATTTCCACTATGGAGCCTGGTGCTTGGCGTGCGGCGACTGAGACAAGCCCGGTTATGCAGCCAAGCCCCACCACTTTTTTGATTGGTTGTCACTCATCGGATGAAATCCCTAGTACTCATACAAAAGCTGGCACTCCTCCTCCCAATGCAGGGCTCTACTTTTCTAGATACCTCTTCCATTATTTTCCTGTGGAAGACTCACACAGGAAGGCAGCAAAATCTCACCAATGAATACCACCCTGTTTTTTTTTTTTTTTTTCCTACAACGAATGGCATATTCATCTTTAGTGCGAATAAAACAAAAAATCAAAAAATAATACATTATAAAGTGCATTAGGCAACTTTCTTTTTTTCGACTCATAGAGAATTTTTAAATAATCAGCTATATACGAAGCTATCCAGTCTACCGTCTAATTTTCTAGACTGGTCCGTGTTTATGTTGGAAAGTTTATATCGGATACCACCCTGTGTACCTGATGCTTCCATCATATTCATCCGATAGGTTGATTCTATGTAGATCAGGGTACCAGGTACAGCACCATCCGATCAACATATTTTTGAGCCCTACGGTTCAGTGTGTCCGTATCCCCACTACAGGCTATCGATATATCCATGCTCCTAACTTTTCTCCTTGTCTGTGGGTGGTGACATGCAGCAGTAAAAATCATTACCCTTTGAGTAGACATGGCAGGGGATGATAAAATTCCCACTCACCGATTAAAACCAAAGGCTAAGTTGACAGTAAATCTAAGAAAGAAGGAGAAAATTTGAAGTTATTCATTACGAGAGGCCGCCAGCCTTCTGCATGCTTTGGTAGATAGGCCTTGTTCATGAATGCTTGTATTGTGCAGCAGCTTAAGTAATTATGAGAAGGCTTTTGGTGAATATCAGTTTTGTTAATAGAACATGTTAGCATAATTGTCTGAACAATCATATGTATTAGAGATGAGTGCAATATAAATTTTTTTGTACTGCAGAAGAAAAAACTGCACAATTCGATTCAATTTATCGTAATCAATTAGTCAACATATTAGTTAATCATAATATAAAATACAGAAAAATATTATTTATCAAATAAAAAATTATTGATATATCAAATTATTCATCGAGCTGTGAAAAAGATTTAACAGAAAATAGACTAATCAGTAACTTCTGATGTAGCAGTAAATGCAAGATGTGTAGGTAAATCGATTCATCAAGTTTCTATATATCATTAGAAAGAATATTCCTACACAAATTTAAGGAAAAAAATGAAAAATTAATAGACTAACGTTATAGTGATGCTTCCATTATACATCTCCCATGCATTGATACATTGTTATCTGGCCTACATCAGCATCGGCAGACTACAGCGTGCTCCGCGTAAATAGATGATGAGTATTTATTTAACTAGAAAAACTAATCGGAAATAGTAATTGAAGAGATTCTTATCTCCAACATGTCATGTGAATCATTCTTCCACGTATGGTTACGTGGATCCCCACCAACACTTTTGAGAAACCCACAAAAAAGAATAAAAATAAAAAATCAGAAACCAATGCATTACAAACAATGTGTATGGATCTTTCATCTTCCACAAGCACACATAGAGATCTAGCTTTCTCCGTCCACGATACACTATCTAGTTGGGTCCACAAATGAAAGGAAATAAGAAAGTCAGCAGCCAATGTACTGTGCATACTATATATGTACGTGTATATTTCTTCTTTAACAAGCAAGTAGATATGGCATACCATATATGTATATGTACATATTAGATGGCTCCATTCTGTTGGAAAAGTATTGTCTAAAAATTCCTATATCTTTATTTTATAAAAGTATTATAAAGGAATAATCTACTGAAATACAATTAGAAGATTTGCTTGGATCGAGGCGTGTGATATACACTACTCTAAGAACATGATTCACCACCTATATGCAAGTCTGCAGCGATTTCGTTTCTAAGGTGCAACAACTCAGCTCAGCTCGATCCTCCTCTAACGAGCACGATTATTGTGGAGGCTTGACCAAACCTGCACCTTCAGAATGCTTAATAAATAAAAAAATAGAAAAAAGAAAGTTGAAGGATGGAAAAACTTTGTCTCTAGAAGAAATTCTTGGGAGAGAGAAAACCAGTGAGAAAGAAAGAAATCAGATTATTTTTGAATTAATTCCAGAGGAGTCTATTTATAGACTCTATCCGTATCTTTTTGGAACCAACATTCTCTTTCGAAGAGCCACAACTCTTCTAAAAGAGATGCTCACAAAAAAAATATTTTAAAGCATTTAAAACAACTAAAGTTTAGGGAATAAAAAAATTTAAATATATTTTTAATTAAAGCTCTAACAATCCTCCACAAAAGATTTAATATTTTAAAATTATAAAGTAAAATATTTGGGCAACTTATATTATGGTAATGGGTGAGGTGTCCTATGGACTTGAATCTCACTTAGTATTGATAGTATTTATTTAAAAAAATCATAGTGGATGAAACCTTAAACTAGGTCCTTTATCTCAAACTTCTACTTATCACACACATACTATGGATCAATTGAGTCTTTATACAGTCAACGCCATTTAAAGGCCTTGCGCTTAGTACTTTGATTTTTCATAAGAATTTTATTAGGGTAGTCCAAATCCCTAGTCGTGGCCTATACAACACTTCTCACATAGATAAATCCTCTAAGAATATTTGTGACATAATACCCTACAGATTTTCTATTCTGGACTCAATAAGAGTATAACTCAACCTTTCTAATATACATTTTGTCACTTATAAGAGCACACATCATAGGGATGGAAGGAGATATATTCCGAAAAATATGCTCTGACACGATCACTCAATCAATTTTATTTCTATCATATTGAATCTCCTTCATGGGATTTCTAATCACAGAAGTTAGGTATCGATTGCCGATGACCAAATAGTGGGCTTAAGCCCCATCCCCATCGATGATTCTATGACTCTACTCCTAGACAAATCCTTGGTTAATTCATCTGCCAAGTTTTTCTCACAATTTCAAGAAAATGACATTACTTCTTTTGAGTTGTCCTACAAATTTATTGCAAATTTGGATATGCTGGTTTATCTTTTGGTTAGTACTCTTTTGAATCTTAAGATTTTGAGTTAGATTTTAGCTTTTGAAATAGGTACAATGAAGAACAATAATATCAATAAAATTAATTAACCACACTAAGAAAAATAATAAGTAATGTAACTTTGTAATTTTTGCATGTTTTTCAAAGCAGCCATATATATTTTGAGAATAGTCAAGAATATATCTGATTTTTAAAGCAACAATAACTTCTACATTGCTTTTAAAAGTGTAGGAGTTTTCTGCACAGAATTAAAAATACAGAAAATAGATTGCACAGAATTTAAATTCGTAGAAAATCTACATGGATTTTAGAGCTGCAGTAATTTTCTACACATTTTTTTAATATGCAGAAAATTGTTGCAGGCTTTAAAGTTGCAGAAAAATTCTGCAAATATTTTAAATCTACAAAAAAATTTGTATGGTTTTTAAAGTTGCAAAAAATCTGTTTGCATAATTTTCAGAGCAATATGACTTTCTAAAAGGACTGATTTTGGTAAATAAAAAAACTTCTATAGCTTTCTAATTCTATGCAATTGAAACCAAATTTAGTCCATGCAATTGAACTAAAATGACAAGCGATTAAATAACAATTTCAAGTATAATCAAGATCATGTTTACAGACGGTTGAAAAAAGTATTCCTTAGAAATTGCTATATTTTTATTTTATAAAAGTATTATAAAGGAATAACCTATTAGAATAAAAATAGAAGATTGAAAAGAGCTTGCCTGAATCACGGCATGTGATATACACTGTCTTAAGAATGTGATTCGCCCTCTACGTATAGGTTTGTGGCGATCTCGTCTCCAAAGTACAACAACCTAGCTTAGCCCTATTCCCATCTAACGAGCACGATTGCTGTGGAGGCTAGACCCGATCTACTCCTTCAGATGCCTAGAAAATAAAAAAAAAGAAAGCAGAAAGTTGAAGAGTGAAATTTTTTTTTGTGTGTAGAAAAAATTCTCGAAAGACAGAATACCAGTAAGAAAGAGAGACTGGCTTATTTTTAAATTAAACTCGGATGAGTCTATTTGTAGATTGTATCCGGATGACCGAAGAGATGCGATGGTTCCGAAGATACATAATACTTCGAAAACACCGTATCTTTTCAGAACCAACATTCTCTTTTAAAAAGAGACATCTTATAAAAAAATATTTAAAAGTATTTAAAATAACTAAAATTTAAGGAATAACAAAATTTATTTTTTTGAATTAAAACACCAATACATTCTACCTCATCACTCTACTCCAAACTATATCCTTTTTTTTTTTTAATACATAGTGAACAGTCCAATGAATGGTGGTAATTGGTAAACTGTATCCAGCTAGCAAGATGAACCTCCATTTTGAGCTTTTCATACAAGAGACAACTCCACCAATAAAAAGCACACCAATTTCTCTCTCCAATATAAATATATTCCCCTCCATGTTGGATAAAACAATGTATATACCCGCACAAAGCTTTTGGATTTGGATATGAGCTCCCTCCACTATAGCCTGCGCGTGGGCTGAATTCCCGTTTCCGTTCGCTGTCTCCCTCTCATGAAGATCTTCCCCCAATATAATCTCACCCTCTCCCTCATTATGCTTGCAATCATTATTCTTGGTTGCCTCACGCGCATGCCCTTCCCTCCACACCTCCTCCCACTTCCCCTTCCCCCACTCTATAAATCCCCCCTCACTCCCCATTCTCCCCCTCCCACGTGTCTCACCCTCTCTCCCCTCCACTCTCGCCACTATTCCAACAATTCCCACTTGCCTCCCATTTTATTCCCACTATTCCAACCCTATTCCTGCCATTCCTACGAGCTTCCAATGGCTGTCTCCGGCTTTGAGGGCTTTGAGAAGCGCCTGGAGCTCCACTTCTCCGGAGACGACCCCCTCGGCCTCCGCAGCCTATCGATCGGCGATCTCCAGCAGGTGCTCGATGCTGTCCAGTGCAGCATCGTCTCTGCCGCCGGCAATCGTTCCTTCGACGCCTACGTGCTCTCCGAGTCCAGCCTCTTCCTCTACCCGCACAAGATCATCCTCAAGACCTGCGGCACCACACAGCTCCTCCGCTCCATCCCCTCCCTCCTCCGCCACGCCGCCGACCTCGGCCTCCGCCTCCGCTCCTGCCGCTACTCCCGCGGCAGCTTCATCTTCCCCGCCGCCCAGCCCTTCCCCCACACCAGCTTCTCCGACGAAGTCCTCTTCCTCGACGCCCGCCTCCCCGCCACCCTTCGCTTCCGAAAAGCTTCGATCATGCCGTCCGACGCTTCCCCGCATTCCTGGCACGTCTACTCCGCCGCCGACGACGTGTTCTCGGCGCTGCAGCCGAGCAGTTCCACGATAGAAGTGTGCATGACGGAATTGGACTGCTCGCTGGCGCGACAGTTCTATCGGCGGAAGGGCGACCATCGCTCCGGCGATGATGCGGGGGCAGAGATGACCGAGTTGACGGGGATCGGCAGCATCAATCCGCGGGCGCTCGTCTGCGGCTTCGCGTTCGAGCCATGCGGTTACTCGATGAATGGCCTCGACCGCGACCGCTACTCGACGATTCATGTCACCCCCGAGGAGGGCCACAGCTACGCCAGCTTCGAATGCGTCGGCACACGGGAGGTGATGGATTATCTACGGAAGGCGGTGCATGTTTTCCGGCCAGGTGCGGTGTCCGTGTCTCTCTGCATGGGTGCCGGCGACGACGATGAGGAGCGAGTGTGGCCGGCGGTGGCGCGTGCGTTGGAACCGCTCGGGCTGAGCTGCAGGAGCCGGGCGGCGGAGGACTTTCCAGGGGCCGGGACCGTCACGTACCAGACGTTTACGGCTCCCCGGAAGTGATTGGGGTGGTGGCTCCGGCCAGAAGGAAGTGGCCCAACGCATGGAAGTGGTTGTTGAGAAAATGTCGCAATTTGCTAGGCTTAGAGGAAACAAAAGGGAGAGGGGAGTGAATGGGGGGGAGTGTTTGCTCCGTAGGGAGTTGGAGGCTTTCTTTGGGGATGATGATGGAATGCAATTAGGGAGAGTGCAGTTGACACTGGAAAGGAGAAAAAAAGGGGTTTTAAGAGCGGGGTGGGAGCACCATAATACAACACCCCACTTTAGTGTGTCACGCCTGAATGGATACCAAGGATATGTAGTGCGTGGACGAAGGGAGTTGAGTTGAGGCTCAGTGTTTTGGGGAGGGGATTGCCCTCCACCTTTCTTATCTCTTTTTGTTGTGTCTAAAAGGAAAAAGTACACCTTTCTGTTTACTTGGTTGTTTCGTTTTGTTGTTCTTAGGACCAAGATTGCTCTCTCCTCTCACCTTTTCTCCTTGGACATATTAATTCTTTTCTCCTTTCAGAGTCACCATTACCGACGCCCTCATCTCTCCATGGTGTGTTATTAATTTGCGAGATCTGGAGGCAAATAAATGACACTTACTGTCAGTGAAGGTGTGTTTATAATTGGCCTTGTTGATGGGCTGCATCATAGACATCATGTGCAGGATGGGACATTAATTCTCTACGAGTGGAATGAGAACGATTCAAGGCACAGTCATTGAGGGAATCTTAGGTGGCTGCAATAAGTGTGAGAGCTAAGTATGATTAATGGCCTCTCCTCTTCTATCATCTTGCTTTGATTCGAAGCACTCCAAAGGTGGTCGTTCTCGGAACTGGATAAAAACTACACACTTTCAGGTGCATCCAGCGTGACTAGAGGGCATGTTTCCTCACTAATTCATATGCAATTAATACCTACTCGCCACGCAATGCACAACTGTGTTCCACCTTCCCCTGGAACCATTAATTAACTGAGCAAAGCTGAATTAGTGAACAACCCTTACAATTAACACACCTGGAAATTGGAGTAAGCTCATGCCTCTGAGTTGCTGCCACTTGGATTCATGCTTTTGCCTAGGCTGCCGTTAATAGGAGGGTAGTTGCATTTTTTTTTGGGATTATCTCACCTTATATATTACACACACACACAGACATGCACGCTTGCACGCATGCACAGAAAGAGAGAGAAGTGAGGTGGGGAGGTTGGGGTATGGATCATGCTCCTCTGCAGAGAAGAGGATATCTATTTTTGAATTCCAAATTCAATAATGAGACACTCAAATAGATAGTTTTCATTATACTAATGTACTTACATACATGATGAAGTATCTAAATTAAAAATTTACTCAATTGATCATGACCTACATATGTTTATATATATATATATATATATATATATATATATATATATATATATATATATATATATATATATATATATATATATATATATATATATATATATATATATATATTATAAAAATTAATAGATTTTAATATTTAAATCATGGCAAATATAATATTGTATCACTTAACTATCTATTTTTGTGTATACTTGATGTAGTGGTTAGACACCAAAACTATATAGGTATGCATGCATGTATATATAGTCAATGACCAAGCATCGGGAAATCGAATACCACTTTTATCCGAAAAAGCATGAATTTTGAGAACCCATGTCTAAATTGTATCACATATTCTTAGGACTCTCCATGATTAAGTTTATTCTATTCTGAGTTCACACATTGATGCAGTTGAGAAAGGCTGATAAGATGTGAAAATGTATTTGAGTAATATAATTAGGCTCAAAAAGCAAATAAAGTCATCGTATATATTGCAGTTTGCACTAATCATACATCTGATATGAGCTACCATTTTGAAACAAATCAAGCACATCACAGATAATTTGGTTCTTCTTTAATGCAAGGATTTTGAAGTAACTGTACAAAAATCATTTCTTTGTCAAAGAATTGTTACTTCATATAAATGTTCTAATAACGGAGATTGACTCACTTGAATTGGCACAAATTAGATATTGAGGATATATTTACAACTTAGACAAGTTCACTCACAAGTCGTTACAAATATATAAATAAAAAAAATTAAGTAAGAAAGAGCAAAAGAAATAAATTTTATTTACATAATAAATTAATATATTAACATATAATTTTCTGACAGATTCCCAAAGGGAGTGTGTGAAAACTGGTGAAAATAAAAACCTGATCAAGTTGCATCACCGTTCCTCTTACGAACTTCAACAAGTTTTCAAACCGAAGTATTAATTAAGTTTTTAAGCTTGATTTGGTGCCTAGAAACTATCAAAGTATAATACAAAACGTCAAGAATCAAGATATAAATTCCCTAATTCAAGCAATTCTCATGATGAACCCCTGTTTTTTTCCTTAATATATTGTTTCTCGAAGAACCGGGTCTTGCAATTCTGTATTGGGACTTGGGAGTGGTTTACCTATGCTTCTAGTAACGATTATGGACTCATTAAAAATACTTTGTAGCCCAACCTGTCTTTCAAACACAGAAACACTATTGCCATGTGTCATAAGAATTTTGGTGCTTTATGCTACAATCCTACTGTATATCGCACCAACACCCGAATTACATAAATCCCCTCATGCCATATGATACATAGCATTTTGCTTTAAAAAATGTTTTGGGTCTGAACTCAATACCAAGAAAAACTTAATTTCGGAGCTGGTAAGAAGGCTGGGCCCCTACTTTTCCACATCATGGTTGATCACATAGCTCTATTCACAATACAACCTTAATCTTTCAAAAAAATTTTAGCAGTTTCGCAAAAAATTTTGATTCACATCAGCATTATTACATCAACACATCATCTGCATTACATCATCCAATCATGCATCTACCTGAGCTACCTCATATATGTATGTATACATGTTTATATGCATGCCATGTGATGGTGGCATTAGAGCACATCCTACATATCATAAAGACCACCTTAGTTTATAAGAAAGGTGGGTCCATGGATGATGCTCTCGGTTTGGGCATTCCGAGAGAGTCATCCTCTCATTTGCTTCACTTTATGGTGCCTTGATATTCTCGAGCTAGGATATGGAAACATGGAGGCCATCATGTCCCCTGAGCCCCGGACTCTCTATTGCATGGATTGGTTTTGTTTAGGAGGAACCTTTTCATTCTCCAACCTCACTTTAGGCTCGCCGAGGCTTTTGGCTGAACGAGACCAAGAAGAGGGACTACCCTGATTATAAAACACCCCTAGTGCATCCAAGTTGCCGGATCTAGTGAGTATCCGGGTCTTGTTCTCTTAGGAAAGGCGTCAAGGAGATTGCATTGCCGACATCTTGGAACTAGCATCATGTGGGGCATGAATAAAAGGCTTACATGCATGAACCTGGCTTTCCAGGCTAACCCAAAGGATGATTGCAAAGGTACATGGTGTGTTTTAAGTTGGGACCATTGGGTTTCACATGTATGAGTGGGTCACAACTCATGGCCTTGGACATTAGGTTTACGGTGGACACGTGTTGATCGATGGATGCATGGTCGAAGATGCGAACCTAAATGACATGTATGGTAACCCATCTGCATCTGCTTGCATGCTAAAATTATGATGTGCATGTCTTTGTGCTCTGATCATCTTCGTACGAGGTTCGGGCACATGTGAAAAGGACCAAACATGGTGGACCTAGGACTCAAGTTGTTGATGATAGTCGGGCTCGGTGATAGGGCATCAGTGACACCTCAAACCAAGAGGATAATAAATGTTGCATGCCTGTAAGACAAACAATACAAACATGCAAGGCTACTATCAATCAAGTTATATTAATTCTAGAGTGATAATAATTTTTTTCTAGTCATCAAAAAATTAATTTAATAAAGATTCAAGCAAATTATTCTCGTAAGTAGATAGTACAAAGTAGCAAGAGTCATAATGTTCCAACCAATTATTATCATTCAAATCGAATAAAATATTTAAAACTAAATTGAACTAAGCTAGAATTCCATATGACTTAAATATCTCCAAGCAATCTAATGCACTCTCCTAAGTCCCGAGCAATCATGATTCATGATCTAAAAATAGAAGAAGAAAGAATAATAAACTATGTTAGCCTGGTAAGCAACATAATACATCAAAGTGGGGTCTAAGCATCCCAAACAAATAAATAATCAAATAGCATAATATTGACTAGCAAAAAAATCAAATCTCAAATAATATATATATATTTTTCAAAATTTATTTTTATAAATTGATAATAAATTCAACATCAGATTATGGCAACGTAACCTAATGGCATGCATCAGATAATAGATACAGAATGCACAAAGCGCCATATAAACAATTTGTTTTTTATTCTCTGACAACTTTGGATAGATATCACTATTCTAATTAGTAGTGGCTCGATGTTAAAACTAGTTTCTCAAATTACAAGTTGACAAGACCAATATATAATCCCTATTGACGGACCAAATCATAACCATACTGAGAATATATATATATATATATATATATATATATATATATATATATATATATATATATATATATATAAAATAAATTTCATAAAGTGTTTCAAAATTTATTTTATAAGAATATAAATATATTTTAAAACAATTATGACAGTAATAATGGCATATTTGATCCACTTAATTAAATATAAAAAAAAGGAGATCATAACCAAATTTAATAAACTAATTAAAATTTTCTAAAAGCTATTAGAAAACACACTTTGAAGGTTATTAAAATCTCACTTGCGTTGTCCTACCTTGATGGCTGAGTCTTGCTTGTCTTGGCCTCCTTAATTATCTCTGCTATCCCACTTCCCAACTATGGCAGAACTGGTCTTCTTGGCTGCTTGAAGAAGACCATCCAGTAAAATCAGATTAGTTTTATGAGACTTTGATGGATGCATAAGAATAGCTCACCCTTGATGTAGTAGTACTTCCAATTCTTTATCCTCAACAAAAAATTCTTTTGTTATACATGCGCCTCAGCCATCAGGTATTGAAATTCTTTTTACACACATCGGAAGACAATGTGTAAATATTATGGGGTTCATGGCTTTCGATTCTCTTAAATTTCTTAATATATCTCAAATCAACTCTCCCTCTTTTGCAAGGCATTGCAGTAGCTTATTAATGAGCTCCAGTCTTTGGAGCTTACCATAGATTGTAGAATTCAACCAACAATAAGAGTCAAATATATTCCTTTATTCTGGTTATTTGTCACCTGAATTCCTTATAGTCATCGACTCAATTACCACAGAATATGGTTCAGATGTTTCAAGCAGGATTATCTCATGCAGCTCACTTATGCCCGACATTAGTTTTGTCATGTTTGTGAAATGTTACTAAACCATCTACATACTTCGTTACGCACAGATTCTTGAAATGAAGCTTTTTTATGTACCAAAGGATGAGCTCTGATGTCCCTACATTAAGCCCTGTCTTGCAGCCACCTTGGTCAACTGTTCGGTTCTTGACCCTTCACTGTATACTGTTGTATTGATTTCCCAGTTGATAACATGTGATCATTTTAATTGAAACAATGGTTGTGATTTCGAGTTTTAAGGCAATTCATCTATGGTGTATTTTCTGGTATAGAGTCTCATTACACTCCCAGCTAATTGAATTATAGTCCTCATCATGAGGTTTCTGAGCATCAAATCAAACAGAACCATGCTTGCAAGCAATTGTTTCCCAATCAAGCCTATGAATGGCTGTCAAGCTCAAATGGTTGCAGTTTTATTGCATTAGTAATTGCGAATGGAACATATGAATGCTGTTTCATGTCAACCATTCTTTTCATTTATGGATGGAGTAATTTCAGTAGCAGCCGGCAAGGAGCAGATTACTCTATTGGTGTAGTTGCGAATTGACCCACCTGCTTTCATAGGTAGTTCATGTGTTATTTGCTGCTGCAAACCATTTATTTCAATGACATTTGCTGCTGCAAACCATTATTTCAATGACATTCCCAAATTTCATTTTTTTTCCTTTTTCTGCTGTTGCTGCACCCCCTGGCTATGTATGGTTAAGCTTATTTTCTCCTCACTCAAACATTTAATCTGAGTCTGAAAAGAACAAGCAACTTTTAGGCATAATCAGTATCATGCTTCTATTCCCATGAATTGCACATCACTGTTTCTGCTTCAGCTTTGATCACCTAAACCTGTACCATGAAATTCCAAAAGCCAGCTTTTAATCCTTCAGCTTCTCCCAAGTTAAAGGGAATGCATCAGCGATGGGCACCGATGTGGGGTCTCGAGGCTGAGATTCATTGTTTTTGCCCATCTTATATAAGCATATTAACAGGGTTAATCCTTCAAAAAGGCACTTCACAAGAACATCTTACTGCCACTCAGCGATCTTGGCTTGCGAATTTGAAGAAAAAGAACGACACAGAAAAATCATGAAGGCATGCAACAATCAAGTGACAATTGCAGCATCTACGATCAAGAAATGAAATAAACACAATCATACAATCGGCCCTGAATTGTTTATTTCCAGAATAGCTGTTGGACATTGCCAATAGACATCATTTGCATCACAATTATTTTCAGTACACAACATAACCTTTTCAGTGTCCAAGAGGACGGTTACATAAATATTGTGCTCCAATGCAATTTGTTCTGATAGAGCATATACCTTTTTCTTTTTTTGAGAAAATAAAGAGAAAAATGCAAGTGTTACTGCAAGAAAGAAATGCTGTGTATTATGCATAGATGATAAATAATTCCTTGATGTTACTTTTACATCCTAAAAAGTTGTGAGGAACTGTTTACCATGCTCCACAGGCAATAACCTGCAGAAGTTGACAATTAAATTTAGTTGCAAGACTTCACCCTCTAAAGATTCAACATAATATAAGATTTTTATTTCAAACTTTTGACCAAAATAAAGAAGGATAAAATGTTGGTAATGTGAACTTCAATGGAACCAGTTATTTCCATTTTGCAAAATATCAAGAACTTTTTCTTATACAGTCAAATCAGATATTGTCAAAAGCTAAGGGCCTGTTGGATACTGTTCTTTTTTCCTGTATTTGTTTCCCAACAAACTAGTGAAAAACAGCATGGAGATTGATGTTGGAGACATTTGCACAGGACTCGTGACATTCCGTGCTTTTAATTTCGCTATCTTTTGAAAGCGGTAAAATTTTGCTG
The DNA here is from genome assembly GCF_051530095.1 of Phoenix dactylifera. Taxonomy (NCBI): domain Eukaryota; kingdom Viridiplantae; phylum Streptophyta; class Magnoliopsida; order Arecales; family Arecaceae; genus Phoenix; species Phoenix dactylifera. Next base: position 22,499,298 of record NC_143197.1, read on the forward strand.
CCGAAAGCTCTAAAGGCTTTATGTTCAGTCTAGTTCAGTTTTTCCTTCTCGAATTTTTGAAAACAAAAACAGAAAACAAAAGCAATACCAAATGGTCCTACCATTTTCCATTTAATAAATTTCAGGCAGCATGCTAATCAAAATAAAGTAGGCATGCTGCAAGAATAAGCTGTTTTCCATCTGGATTTGCCGTATCAGTAACTAAAAAAGCATAGAAAGATGAATGGAAGACAGGAAGCAATACAAAGATTTTCAAACTTGTTGGTAAAACATTGTTCCCAAAACCTTGTTTAAAGTTTTGTGTGGTCTGATCCTTTGTTGGTAGAGGATTGAGGGACTAAATTTAGTTGTTCTCTGGGTCATCAAGCAGATAAGGGATTAACATAACTTTGTCGTTGCCAGAAGCTTCTAAGTAAAATGAAAAAAGAACAAAAAGAACCATCCAGTGATGCAGCAAATGCCCTCACAGTTCGTATGAGATGCTAACAAAATTTTCTACACAAATGATAGTGACAAGTCAATAACTCAACCAAAATTAGGTCTACTAAAAAAACCTCTTAAATTATGCAACAGGAACTTTTTTGGTGGTTGGTTACCTCAGTAGAAATGCTTTGTCAAGTCAGATAAATACCATCCAAGACTGCAAACCCAGCAGCAACCCCACCTTCATTTGAGGAAGAAACCTTGGTCCGCATCAGGTAGCCACATTGATCATTCATGATCACCTTATCTTTGTTCCTATTGATTGAAAGCCAGAGTATCTAACAGTATGTTCTTCAGCATCAAATAGTAAGCAACATGAAATTGTAAATGTAGATGGTTGAGATGTCCATTTACCGTAAATAGGCACCATATATCCCAAGTTCTGAAATGGCATGGTCCTGATGGCAAATGCCTTCCCGGACTAGATAGGCACAAGAAGCTGTTGGAAAGATTCTTTGCATCAGAATATACGTAGCAAGTTCCTCACTCCCTTCCTGCTGCAGCCTAATTAATATTTCCCTTACTCTGTCACCATAAATGTTGTTCCCTGGAGAAAATAAACCATGATGCGAGGACAAACAAGGAATAAGAACAGGAAGATGACTGATACAGATTGTTGCAAAACTAAACCTCCTCCTTCTCGTTGGGGTTTGAGAACGTAGAGTTCAGGTCTTTCAATAGCAGATTTCACAACATCTATATTATCCAAACTCCACAACCCCGCAAAACATTTCCGCAGTTTAGCAATATCATTCTCATTCTCAAGAAACCTACAAGGCAGGAAACATATCAATGGACACATGCAAAAATTAATTTAAATAGAAATGCTACCGAAACAGGAACAAATGAATCATCCAATAACATCAGAAGAAAAATTTAACCATTGAAAGCTTTATAGGTCCACCAGGGGCTAAAAATATCTAGTCCACTACATGAAGGCTCAGCCAGTTTTATGTTAATGATCTCGCACATCACACTATCCAAAATTAGGTTCAGAGACCTTGACAGAATTTCACTGCTCAACATTCCCCAATCTGGATGTCAGTTAATTTTGAAAAAGCAATATCTTGAAGTAAACACAATTATTATTTAGATTGCCTTAAACAACATTATGAATATAATTGGAGTTATAAATTATTATCTGACATGATAAATTAGCATTATGTAAATCCAAGGCTTGTGATGATATTGATTTTCATCATAAGAAACAATACCTGATTCTAAATATAGTTTAACTTTGTGATAGTCTTAACCTTCTTATCTCAAATTTTAGAGCATTTTTGCATCATAGTGATGAAAGCAGATATAAGTAAAACTTCCTATTTAAACTTGAAAACCCAAGATACTGCTTTATACATTAAAGATATTAAAGAAATAAAAACATTCCCATAATTTTTAAAGCACCAAGTTCAGGAATCCCATCATATAAAAGCATAGCAAAATAAGTAGGCACATGGAAAAGTGATTGGTGAAAAATCACGGAAAGAAATTGGAAATCTACCATAAATTACAAGAAAGGAAGCGGCAGTATACTATGTTCAAGTCCTAGAAACTTTTTTTTTTCATGTTTGTCACGGCTAAATCCCATATAACTAGGAAACTTAAATAAATTTAAGCTCCAAAGGTAATAGAGCACATGAGCATGTTTTCATGTGTGCTCAATAACCTAGGATCCAATGATTTTCATTTTCTTTTGAAAGAAATTTGATGTGAACAAAATGGATGAAACCACCTTTGCCTTAACCAGAAAGTTCTACTTGAATACAAAAGATTGATATTTCTGAATAAATGAAACAAATGTGAATGTAAAGATGGATATCTTTCTTTAAAATGAAAAATATTGGTAAATTACCAAAAAACTTATAATATGTAAATCATTAACTGTCTAATAATCATCACTACATTTTTTCCTTGGAGTAAGAATAATCTATTCGTAGTAAATATGACTGCCTTGTCGATATAAATTCATCTATTGTGCTCAAAAAAAGTTATCAACATCTTAGGACAACTAAATATAAAATTCTTTTTCTAGTACAAATCTCCAACTTTCTGATTGCACTTATGCTTTCATATATGCCAGACTCCAACATGCCCAATCAAGTATTAACTAGGAGATGTTTAACTTATTTTTCACAGTTGTTTGGTTTATTATTCGCCTACGCTTTGAAGTTCATAACACCTAAAATGGAGAATGACAAGAAACTTGTGCCTTGCCATGATTTAACAGTACAATTTTGGTCAAGATCCCAGTTCAATATTGGATTTGGTTTCAGCCAGCCCTGGTGAGTTTCAGTTATGGCAATTTTGACTATTTATATGGCAAGTCCATTTTCATCAGATTTAGCCAAGATTCAAAGCATCCAAAAATGTTAACAAATATATTAAAAAATAATTAAGGCATGAGAAGACATTATTTATGATACACAGTATTGCTCAAGACATTTGGATGCACCACTGGTAGTTTGTATATATTATATTGATATTTGATGATAAACTTGAACATGATAATTGCATGCCTATAAGATATAAGCATGATTACATATCATTTCAAAACTTGCAAAATCCAACTTTAATTATGAACATGCTTCCTGGAATTCAAACAAATGAGAAAATGACATAAAAATTAGCACAATCGCCCATATATAGATTTTCCTGTTTTGCCCCATAGGTCATTTTGTACAAAACTCTGAAACTAGCCATTGTTTCTGATTGATTCCAACTGAACCTGAAACAATTTGGTTTTGGTTTCCAAGCACTATTTGAAACTAAAACATGATCATGATCATATCGAGAGATATGATACAATTTATACATTCAGATTATGCAAAGCTGCTACTTGTCCTAGACCTTTGCGATACAGACATATTAACAAATTTGTGGATTTAGTGTTGTCCCAATGCTGTACCATCCATTCATTCACGACAGCCCTTTAACAAAATAGCCACCAAGAATCGGTCTCTGAGACTGTTATCCAAATGTGAGGTGGAATTTGCTGAATGCAATGCAATATAAGGTAGAGCAAACAAGTAAACTGTCTTTTGACATGTGAGATCCCTCTAGGTAGAAGCAACAGCGACTCAATGGGCACAGAAAAGTACATGATCCAGCCCAAAAATGTCAGTCTGTTGCCATATGAAGAACTATGAAGACAACCTATTGAAAGATTGACTTCCTACCAATCACCAACCACCAGCAGTGGCTGTATTGACATTGTGATTGTGCTTCCCCATATACGGACATGTCCCTACTAGGAGCCCCTCCCATCTCAAGAGTTAAAGCATAAGTCATGATACTCTCATAATATTAGGCATTTAATTATGCTCTCATATAACAAGGCTCTTTTTCTACATGACAAGACATGTTCCATTCTTCCACTTGAGAAACATCTTTTCTCTACCCTTGTTCTGTCAAGGACAGGAAACTTACTTGCTAACCAAGATAAAAAGGAAGAACTACAGAATTATTGCTTACAAAAGATATAGACACTAAGCCTGACCATTTCTCACCATAACAAGATTCAAGTTGCCTGCTCATTAAGCATAACCTGGCATGGTATCCAGTTTATAGATTGATGACATATTTAGATTGCCTACATATTGGATCGATAACTTGATCAGCATGATAGAGATTTAATGACATATTAATTTTATGTCAGTACATCAAACCATTTTTTCAATAAGAAAATTTTCATGATAGTTCCTACTATGTACTAGCTCTTTGAAAAATCCCAAATATATCAAGAATCGAAGTATTCCCATATATTGTTATATCAGCCACTGAGACATCTGTTTGAGCAACTGCCACAACGTAGCTCAACCACGATCCTATAAGATGGAAATTCAATAAGCAAAATACTATATAAAAAGTGCAGCTAAGAAGGTGGGGAATGAGTCTGGGTTCATTGAAGGTGTTGCCAACTTGCCATCACTACAACCTGATAAATTCAATGAATGTCTAATTTGATTGGAGACCAATTCCTAAAATCACATATAGTACTATGCTCAGGAGTTCACATCGTTTCAAGAAGCAGAAGCCAGCCAGCCAGCCATCAATGCATGCATTGCATGCATGTATACTTACATATATACTGTCTGTGCACGTGCATGCACATGTATAAGTACTAGCGAGTACTTCTAGGAAAGGTCATATGGAATGAGAACCTTAGATGGTATCCACATGTTAAAGCCAACCAAACTCAAAAAATTTTAATCACAAGTGGTTATAGATTCTGTCACCGAAACAACAGCAACATGTGCAAAGTCAGCTTTAGGATGAACCCAAAATATAATTACGACAGATAAAGGTGAGCACATGCCAATTAAGTATGCAGCTCCTGGTGTCACAGATAAATCAGTCCACTAAGCAAATGGACCAAGAGATGAGACCATTAAATTATATAACCAACAAACTTTCAATAAAAGTAATAATAAAGAAGTCACCTTTCAAGCACATTTGGTTTTGCTAGTTCTTGTTGGATCTTCTTGGTCCCGACCAAATGATAAGATATTGATGGACACTTAATGGCATTGGATTGTTCCATCAAAAGCCTGGCTCTCCACTCCTGTCATAAGAAACTAAGCATAGTGAACGAAACAGAGATATTAATATATAATTATTTGTGAAGAAGCCCAAGATGATTATTGCTACATATATTTGCAAATTGCACAGTAACCTTTATTAGTTGTGACATCATATAACAAATAAAAATATCTAATTAAAAAATGACTAAATGATATTTCTTACTGATTCTGAAGGATAATCATTTGGTGAATAACCAGCCCTGAAATAGACTACAGCAACTGTTTGGCCACCTCTGCATGTAAAAAATTTTGAACTTAAACAGTTGAAAATGTAATCCCTAAAATTCAAAATGTTATAACGCAAAAGAAATATGCCCTCCATTTCTATTCTCCAGAAAGCAGAGTTAATTTTGCAGGAACAAAGCGCCATACACAATGAGTGTTCCATCAGGTAGAACCTGCCCTTCCGCATCTATTTCTGCCAAACTTTTGCGAATACTGGCCACGCCATGCGTGCTAGAGAGTTAAGAAAATTTGAGGAGTATGCCATGATCATATTGGTAAGTAAATTGATCCCATGTCTCAGAGAATCTACCAACATTTTACAATGATATGTCCATTGCTTGTTAAAAGCAATTAAACTACTGAACATGATCTAAATAGATGAGAAACTAAACTGGTGAAGTAGCCCCTATTGGCAAGATAAATTCATAAGAAAAAGGATGGATGATCCAATAACTTTGGTTTAATCAAATAGAACAGGCCAATTGATAATAGAAGATGGTTAAACTTTTTATGTAATGTCGAAAGGTTGCCTTCATAACAAATGTCATAGTTCCACATTGACTAATAAAAGAGGTGCCATATGGGTTTATTAGCCTGGGTCAGTCCTCATCCTAACAGCTTAAGCTTGGGCAGTGAGTCCGTAATAAGTGGTATCAAAGCTAAGCCCATTGTGCATCACCACTTTTATTAGTTATGTGGGTCCCTCATTGAGGGGTACCAAGATCGAGGAGGATCTAGAAGGGTTGAGTAGGATATGGTCCATAGGTTAGGCCCCCTTTGCTAGTAGGAGCCAATCGTAACGAGGGCGTCACAAGATTAGGTCGGGAAGATTGTCATAGTCCTACATTGATTAATCAAAAGAGTGCCACAAAGATTTATTAGCCTGAGCCGGACCTCCTCCCAACAGCTTAAGCTTTTGGGCCGCAAGTCCGAGACAAGTGCTATTGGAGCCCACTATGATGTGGGCATCATGAGGTGGGCGGGGGAGATTGTCATAATTCTACATTGACTAATCAAAGTGGTGACATATGGGTTTATTAGCATGGACCGGTCCTCCTTCCAATAGCTTAAGCTTTTGGGTCATGAATCCATGATACAAGGCAGTACTACAAATAATTTTTTTTCCATCAGTTGATGAATGTATAGTTGGGTTAAGTATCATATTCTTTGGCCTCCAAAAGCACAGGTCTGTCTATAAGAATTGCTGAAATTGGTTCTGCAAAATTCTAACGTCAGATAATGCTCTCATTTGTGGAAACAAAAATCTAGCAATACAAGGTTTAAGGATATATCTCCCTCAACACGACACAGAGCCAATGTTGGTCATACATATTGCGCTCTTCAGTTTGAACAACAAGCATTACTACAGCACTGGACAGCAACAAAATTTTGAAACGGTTAGTGAAGGTTCATCAAGGCTTCTCTATATCTAAACAGAAGTTAAGTTGCACATACTCAACCTGCTATTGTTATATTCATTCCATGCTTTAGCTAATGCCTCTGCATATCGGCTAACAACTGTATTTCCAGGAACTCTTCTTGAATCTAATTCTAGGTCTTTCCCATAGTGATTAATTAAATTTCTGCAAGATGGCAAATAATGATTAGTTTTATATGCTCCAGATATGTGAGTATGCTATAAGATTCTGCACGCAAATGACAAATATTAAGACATGCTAGAGCATTACAGCCTTGTGCAAAGGGAGTTCAAGATCAGATTCTCTAGAAATAACAACATTAACAGAAAAATTTTTGTAAAAAGCATGTGTTCTGCTATTTTTTCAACTGAACATATTTATCTATGGGTACTTGTTTATGCCTTATCTCTGTTTTCTATATTATGGTCCTAAGAGCAATCAAGGAGTTCTGGCGTTCACAATCTAAATCCCAATTTTGCAAATAATCCATGACTTCTAACATTTATTTCAGGGACCTGATGAATCTATGATGATTACTAATTTCCATAAATCGGTTGGGAAAATTCTATATGCACTTTCTTACTCTAATCATTTCCGACACTCCTCCCCATGATAGATGGAAACATCAACTAAGGGTTACAAACGCACTTTGAAAACTGTCCCCACATCCACTTCCTAAGAATTTCTGTATTCTAAATTTTTTTGAGAGACTTGCTTCACCATGCCCATGCTCAAATCCACTCCTCCACTTGATCCCACTTCCAACAACCAAGCTGCTTCCATGACAATATTTGTTAGCCATTGAAGACATCATTGTTCAACTATCCATGATTAATGATGCAGTTATATCTAAATGAGGTCCAAAATCTTAGTTTTGCTTTCAGTTTAAGCTGTGCTAAATGAGTTTCAACTTTGGCGGACAGCTTCTCAATTTTTGAAAGAAAAGACGCTAAAGATAGAAATATATTCAAAATATTAATAGTATCAAAAAGGATGAAGAAAAATGGAGCAAAACAACCATATTGGGCATCATTTTAGAGTATATTGTATTGGTTAGGGCATCCAGTTTGGGTATTTTTATACCAAAACAATGTAAATAATAGAAAAAAGATAAATAACTCATGTTTCATACCATCTTAAGGTGTAATTGACAGAGGACTATCCATGAATAAGGAACTTAGGCATACTTATGTTAGGCGTGTCTATAGAAGAAGTTAGGAAATTTTATTTTTATGTGGATTCTAGAATTTTATTTGGACTCTAGATTTTTTTTAATACATGGATTCTAGGGTTTCTTGTATTAGTGTTTTGGTATGTCTATATAAATCTATTGTTATGTTATTGACAAGACAGATTGTATCAAGGTACACCGTACCGGTCCGGATCGGCGTACCGGTGGCCGGCCGGTACCGCGAGCCAGATTTTTTTTTTTTTTAAATGTTGTCTCTGTTGGATCTTAAATTAAGTGAAAATTGATGTTTTTTTATTGCTTTATTCATGATTTTTGATGTTTTTATATTTAAATTTAGGGTTGAAATTTGAAACATATATGATGCATGATTGCATGTTATGTTTTCCTCCCGTTCCAAATGATAAAATCATACACATAAAATATCTTCAAATTAAGATACAATCATTTACATACATTTAAAGTACTCTAGGATATCTAAAATCGGGACGAGTGCCGATGGCTCTCGTAGATATTTGGATCATAAGTATAATCAGGAGAAGGCAAATCAACCCAATCAGAAGGAACGCGCGCCAGGTTATAAGAACTGTCGGATCTCTCGCTCACGCTCTGGCTCTGAGAGGTGTCCTTTGATTATGTAGGGGCCCATCCAAATATGGCGGAAGCAAAATCCAATGCACCATATCCATATTCGTCAAGCTGAGGCCGTGCATAATAGAATCTGTATCCGTATGTTGTTGAACCTGCAGTCGTATCCTGTCTTCCTGAACGACCTCAAGGAGCCCGTCTTCTATATCCAATAATATCCTCACGAAATCTATCAGGTGGTCGACCGTGGTCCGTATCCTATGTAGCACCCATAAATTGGGACTCACCGGTGAAATAAAGATCACCCTCCGGCTGTGTCTCATGAGTACCATACTGTCCTCCGCTCCCTCCATGGCTAGAAGATCCATCACCACCAGAACCTTCATCGCTGCTAGTCCAAGTCTCTTCCTCGACACTCTCCATTGGGATTCTTTGTTTTTCTTTCCTGGCCCTCTCTGTCTGGCTCCCCTGTGCCTGCGGCTGATCAGCTCTGGGAGTGCGTGGAATATTGCGCTCAGCCCATTGCTCTGGATCGACCCCAGCTTCGGTGGCTATGAAGATAGCTGGTCGTGGAGGCGATCCTGGCTCGTCAAGCTCGGGCTCCTGCTGCTGGCCTACAAGTCAGCCGAGTAGTGGATCATCGTCATCAGCGGTGAAGGATCCGTAAATCGGATCTGTATACTTGAGCTCCACTTCCTCCTGGATGCACTTTAGTCTCAACCGCAAATTGTAATGCACATAAACAAGGTCGTTGAGGCGCTTTTGCGTCAAACGGTTTCTTTGTTTGCTGTGGATAAGGACGAAGGTGGACCAATTGCGCTCACATCCACTAGAGGAGACTGTTTAGGAGAGGATCCGGATAGCTATCCGCTTTAGATTTCTCGCGGATCCGCCAAAATGCACCCACCATTCAGCTGCAAAAATATTTATGAAAATTACATATATGATAGTTCCATAATAGTAACTAAGTAACACCAGGTGAATGTTTTCCTGATGTGTCACGTACCTGGATTCATATTGTGTTTGCTGACGACAACCGCTCGTTGGCCAAAACTATAGCTGCCCTCTCTAAATAATTTGCTCTGTGAAAAATAAGCATAAGAAAACCATGTTAATAATTGAAGATGCCGATATACTTACACATGCTGGTAATTACTAAATCATAATTACCTCTTCAAGACATAGGGCCGCTTTTTCTGGATCTGCCTCCATCTTGTAAATCACATTACGCAAAGCATCCAGAAGTGTTTCATCCATACCAATTCCATCTATGCTATACTGAAACCGGGGGTTTAGGCAGTATGCTGCACATATACGAGACTATCTTAGCATAATTATATAATTATATCCATCACTATAATTGTCACTATAATTATATCTTAGCTTACCTGCTAGATGTAATTCTGTACCCATTTGCGCTCTCCACCGTTGCTCAATGATGTTGATGTATGACCGGCCATGTGCTGGATCTGCCTCCATAATCTGATCCTTTGCCTTGACCATCATGTGATACAAAAACCCCATCTGGGGACAGATCTCGCTATCTACAGCCCGCAGCACTTCATATAATGGTTTGATAGCTTTGACTATTGTAGTAGCCCGCTGCCAGAATGGCTGTCTCGTCATCAAGTCTTCTATCTTGCTCCCTTCAGTGCCGGCATAAGAATATCTACTATCATACCACTCGGAACTGGCAAACATCTGACGTAGGGCTCCTCTCTTCTTGAGTATGCTATCAAGTGCGATGAAGTTGGTAGCAAACCGTGTGACTCCTGGTCTCAGAATCTCTCCCCCTGCATACTTTCTCATCAATGAAAGGACCCAGTTATGGTTATAAATATACCTGGTAATGCGTTGGGCTGTCTCCACCGTTTGTTGCACCCTACGGATCTTTCTAATGTCCATCAACATAAGATCGATACAATGTGCAGCACATGGGGTCCAGAAAATATGTGGCTGCCGCTCCATCAAGACCTGCCCGGCAGCCTTATATTGCGGCCCATTATCAGTGACGACCTGCACGACATTCTCCTCTCCTACCAGATCAATCACATCCTCCATAAGTTTCAGCATGTACGAGGTGTTGTGCATATAAGCCGAAGCATTAATCGACTTGTGGAAGAAGGTCTTAGCATCACAGTATGTCAGGAAGTTGATGATGCTCCGCCTGGTCGGACCGGTCCAACCATCGCACATGATGGTTAGTCCATATATGGGCCACTTGCTCTTGTAGGAGTCAATCCAATTCTCCAGCTCCTCCTTATTGTTGTCAAGAAGCTCACCGTATATGTCCTTCGGGCCTGGAAGAGCTACACCGGGACCGGCAGCTTGTATGGCAGCAATGGCAGACCTGTAGTATGTATTGTCTGCCACATTCGCTGGGATGTGGCTGAAGTGAAACCAGGATCCAATAGCTCGCCACATAGTTTTCTTCTTATCCTTCATCCACATTGTGTCTACCCTCTGCTGCCTTGAATCTCTACTGGGGAGAGCATGCGGATCTACATCATGAATTGTCGCTCCTTGTGGAATTTCTCTAGATGACTTCTTTCGGCTACCAAAACTACCCAGCATAGATGCAATCCGGCCACGTTCTTTGCCGACGCCCTCCTTGACTGAAGTTGTCCTCAAGAACTCTGGATCTTGTCTAGTGTTCCTAGAACCGCCGCCTGACTCGTATACAGAGGGCCCAAATCGAGCCCTATGCCTGGCCACCTCCTCCTGCTGCCACTGATCATCCAGGCTTGCATGCATTACCGCCTGAATATCTGCCTCCTCCTCATCTAGATTCTCGACCTCCTCTGGCTCTCTAGAGTGATAAGAAGGTGGCTCTGCCGCTTGGCGATCGACCTCCACCCTCTTCTTGGAAGCCATCTCCTTCGCTTCTTTAGCCTCAGCGAAATTCTGCCTCATCAGCACACGAATCTCGCTAGGACAATTTGGGCACGTAGCAACCTCACCGGAATTTTCGGCTAAGTGTTGCTTCAACCTGGTTACCCCTCCTCCCTTGAAAACCTTGTCGCAAAATTTGCATTGAAACTGGTGTCTTTGCCCCTCACTTCCAAGTCTTCGCCCATAAGACCAGCCAATATCACGTTTTGCAAGGTTCATTTTTCTTGATGGCTCCATTTCTATCATAAAAGGACAACTTATCAAAAAATTAAGCTAATAAAGTAAATTTTTTCATTATCTTATTATTTAAGTAATTTATAAATTATTTTTTTAAATAAATTATTAACAAAATTAATGAAATAACATAGGACAAAAAAACCGCACCTTAAATAGTCTGCGCTGGATTTTTTGGGCAGGACCTCCTCCTCAATTTGTGGGCTATCTCTCAAATCTTCCCGTCTCTAATTATTCTTCAGAGGCTCATTCCTGAATTTTTTATTAACAACGCCTCTCGTTCGATTTTTATAACCGAACGAGCGAGGGTGCTGTCATCAGAAAAGAAGTGGCCTCTCGGCCACTTCTTGTTTTTTTGATGGGAAGGAGTGGCCGGAGGCCACAGCTTTTTTTTTTTTATTATTTGAAAGAAGTGGCCCACGACCGCTTCTTCCTTAAAACCACGCGCGGGTGCATGGTTTTAAAAACCACGCGCCACGCGGTGGTTTAAAAACTACAGCGCGTGGCGCTGTGGTTCCCCCCAAAAAAAAAAAACCTTGGTTTTTTTTTTATTTGAAAGAAGTGGCCCGTGGGCCACTTCTTCCTTAAAACCACGCGCCACGCGGTGGTTTAAAAACCACAGCGCCACGCGCTGTGGTTCCCACAAAAAAAAAACCGGCTTTTTTTTTTTTGAAAGAAGTGGCCCGTGGGCCACTTCTTCCTTGAAACCACGCGTGGCGCGTGGTTTTTGAAACCACGCGCCACGCGGTGGTTTTAAAAACCACCGCGCGAGGCGCTGTGGTCCCCCCCCCAAAAAAACACCGTACCGGTGCGAACCGGCCGGTTCGCACCGGTACGAGGCCGGTGCCAAGCGGTACCGGCCGGTATGGGCTCCGTACCGGCCGGTTCACAGAAGAAAACCGGAAAATACTGGTTTTCATCTGTTTCCGGTACCGGTCAAGGACCGGACCGGTACGTACCAGCCGGTATGGGCCGGTACGGCATTCCTTGGATTGTATTGTTGAGAATACAGCTTATTGAGTTGCTCTACTTTCTCTCCCTCTCATCCTTCATCTCTTTTCTCCCATCTTACTCTTATTCTTCTTCTCTCTCTATCTCCTCTTCTCCAGTTCTACGTCAGCAATACATCGAGGTTTTAAAGACCCATACTGAACCCCACACTGTTTTTCCATCAAAACAATACACTACTGGTACCTACAATACATACCGAAGCTACTAGATTCCAAAAAAATGAAAAATTACCAACACGCACTGGTACGGTACCATCAATATGCACCAAAACACACAAGTATGGACTGATACAAATCGATATGGTTGATACAAACCAGTACACAGGGTTTCGGCATCTCGACACCCCTACTAATGCTGGTTTCAGACCGAAATGGTCAGATATTGGTCGTGCTTACTTGTTCTAGCAGTTTTTGAAACCATGCAATACACTATACAGCATACATCATGATACTGCAGATTTCCTGTAATTGTCAGTACAAGGCATGCCATTTAGTCTGTATTGCCCAAACCAGCCCCATACCACTCATACTGATCTAGGGTGCCTGTGGTGCTGGCTGATACCTTATGTTGGTACATACCATGGTATATAGTATACAGGTCAGTTACCAGTACAGGCCCATACTTTGTGTATCAGTTCTGATAGAAAAGAACTACAGAAAAGTAGATCATGATAAACTGTTTTGTCTTACTCTATAGCTTTTTTTGCAACTTTCTCAGTTCAGGAAATCAAGAGAAACTCTCAATTTTCTTCTTTTCTGTCTTTGAATATTTTTAATTTTCTAACATTTCCTTTCCAATCAAACAGAACATGCAGTAAAAACTCAAATTGCATTTTGTATCATGAGTAATTAATAAACTAGAGAAACCACAAGATCATAAGAACATGAGCAAGATTAAACAAAAACAAAAAAAAAATGCTTTAAAAACAGAGAGAACAAATATACCATCTAAGAAAATAATTATGCCACTTAACCTGTGAAGCTCGCTTACTAGACAACTAAGACCAGCAAATGAGGATGAAATGGTATTTAGCTCTATTTGAAAAAGTAGGTTAGTTTCGGCATCAAGCATATAGTCTGACCGGTGCAGTCCCAAACGAATGTCCTGATATGTTTGTTGAAATGTAATTAATACAAAGAAACAATAATAAAAAAACAAAACTACAAAGAAACAATAATAAAGGAAAAATATAATCTGCAATATTTTATTCTGTCATAGAAATATTTACAAAGCTTCTTTTCCTTCATTACTGTGTATAACCGAATGAAGAGTTATACAACAAATTAAAGATCAAGTTAAGAGACATACCTCCCGTTTATTCATTTCCAACATCTTTGAGTGGATATCTAGGAGCCTACCAGTAAAAGCATCCACCTTCTTTGTTCTGCAATGTCAATATGACAAAGAATGAATTATTAAAAATGCATGCGCTCTCTACTCTAAGCAATAGTTCAATATAGCCCATATTGTCGGTCACCAGTAATTATACCAAGGATTCACATCCCTGTGCATCCCAACACAACCCGCGAGTACTGTAATGTTTCAACAAGCCTCAGGACACCCTTGAGATATCAGTTCACTCATAAATGGCGATGTTCCGATCATGCTATTTGGTACCGGCTGGTTGTGTCCTGACGCTTAGGATGCAATGCATCCTGGATCACATTATTTTTCAATATTTTTTCCTGTTCATTCTTATTGTAAATGGTCATCATAAGGTACGCCGTCTTGATACCGGACTCCGTACCGGTGCCACCCTATTACTGTGCCGGTACGTCCAGCATAGGGGCCCCTTCGGCGTACGGAGTGTCGGTACACCCTCTATACTATGTAATAGTACCAAACTGGTATGGTATGCTATACCCTATACCGCCCGGTTCAGTATAAAATGGCATACCATAGGTCATCAGACTTGTTCCAGTCTATCCCAGTCCGTCTTGACCCATCTTGGTGCTATACCGACCCAAGACCAAACTGGGACAGTTATTGGTATCGAGACTTTAATCCTTGAATTATATTAGTCTATGGTGATTAAATTTATAAACACTAGACTATGTTCCTAAAACATGAGTTTAATTGCCAAACTTACACAGTCCAATGTCAAACATGATAAACTTCTAAGAACCAAACAAAAAAGGAAGGTCTAAATCTCAGAGAGACATGCATGCACAGTATCTTAATGCATTGTTGTTTAAAGCAGAAACAATGTAAAAAACTTCCTAAGTCCTATTGGATTGTCTAAAATGGCAATCAAATTCAACAATATTTGGAGATGATGAATAATATAAATTGCCCTCGATGCCTCCTCCAAGATCAAGACAAAATCCCTAAGGTCTAGCAACCAGCCAACAAAGAGATGCCAAAATATTGGCAGTCACCAAACGATCACCATCAACAAAGAAGCCAATTTGATGGTCTACAGAAACAAGAAACCAACTAGATAGTAATATCAAAATGTGAAGGCCGACAACAGGCATGCAATTCATTGACAAGAGTCTCCAAATATAATGCAACGAGCACAAAAAGATGATTGTATGGATTCAATACAGTGCAAATGGAGTTGGCAATGAGCAACAACGTAGCAAAAAGATGATTGAGATATAGTTTACACTAGTACAGGCATACGTGCACCAAATGATATATAGATTCATGATATGAACAAGCCATAACAATAACAACTAACAAGCTGTAACTTAAGGTAATGGATGTCTTTGGAACATTAGATTCTGAATGCATATATTACATTGATGCATTATGCAATTGATGTCTGAAATTGTCGGCATCTCCACTGAAGAGAGCTAGTACCATTACTATTACTAAAGTTTAATATTCCAATTAGGACATCAAGTAAAAAGAAGAGCAAAAATGAAATCATCAAGTAATCTGGATGACAAAAAAATAAATGAGTTAATAAAACAAATGTAAATTGTGTCTGGTGTTTTCAACAAAGTGAGTTATTAAAACATGCTGACGATTACCAAAATAGATGCCACCATCTACAACCAAGCTGGTATATCCTACATCTCATGAGCTAAATAAAGGTCTGATCGTCATAGGGTATTAGGGAACAACCTGGATAAAGAATCTTGCAAAAATTTTCCATCCAAGCTCACACGATCTACAAGCTCATTGAAAATGGGAGCTAACTCACATGCTTGCCTCCAGTAACCTTCTGGAAATGGCATTGGCAAAAGTGCAAATGGGGCATGAACCAGACCAATGCCAGGATCTGTTCCTGATCTCTGCAAGTTTCATGTTTAATTTAATTGGCTAATTTGACAGTGCTAACATAAGGCCATGGCTTTGGCAGAAAGTAAATATATCTAAATCATAACTTTGTTTCATATATCAACAAGAGGCACTTGCAGCATATCAGATAAAACAATGATAAACATTTACAACATTAAAGCAGCAGTATAAATCTAAAAGCTTTGTTTACAGCAAAAGTATTAACAAAACAAGTGTTCTAATTCTATTAGAGAAACTGAGAAAGAACTGTAGTGTGCAAACTGTTATATGCCATAATCAAGATAAACTGAAGCAGCAACTTGAAACTATAATCTGTAAACATACTCTGTGCCAAAAATAAAAAAATGGTAAACATCTTTCGAATCTTTTAAAATCTGTCATAATTGTCATAGATCATCTCCACATTGACATTTTATCTTTCTTTTCTCGGTGGAAGGCTCCCACCCTAATAGTTAAATGCAGAAAACTATCAAAGTTCATCAATGGGTCATTATAGAGATCATGGAACCAGAAGCATAGAAAATTACAAGCACTGCATGAAGCATATCATTGCAATTTCAGAAACTTTAGTTCTTTTATTTTAATATGCACACATGTGCGAGCAAATCTTTGGAATTTGCAAATGGAGCAGAAATATATTTATCAGCATAGCATCTTCTAAGACAAAACCACAATCAATCTCTACATAGTTCTTTCATGGAAGACAGCATCACTTAATATCTCAATTGATTCTTTGACATCCAAACCCAAATCTTTTAGAGAAAATAATAACCACACTGAGTCAGGAATTGTAAGCCATAGCCTTCTCATTTAACGCAACACTTACACTACACCTATGCTTGATTCTCCATTTGAATGTGTTTCCTTTATCAAATATTCAAAACCTATCAGGGTGAGATCATGCCAATAGCATCAAGTTAGCTTTGTAACAGAAGCTAACAACTACACCTATGACTGGAAATAAAAACAATATATTTAAAAGAATTCTTTTGAAGCCAGAATACTATCAGATGATTGAGGTTTTAGGCCACATATCTATTCTTGAAGTTGCAATTTTTACAGGATTATACTAAGTGAAAAAGCATGATGATTATTACAAATAAACCTCTCCATGTAACTCTTACATGTAGCAATGGACCTTGTTACATAGAGCTCATAAAGTGGCCAGCTACTTAACCTGAATACAACTTGTTTAAGAAACAATTGCAAAACTCTTGAAAATTAACACTAGAAGTCGGTGAGCATACTCTTCCTCATTCCTTTGACCTTTCCATGGCATATTGAACAATAAAATCCCACCTATGACCATCAACATGCTTGTGAGCAGAAAAATCAGTTATTTATTTATAAAGTCTAAGGAAAATTATCTTTTATTGCCTTTTCCTAACCAGGAATTGGGTAAATCATCGTACTCAAGTTTCCAATTAATCATAGATGTAGGCCAAAGAATGGTCATTTTGTAAATGTTTCGAGCTTTCAGGGCTTCTCTAACTTCACACAAGCTCCAACCAGAGTCTCTTTTTTATAGCATCATGTTCCTAAACTTTGATGAATCAGCTAAGGGGTTATGCTAGGTGTGTGCGAAGGTAGTGCAATTGTCCAAAGATTGTACTGTAGGTTTCCAAAGCGGTAGCTTTCACTTAATCTATTGAACCAACCGCACTAAATGCCATGTCGGAGAATTCTTCTTCAAATATAATTACTGGGATCTGGTGAAGTTTACCAACGACCAAGCATGTCTCTTTCTGTGCTTCTTTTGACAAAGCATTAGAAAAAGCAAAAGCGTTGACCATCAACAGTTACCAATACATGAACTTGATGTTGCTTATTCGCTTGTTTAATTTCAACAGAAGTTCAATTAAATCAGCAACATCTTTGCATACAATATTATAACTCTCCTGATGCTTTTCATCTGTCAAAATGCAGTCACATAAGGCCTCAGATCATTGTTTTCCACTTCTCATGCTGACAGTATCCTAATGAAAACTTCAAAAGAGCCGCTTTTTAAGAAGGAAAATTTAACTACTTTCCCAGATCATCACCAGAACAAGAAAAGAATCGAACTTATGGCTAAAAATCGAATCTTTAGAAGATATATCAGTTGCTTTTGGAGTCAAGATACCTGGACGCTTTTATCCCCGACGACAAGCCCATGGAGAGAGCACCAAACCAGAGCATCATAGACCAACTTCTCCAGCAAGCCCGGAGGAACCCCGCGAGCACCAGACCCATGCCCCGGCGTGGCCACATCACGAGCCTCTTCGAGCTCACCGGATCTCCCACATCCCACAGGGAGCAAAGAAGAAGAGGGCACGGGAGAAGAAGATGAAGAAAGGTCCATGCTTCTATGAGGTGTTCGAAGATGGGGGCGAGAGAAAAGGATGGTATTGGGAGCGAAGGGGGAGGAGTATTTTGGTTTGTAGTTGGAGGTCGGAGTAGAAGAATTGGAGACGGCGATGGTTTTGGGAGCGAAGGCGATGAGAGACGACGAGGCCGGGAGGCAAAGGGCCGAGCAGCCGGCGCCCATTCCAATCGCTGCGGTCTCTGGCTGCCGGGCTCTTTCAGGAAGAGTCCTTTTCGTTCCGAGCGCGGATTCGCTACGCCATCATCCGTGCGTCCGCCTCTGTGTCCACACAGTCGCGGCGTGGGACCCACCGAGAGGGGCTTCGGCGCACGGGAGACGGGCCAGACGGCACCTGGAATCCGCGCTGCTTTCGCTGTAGGCTGTTTTGTAGGATTCGTCGTAGCCATTGCGGGCCTGGCTTTTAGTGGGCTGTGGCCAAGTGGGGCCCTGCTCCGTAGGCAGCGCATATGTTGAGGTCTCCATCTCATGGCCATAATATTGTTTTGGTGGGGGGCTCATGTAGTTGCTATTTGGCTTTCATTTCTATCAAAAAGTAGGCTTTCAAGAAATTTTGTTGATGATGATTTAAAAGACTTATACATAACTTGTTTCCAGGATTTTATTATTATTATTATTATTATTATTATTTTGATGTCTTATGCATCTTAAGGATGTGAACTTATAGTGTTAGTAAATGCACTAATTCTCAAAATTATAAAAAAGGAGTAAGAATAGAAAAATTGACACCAGCTAATTTGAATAGAAATTCTTATAAATGTAGTTTAATCTTTATTTTTGGTATCCTGCATCACGACTCTAGTGGTAGGATTTATTTCTTGAAAATTTTGGATTTTTTGTGAAAAAACCTCAAAAGCTAGGATGATTAGATTTGGAACATAAATTGAATTTGAATGGACACAAAAAGGGCCCATTGGTATGATATTTAAGGTTTTCATTCCTTTTGGAGATGCTTTAACAAGAGATTGAGAGATTTGAGGGTTTTTTTTCTTTTCCTTCTTTAGAGCTAATGGTATTTTTCAATTAATTAAAGGGATTTTTTGTTAAATAAATGACAAATAGAACCCTAAAGAGAAGTCAAAGATTAAAGTCATATATACACTCCTTAATTCTAAAGTATTTCACAAGATAATTTGATTATAATTAAAATACTGCTGCTAATGTCTTTCATAAGGAATGTGCTATAAACTTTAATAAAATGTTATTCTAGCATTGAAGTATGTACCATTTAGAAAGTAATCTATCCTATATATAACATAATAGTTTCAAAATCAGAGAATGTTCCCTCTTGATTTTGTTTGTCAATTTTTATGCCAAAAAAACCTCACCAATTTATCTTTTTTAATTAAGCAACAAAGTAGATATTTTAAAAATATGTTACTTACCTACTAGATTACTTAATAGTTCTCTCCTTCTTTTTTTTTTTTCCAAAGAGACTGCATTATCTCTTTTTCAATTCAACTCCTAAATAGATTGGACTTTATTACTCATTCTTTCTTTTTCCTCTTACGTCAAACATGTCTGGTCATTAACACATGCAAAAGAGATGCATGAATCAAAAAAGTTTGCAGTACATTAAATGTATTGTTATTAATATTCATATTGTTTTTGTGAATAAATCTTTTTGAAAGATGTTGATATAAATGTATCACAAAAAAAGTGGCCGACTTATTTGAAATAAAACCATAAACATTACTATAATTTATATAGTGAATAAATGGACTAAACGATCAATTTAAAACTACAATATACAAAAATTTGACCAAATATCCAATAAGTCATATGAAAATATAGGAAAACAAACAAATAAAATATAAATGTAACATGAACAATGTAAGATTCCAACATTCTCATCCATTTAAGTATGCAAAAATGGGGATAGTCCAAGACACGATGGAGATAGTTCTTTGTTTGTTATCCTTTTTAAGGAGATTGAAAAATAATAAATCTGTTGCAATACAGAAAAATCAGATGAAGTCATTGTTTAGTCATACTATTAAGAAACTATATAGCAAAAAAAAATAGCAATAGGATGGGAATGAACTTTTTGCCTGTAAGTTTATTGATTTTAGTTCCTAATATGAACATACCTTTTGCATACTATAAACATTAGGGATGCAAATGAGTCGGGTCGGGTCGGATCCTGAGTGACCCCGATCCGACCCAGTTTCTTGTTCGGGTCCTAATTTTGAATCCAGACCTGACTCGGTTGAAAATCGGATTGGATCGGATCCATGCCTTCAAATTTTGACCCGACAGATCATTCGGATCGGATCGGGTCAAGTCTAGGTTGGATCTGGGTCTATGTATTTTTATATTCAAAGTTTCACTATATAATAGTAAAAAACTGGGTCCAAAAAAATGGGTCGGATCGGGTCTGGATCCGAGTCAAAATTGGGTGGATCTGACCCAACCCGAAAAATAAAACGGGTCCAAATTTAGGACCCAAACCGGCTCCGAGGGTCCTAAAATTCGGGTCGAGTCGGGTCACGGGTCGACCCGACCTATTTGCAGCCCTAATAAACATCACATATTGTAAACTTCTCATAATATTCTTATATCAGCCTCTCTTGTTCTACACATTAAAATATTACATAAGTATAGAATATGACTTGTAACAAATAACAATATAATGAACATGTAAAGTATATTTCTGTTCTTAAATACCTCTTTCTTCAACCACTAATATAGTCGATCATGCACCAAAATTATAAATTAAATGTTATATGTTAATTAGGACTTATCTCTTGAAGTTATTTTTTATGTCTTAAAGGTTGCTAATGATTATTTCAGCATATTTATCAAACACAGTGAAAATAGGTCTCTTTGATCCATCATCAATAAAAAACATTGTTGTCCAGATAGACAACCCAAGAGGGGGGGTGAATTGGGTTTTAAAATAATTTTGCAATTAAAACGTTTGAGGATGACTAATTAATACTTTTGCAAGATGATTAATTAGTTGCTATGTGCTGTGAGTGAAATGAGAGTGAGAGAGAGAGACACAAGCAATCACAAACACAATGTTTATAGTGGTTCGGAGCTAACCCTTGCTCCTACGTCCACTCCCCAAGTCTCACTTGGGAATTCACTATAACCCCTTGGATTACAGCCGGTTGTTTTACAAGCTCACAACCCAACTTGTTGTTTTACGAGCTCACAACGAACTCGGTCGGTTTTCCCAGGCTCACCGACTACAACCACCCCGATTGTTTTTCCGGGATCACAATCGAACCCTTACACGTTGGTTTTACCCTCGGCTCACCAACCAACCTCTACACTCTTGATTCAATCCCCTGATTGAATCAAGCAAAGACAAGATGGAAAGAACAAGGACAAACAGAAAAACAGAGCTTCTAAAAAGCAGATATACAGCAATATAAACTAGAGAGAAGTTAAGAGCCCTCAAACACTTTTGAGTTGGAGTAGAGAAGGGCTTCTTGAACTGTGAGTCTCCTTTTGAATGTCTGGTCGACTTGAAGGCAGGAGGAGACTTCTTTAAATGCTAGGAAGAGGTAGCTGGATGGAGTTAATGGCGCTCTTCCTTCTTTTCTGTTGAAAACCAGTTGGCAGAGATAGGATGCTTGATTTCTTTGAGTGGAATGGTGCTTCTCTGCCTTGCTACAGTCCTTTGTGGCTATTTAAGCCATCCCCCATGGAAACTAGCCGTTAGACACCTTTTTCTGCCCGTTCTGCACACTCTGCACATCCTGACAATATGTCCGTTGGGGTCGGAGTCGACTCGCGCGATCTGGAGTCGACTCGGCTGTAGCGGGAGTCGACTCATGCTTTTCTGGAGTCGGCTCGGCAACTGTTCCGGATTTGAATTAAAGTGACCTCCGCGACTGGGAGTCGACTCGACTTAACCCGGAGTCGACTCGCCAACTTCTGGAGCTGACTTGCCATTTTCGGAGTCGGCTCATCCCATGAAGTCCATGGAGCTAATTTTTCAACTTGGCCCACTCGAGTCGACTCGACAATCCTGGGAGTCGACTCGGCGCTCAGAGCCCGAACTCCCGATCTTCTGTCTTTTGGCTCGTCCAGTCTTGGAGTCGACTCGAACTGTTCCGGAGTCGACTCGGCTCTCAGTTTCCGAAACACAGCCTTCTGCCTTTTTGATGTAGCGCTGCCTTGGAGTCGACTCGAGCTGTCTGGGAGTCGACTCGGCTCCCAGAGACAATAATTCGGTCTTCTGTCTTTTTGGGGTCGCGCTGTCTCGGAGTCGACTCGCGCATTACGGGAGTCGACTCGGATCTCAGAGTCCGAAAACTGCTCTCTGACTTTTGCCTTGTGTACCACTGAGAGTCGACCTGCCAACCATCGGAGTCGACTCGCGTTCCACAGGAGTCGACTCGAATCTCAGGGTCGAAAATCGCTCTCTGAATTTTTTGTCTGTAACTCCTTGGAGTCGACTCATACTACTCCGGAGTCGACTCGGTAATCATCGGAGTCGACTCGCGCACTTCAGGAGTCGACTCGCTGCCAGGTTTTGAGTTGAGTCTTTCTGTTCGTCTGTCAGTTCTCAGTCGGAGTCGACTCGTAATGATCCGAAGTCGACTCGAGCCCGTGCCAGTGATTCTGATACGCTTGGAGTCGACTCGTAATATCCCGGAGTCGACTCGAGTCTCAGACTTTGGTTCAAACTGACTTCTTAACTTATCCAAAATATCTTGAACCAAGTCTAGAAACACTTAGACAAGATTTTCACTGAAACACTCAATTGAATTCATTAGTAAACAAAAGATATACTCAAATGCTTTGAGCTCATCAAAATCAAATAGGGTTTTAATCAATCACTCCACAAACATGTATGGCATACCTATATATCAAAGTATTTCAGAGTTACAATTTATCAAATTCAAGAAGAGTGCCATAAATATATGAGCAATTAAACTTTAGTATCATTATTATATGGAAAAAGATTTAGTAATTTTTATTCCACATCTACTACATCTTATTATTGCTTCTATCATTTTGATCTTCTTGTGGCACCTTGTCCATGCACTTTACCACAAACCTTTTGTGACATCAACTTGGATAACACTATATCGATTCTGAAATATGCATACAGCAAAGATATTGTTAATGACAAATTTATACCAAGCGCGCATAAAGAGTAAATATTTGGTCATCATGGAGAATGGAATGAGTATATTGTGAATTAATCATAAAGTGATTGTTTTTGAGCAAATTATTATATTAGCTGACAATCCATGTGCACAATATGTTCAAAATTAGGTTCATCTAGCAATCTACAAATTTTGAAATAAAATATATAAAGAATAACACTAATAAAATGGTCAGAGCATTTTCATGAAATAAATTAAGGATTTTTGAAAATTTACCATGATCGAAGTTTGTGGTATTTTCTAATAACAAGGTTTATTTGCATCTTACTAAACATAATAGTCAACAAACCAACACTTGGAAAATAAAAATTGAACATTCAATAATTTAATTTTGTGCAAAACTATTATTTCATTATTAATGTAATAGGTCTATATTTTGATGCTTTCAACACACATTCTAGCAGGATTAGCATGTCATTTTTCATAATTACAAGTGCACTTCCCAAGTTGGATGGGAAGTGGTCCCATGGAGTAACAATCGCTAAAATAAAACTGCAAAAATTACAATAATTTGTAATTGAAAATTAGTTAGTAATATTTTTATATTGTGAATATAAATATTTCTAAGATTACACTTTTTCCTAGACCCAAAAGTTACTCCACCAATGTGTATGACCACTCCTAGAATATCGATAGTAATAACTATCTTGCTGATCATGCTAACATAAAGTTTTCTATGGCGATTGTGAAGTATATGAGATTTTGAAGTTACCTATTAAATTTACATCTTAGTTAATAAGGAGGTTGATAAAAGCTAGCGACACAAATTATAGTTGTAAGTTGGTGTGTGTGTGTGTGTGTGTGTGTGGGGGGGGGGGGGGGGGGGGGGGGGGTAGAAATCCTTTCCTCTCGAGGGCCCTTTTATGGGACAAAATCGTGAGGGCACTAGTCTCCCCCCGTCTGCGCTGGACGCGCGGGCCGGAGCGCCCAAAGCGGACAATACCTCGGGAGGAACGCAGTCCTCTTTCTCTGCTAGCTTAATGTGGGCTATGCTGTTGTGTGAGGCTCCGGCCAAAGGCCGTCCCCGCAACAGATGGCGCGCCAGGTAGGGGGCGCCTCCTCTTTCCATTGACTACCCCTCAGGTTGCCTGGGAGGCTGTTAGGGGCTATGTTGTGGGGGAGGAGGGGGCCTTGAATTTAGTCCCACATCGGCTAGTAGCGGAAAGATTCTGTGCCTTCAATGGGGGGTGAAAATCCTTTCCTCTCGAGGGCCCTTTTATGGGACAAAACCATGAGGGCACTAGTCTCCCCCCGTCTGCGCTGGACGCGCGGGCCGGAGCGCCCAAAGCGGACAATACCTCAGGAGGAACGCAGTCCTCTTTCTCTGCTAGCTTAATGTGGGCTATGCTGTTGTGTGAGGCTCCGGCCAAAGGCCGTCCCTGCAACAGTTGGTATACCTACATCATTTGCTTGGATTTTGATCACCTAGATATCATACTTGAATCGGAAACTCATTATCGACAATCATGTTTCTTTGCTCTATATTTTCTTTAACAATATTCTTAATTCGACATAATCCTCCTTATTGCAAATGCTTCCATAATCTATGCACATACTTATTCATGATGATAAGAAAAGGAAAAAAAAAAAAAGACAAGAAGGAGAAGATAAAATCTCCATATTCGTGATTTGTATATGAAATTCTTGGTCTATAATAGTATATAGCGGGAGCGTGTACATAAGCCTAACTATAACAAAATTTATGAATTTGCTTGTCTACAAAAGACTTTGGTTATGATAACAAATATATTAATATTACAAGTTGGTAACGTTAACAACCTCTCAAATTCAAGAGAGTATGGTGGAAGCAATTTCATATTATAAATACAGAGATTTCATTTTCTCCTTCTCTTGTTTTTTTCAGCAAGAGAAGGGGAAGATGGAATCTCCATAATTTTTTATTTGTAAATGAAATTGCTTATCAACAATAGTATATATTAATTTACTCCAATATCTCATTTCAAAAGATATTTATAGTCAAGCTTCATTTCCTTTTTTCATAAATTAGCTAAAATGTGAACTTTCCAATTTGCATAAAATTCAGGCTTCATCATTTTCTATATTAGTGAAAACTTAGCTTTCTCGATCTATATAAACTTCAAGCATATGTTGATGCTTTCAAAATCATCAACTACTAGGATGGTTATTTAACACAGAAACTACATGTTTCATCATATTAAATGCATTTGGCCTATTGATTTGTATGACACGAGAAACTATTGTAAGGGCAATCACTACACAAAAAGGGTCCAAGTTGCCAAAAGCTTAGACCATATAGCAAGCAGTCTGTAGGCAATCACATTATCAATTGTTACAGGATTTAGGACTTGTGTGTTACCTGTCATATCCCTTTGTAGCCTTTTTAGGCTCAAGAATGAACCAGGCCTATTCCATTTGACTAACCTAGAATTTTATTTGGGCATGGCTTGACCTTTTAGCCTGCGGCCTGGTGCCAAGCAAGGCCAAAAGGCTTGCATTGGGGGGCGAAACCCCTATTCAAGTTCAACGCGAAGGAGGACTTCGCCTCCTTCTCAGACTCTGTTGGTGCAGAGGGACAACCAGCTATAAATATCCATCGAGCCCTCCTAGTTGCTTTACTACTTGGCAATTGTCCTCTTACTCCTGTTTTCTTCGAGTTTCATCACCATCACCATCCACCACCATTATGGTCGTACTAAGCCCTCCCTGGAGACAAACGATCCGAGGAAGATTTTTGGAGTTAGTTGTATTTGTTGGTTGATTCCACTTATCAAGTAAGTAATACTTCACTTTTTTTAGATTTAACAGCAAATTATAAAATTATTATATTAATAAATTTTACATCGTACTATTGACGATGCATGACTTTGATGAATGGTACTTTATTATTGAATATGCTTTATTTTGTAATATTATGATGATGCATGATCGGAAGTATTGATCGATTGTACTCAAATGATTTTGGTACCCCAAGATTATATGTATTCTTATCAGACCAAAATATGAAATTTGATTTATTAAAAGAGTTTTCATTCGAGGTGATTATGGACTCTCAGTCTTACTATGTTAAGGACCCCTTCAAAGGGGGCTAATACATTGGTATTTGATTAGTCTTAAAGGACTTTACCATAAGATAATGTACGACACACTGCAAGATGATGCGCAGCATACTGCAAGCAGATATATTATCCTAAAGGACATTTCTGCAAAATGATGAATGACACACCACAAGAAGATGCACGGTATTATGACCCTACCATAGAAAAAATATAGTTATAGCTCATGGTTCATGAGAAGAACTTGATATTTTGAAAGAACTTGAATTTATGGACAAAATTTAAATTTTTAGAAAGATTGAATGGAGCATACATAATGTTTTGATAATGTTGTATATCTGGATTTGATTTTAAATTAATAAGTTCCATATGCTTTTTTTTTTTGTAAATAATGATTTAATCTTTTATCAAATTAATCTAGTTAGAATGTTCATTGCTAATTAAAATATTTAGTGCTTACTAGGTTGTAGCTGACTATACTATATTTTACTATTTTACAAATCTTGAGAACTAAGCTAGCACAGTATAGATTTCAAAAGAGTGACTAATAGCAGAACTTTGCTCTCTTTATTTTAGATTAGAACTTTTCTAAATTTTAGATTTACTTAATTGATTATTTTATTCTGCTGCCTACTTTATGATATCGAGATGCGTTGCATGCTTATGAAAATAATTTTCTATGAATATGCAGCATTTGCCGCGACCTTGACAAATGATCTTAGGTCCGATGCATAACACTCTCTCTTCACACACGAGTTCCCGGGTTCAAAACCTAAGATGTAAGTCTTCAACAATGTTAGGTTCAAAACCTAAAGTTTAATGCTTCAACAATGTTATCTCTTCAGATATTATCTCAAATATTGGTTGGAATTCCTCAAGAGAAAAGCCTGGATTCTGCTATTAAACCAGCCTAGTTTGGGATTTATATATGTTTTGGTCTTACAGCTTATATGTCAAAAAATGCCTACGCAGCTGGGACTCCCTGGTTTGGGCTCCCTCCAAGCCTCAACAAAGGGGGTAAAAAAATGCTATGAGATTTGTACAGCTTATTACTCTGTGAAAGTGCAAGTGGATCAAAATACATCACAGTTCAAACTGGACTTAAGTGGTTGGAACTAAATTTTTAAACTAGTACATTCAGAAATTGTTTAACTAAGTCTAATTAAGCAAGCATAGCCATATATTTAAGAATTGTGTAGTTAAGTAAACTTAGCCTGAACTAGTGATGCTCTTTTGGAGTAGCAAATTAAGCTGCTATTTGGTTGCAAGATCATGGAAGAAAACTGGAATCGAAGCTCCTCTTAAGTAGCTTTCTTGGGATTTTATTGATGTTGATTTGAAGAACCTGTTTTGCCATTCATATACAACTGGTTACAGGACCTTTTTGAAAAAAAAAAAAAACAATTTTAAAGTTTGATATCTCATGCATCTCGGGATTGTCATTTTATTGAGTTGATAAAGACATTGGGTGTTTGATGGATATCAAAGAGCTTGGTTTGATCCCACATCTATTTTGGCCAGACTTCCTCCGATCTTAACTCTCAAACACACACACACACAATAGAAGAAAAAAAAGGTGACAAGAACAAATTCTACAACAACTAATTTGCATAGAAATTCTTATAAATGAAGTTTAATCTTCACCTTCAGTATGCTGGCTCATGGTTCTAATGGTAAGATCTATTTCTTAAAAAATTGTGAGTTTTTTGAAAAAAACTAAGTTAGGATGATTAGATCAAGAACATAATTAGAATTTGAATGGAAAAGGCCCAATTGGCATGATATTTGGGGATTTCATTCTTTTGTGGGAAGCTTTAACTAGTGATTGGGAGGCACTGAGTTTTTCCCCCTTTTTCTCCTTTACAAATAACGGTATTTTACAATTAATTGAATGGAATGCAGGGGATTTATTGAAGTCCTTTCCACTTTGGTATATACACTCCTTAATTCTGATATATTTCACAAGATAATTTGATCAGAACTAAAATATGTGCTATAAACTTTAAAAAATTATCAATCTGGAAAGATGTGATTAGAGAAGTACAAGATACTATTTCAGGAGTACAAAACACATATTTCCCATTTGGAACCTATTTGGCGATGTTATCAAGCATGCCATAGTTGATTGGTGGTCGATCACTCCGCAGATTCTTTTCAAGATTTACGGAAAGGGACTTATATGTGTTGGCCAATCAAAATTGTTGGGATGAGATACACAAAAGAATAAATCTTCTAAGGATAGCAACGGATTCGGTATGGATCGGGTAGGCCATTACCTATACAACTCTACCTACTTGCCCCACAGTGGGGCGAAGCAGATAGAGTAGCGGGGTTAGATAGAGCGAAAAGAGTTAGACGGGGCAGGTTGAATGGATCGCATCGGGGAAAGTTACAAAAATTATTTTTATTACATACATTTTTTTTTTATCTCAGAGAAGGACTCATGAAGAGTTATATATATCCGGATCGGGTTTACGGCAAGTTTTACCATAACCTGCACTCGCTCTAAATCTGCTGCAAGTTGGGTACACCACTAGAATTGGGTTAGATTGGGTACCCAATGGGGCGAGATAAAAAACCACCCCTAAATGTTTAATTGCTTTGATCCCTCGTTTTAGTAGGCATTTGATCTAGGTAATATGGAGAAGGCTCAAAACCAAGTTGCCATAAATGACTGCCTAAATGATCAATGGTACAAGAAGGAGGTTTCCAGGCATGAGGCACAATTTGGATCCTCATAATAATATGAGAAAGGTTCTAGTTCTAGATCCACCAAGGCAGATCTAGGCTATAGAAGGAGAGAGTAGGTGAGAGAAGTTACAGGGTAAAGATGACATCCAAATAATATTTATATTTGGAGCCTTCATTGGCAAGAAGGGAAAAAAGCCTAGAAATATACCAACAAGAGTCACCATTCATGATTTAGATCCACATGTCTTCTCTAGTAAAGACTCTATGCGGTATAATATTAATTCTATGCTTGTTAAGCATAGAAAAAAAAACATCGAAAGAGCTATCGCCTCGTGGCTCTAATATAGACATTCCTATAAATGTTGTAGATAATGTTTACTACCATTTTGCTATCAGCTCCATCTAGAAAGCTGATCAGAGTGTCAATCATCCTAGGTCTAAGGATATCTATGATGAGTTACTTGCTGATAATAAGAACTATCTAGATAAATGGATAGCCTCTTATTAAAGCAAATGGGACACTTATAATATTATATTGAACTGTGATGGTTGGACATGGCGTCATGGCCTAATAGGTGAAGTATTATTAACATTTTGATATATTGTGGTAAGAAGACATTCTTTCATAAGGTACAACATGTGGCACATGTTTGGTTGGAAAGAGTTGGACTCTGAAGTGGAAATGGGAGTGAATGACTTCTATTCCAACCGTTTGGTTAGAAGAGTCCTATTCCCATTTTAATTCCAGAAGAAATAGAAATGCCTCAATCTCCCAAAACCTAAACTCTACTCTTTTCTCGCATTCAAATTCTATTATGATTCCAATTTCGATATTGGTCACGAACCAAACACATCAGGGATATGGCCATTTCGATTTCAATTCCAATTCTAATATCGATTCCAATCACAAACCAAACACTCCTGTAATTGATTTGATAAGGGAGCAATATATTTTGAAGGTTGGTACTGACAATGGACCACCATGCAAAGTCATTAGGAATATTCTAATGATCAAGAGGCTATATATTTGCTAGACCCCATATGTTGTAAACTGCGTAGACATAAACTGACAGACATTGGTAGGGTCTACCAGGTGAAGTAGGTAGTGAAGACAGCCTAGACCATCACTTCTATAAATTTTTCATTGAAGACTATCAAATTTTGATCGGGATTTTATATTGTCATTAAATAATTTTAGCATGTTCCCTCACCACTGAATCCTTCTTCTAGAATGATTTTATACTGCTTTTAATGCCCGAATTAGAGTCATGTCCTATACATGCTTCTAATACATTGTATGAAAGGGTTGGCTTTTGACATACTGATAAAATTTTCGAAGAAAACTTTCATGGAATAGAAGGTTTTCATTCCAATTTGCCTTCAATCTGTTTGTTGATCTCCGTGGTCGGATCGCTCTTCACACTTCATGATGCTGCAGGACATCACTATTTTATTATATTTTAATAACAAGCTTTGATTGTTCAATTTCCTAACGATACAAGCCAAATAAACCCAAACGCTCAAATTCCCATTGCATCTCATGGAGTAGACATGTAATAGATGTGAAATATGAAAACAACCAAAATTTCTTACTTGAAATAAATTACTTTTCTTAAATTAGCTTGCAATTAAGTTACTATTGTCCGAAAATGAAATATCTAAGAATCCTGGCTCAACGTTGAACCGAGTGACCACGTTCAACACCAGATAAATTACAAACTTCTGCACCAACAACAAAAAAAACCAAAAATCTTGCAGGCTATTGGATCATGCAGCAGCATGAGTGATGAGGTGCCCAATATCTTCTACAATGAATTCCAAAGTTCGAACCCACAGATGAGATTAACCCAACCACATGCAACAGATCTGCTGAAGATGGATTTCGATCCGAGGTGTTGCTCAATAATCTAGTGCCCACTCCACATCCTTCCCTCAGAATATTTGATCAACCAATCTTAAGTCAACTGAAGTCGCTCTATCTATTCTTTAGCTATTTCCAAAGCTTGTCATGTTTTTAAAGATAAAATTATGAAGTCGGGCATTAATGAGCTCATTTGCAAATCGTTATGATAAAACCATGGAGGCAGACAATGTTTCCTCAAGTTCACGTACAAACTAATTCCCTGATTCGATATGCTTCAAGAAAGTTCTCTTTTTCCTTGACTACATCAGCTTACCAGCAAATAAGCTAGGAAAAATAGCAATCCACTTCCTTCTTTTCATTGTGTTGTTATTTCTTCTCCCCTCTCCTTCCACTTCACATTTTCTTCTTTTGGTTTCCCTACTAAGTCCATGACTACTTATCTTTCTTCTAGTCTAACTCGAATAAATTTCTAATGTAATTTCCTGAAATTTCAAGTAGAAAACTGAAAGCCATCTTCTACATCCTTCCAAAAGTTCCAACCACAACTAAACCTAAAACCCTATTTTCACCATGGCCTCCAAGCCACACAATCCTACATCCACACACCCGCACACATAACAAGAATCAATTTGATTTGTTTTTCCTTCATATGAGATCCTTCTTGTCCGAATTAAAGAGAATACCAAAAATACGGAGAAAAAGGGAGGGTTCTATATTTTCACCATGTGAACTTCCATAAGATCCACCAAAGGAAATGAGTTAGATTGACATGAAATAGGCTAGATCAGACATGCTCAGAACTATCCTCTGGAACAAAGGTATTCACTACCTTTTCCACCACCGCAAAAATCTTGGAGAATTATTGCTGTGTGTTAACTGCGACTTGGAGAAGGAAGTAGCATGAGTTCAAGCGGAGGAGACCTTCAGCATCATGAATTAATAAATAAGAGGAGATGGGGATCCAACACAACCTAAATTTTGCATTGCAGCCTTCCAGGCATTTAGAGCCACCGAAAGTTCTAAAACCTAAATCAATTTCTTTTTGATGAAAAAACCTAAATCAATTTCACTGTAGACGCCAAAAATTGATTCAACATTTCGAGCACAGAATCAGAGTACAAACTTTGGGATTTCATCAAGAACATATGATCGAATGAATCAACAAGGACTTGCTTTCTGAAATGGGAAGTTCTCTTGCGCATGGTACATAGTTTCCAAAACATGCAGATTCCAACAAGTAATAACAATCCAGTTGCTGCAACCTTTTACTTGCAAGCAATCAGAAGTGAGTTGTGAGGCACGATTAGGGCCATCATTCAGCATGCCAATGATCAGAAAAAGAAAACAACCAACAAGCATGTAACTCTTCCGCATACTGCAGCAGCAAATAGAGCTCATAAAATAGTAGTTCCGCTTTGCAGTGCAAAGTTCAAGATCTCGCACAGAAACTTATTGAGCTTTTACCGATGTCTATAAGGAGAGACTCAAAACACCAGAGGCAATGTCTATACAGAAACACTCTTCAAAGCCAGAAATAACTCTATTGTATAACAAAACAGTAGATAAACTCACTTGGGTGCACAGCTTCATTCGTCTACCTCTGCCTTGATTTCTCTTACCAGGTCGTCCTTGTAGTCTTCAAAGGTACCTGGGTATTTCGTCACAGTGCCTTCTTCCACGATCCATATCTCGCTCTTCTCTTCATCCTCACAGACGCGAGATATCAGCCGTGAGTCGTGGCTCACCAAGACAACCCCACCAGTGAACTGCTCCAGTGCTTCAGCCAAAGCATCGATACTCTGCATATCTAGATGATTTGTGGGCTCATCCAGCAATAGAATATGAGGCTTGGACATAGAAATCGAAGTAAAGACGACTCGGGCCTTCTGACCACCAGAGAGTTTGGCAATAGGGGTAAGGTGATTGTGGCTCGGCAGTCCAAACTTGCCAAGCTTCGCACGAACGGCCTCTTGCTTGCTGAATCCTTCCTGGTCCGGATGAAGACGGAGGAGATACCGAACTGGGTTCTCTTCCATTGTCAAGAGATCCACAAAATGTTGGGAATACCTCCCAATCCTCAGTTTTTGGCTCCTGCGCACCTCGCCCTCGGTGGGCACCAAGTCTCCTGCAAGCAAATTCAAGAGTGTCGACTTCCCGGCTCCATTAGGACCCACAATGGCAACCCTCGTTCCCATGTCGATGCCGACGTCAACATTCGAAAGCCTGAAATCCTCCCTGTTGGGGTAACTGAAGCTCACCTCGATGAGCTGCAAGAGGGGAGGTGTGAGCTCGGTAGGCTCAGGGAAGCTGAACTGAACAGTGTAGTCCTTCCACTTCTGGGGGACGTCCTGCGGCAGGTCATCGTCATCATCTACCTTACCCTTCCCCTTGCTCTTTGAAGCTTCCTTGGAAGCAACAAACTTGGCTCGCTCCTTGACCTTGTCCTGCTGCGCCTTGCTTCCGCTCCTCTGCGCCGCCTTCCTCTGCTTGTCGTATGTCTCAAACTTCTTGTTCACCTCCTTGCGCTTCTGCTCGTAGCCGCTCTCGAAGTCATCGAAGTTCCCACGGTAGATATGAAGCTTCATCTCATGAAGGTGGATGATTTCACTGCAGACACTGTTAAGGAAGTCGCGGTCATGGGAGACCACCACGAGCGTCTTCTTCCACCGGCACAGGTACTCCTCGAGCCAAAGCACCGCCCTGAGATCAAGGTGGTTGGTCGGCTCGTCGAGCAACAACAAGGTCGGCTGCATGAAGAGGGCTCGAGCCAAAGAGATCCTCATCCTCCATCCTCCGCTGAACGACCGGGTGGGGCGAACCTGCATCTCCTTGGTGAACCCCAGACCTGCCAATATCTTGGACGCCTGAGCCTCAGCAGCATCAGAGCCCAAAAGCTGCAATCTTTCGTACAATTCTGCAAGCCGCTCGCCATCGTCATCGTCCTCATCCCCTTCTGTCCTCTCAGACAGGGTGGCCACCTCCTCGCGGAGCCTGACGAGCTCTTCGTTGGCAGAGACCACGGCCTCGAGGGCAGTCCGGTCATCACCGACCACCTCCTGCTCGACGAGAAGCACATCGATGTTCCGGGGGACGGGGATCTTCCGCCATGCGAGAAGCTTCAGGAGGGTGGACTTGCCCTTGCCGTTGGGACCGACAAGGCCGTAGCGCTTGCCGTGGGAGATCTTCAAGGAGGCGTTCTTGAGCAGCTCCTTGCCCGCGGCCGACACCGTGAAGTTTTCGATCGAAACATCCCGAACGTTGGCATCGGCGGCGGCGTCCTGGCCGTCGGTATCGAGAGCGGAGGCGCGGGTGCCGATGACCACGTTGAACACGTCTTTGTCATCCTTGAGGGCCTCCTTACGGGCGTGCTCGGCGTTGGCCGCAGCGATCTGCTCCTTCTTCCCCCGCTTCTTGACCTCCTTGTCGGAAAGCGTGGCGGCGGTGAGCTCGGTAACGGCGGAACGTGTCTTGGCCTTTGGGATCTCATCGGCGTCGGCGAGATCGGATTCATCGACGTCATCATCGTCTGTGGGGGGCAAATCGAGCTCATCCATGTAGGAGTTGCGGTTGGGTTTCGGCTTGGATTTCTTGGAGACGGCGGCGGAGGAGGAGGGCTTGGGCTTGTCCATGCTGGCGAGCATGGCGGAGACCGAGAGCTTCTCCTTCTTGCCGCCGGCGGCGGAGGACTTCGAGGGCTTCGAAGAGGGGGCAGCAGAGGAGCGGTCGTCGGAGGCCGGCTTCCTCCCCATGGCGGCGGTCGGGGCGGCGGCGGTGGTATTAGGTCGGCGATAAGAGAAGCAATAGGGAGAGAGAGAAGCAAGAGGAAAGGTGAGGAGGTATCACCCATTGGCTTTGCGACAGATATTCTTTATAAAAAGAAAGGATGGAAGGCGGTTCGACGTTTCGGTCCGAACAAAGGCTGGACCCGGTTCGACAGGATTAGGTTTATTAACTTGGGCAAATAGATCGATACAAAGGTGAAAACCTGTCAAGGAATAAAAATAGTGAAAAAATAACAAGGAAGCAGAGTAAGATTCGTTCAAAACACTGTAAATTTTGTATAGTTGGACAATTTAAATGTCCATGACAAGCTTAATAGTCTGCAAAGATCAAAACTTGATAAATATAATATATGTGAATCTAAAAGCTCAGGAAATTAACTGTTTTGTTTATTCATATCAGAAGTAAAATTAAATATGATTTTTAAAAAAATCAAATATGTCTAAAAATGATTTATTGAAAGGCTGGTCAATTTATTAACAACAAATGCGTTGAATTATGCTTGTTTTAAATAAAGATTGATGCAAATTAAGTAGTAAGAAAACCTACTGGCTTGTTAAAAAAATGTCATATTAACCCTAAGATGTAACAATCATGTATGGAATAATTTGTAACAATAAATATTAACAATACGAAAAGTACAAGAGAGCACTATGAAAAGAAGCATGAATTATTAAAAAAAAAAAGAGGGTAACATAAAAATCTAAGCGGACGAGAAAGAATCAAGGAGTTCATGTAAATATCCACTCGGTCACAATTTCTATTTAATTAAGGACTCTAACCCATGCACTCTCTACATGGCACTCTCCATCACACCCATCCAATTCACAATGCTGGAAAAGGATGGCCACTAAGCTTAACCGAGCACCCAAATCATACTTAACATTATACTCGGACATTATGTAGTGAGAGTCATCAAAATTTATTTGATGAACTATGGCCTAACAATGAATAGACCTTATGAAACAGTGCTTGAGACCGATAAAACCCTAGTTGGAGGTGAGCAAATCTTTTTTGATAATGAGGTGAGGGAATTCTGGGCAGGCAACCCTGCTTAATTAAGTTGCAGGCTTTTGTTTTGTCTAGCATTGCTCCACATAACTCATTAAACATCAAAGAACAGTCTTGCAACAATAACCACTTCAACACTACCAACGATTCCTCTTGAACAAACAAACAAAATGAATATGCTAGGATCCGTTTGCTTCTGCTTTTGATTTCAAGAACTCAACAAAAAAATGATCTAGGACCAACCAGCATGCATGATGATACACTTCTGATTTTAAAAATAGTTGTAAATTCTTTAGAACTTTTGGAAGGAAAAATGTATTGCTTTCAAAAAGAGCTAAAATGAAAACAAACTATGAATGCTATCTTCAATATCAATCTCCATGTAACCATTGCACTTCAATTTAAAAAAAAAATAAAATCAATCTCTATGTGGTATTTCACCAATTTGTTGAGAAACAAAAACACAAAAATAATAACAATGCTTAAAAAGTCCATACAGCGCATGTACATGTGGGAGCAAATACTATGCAAATGACATCCAAATACCAATGCCACACCAAAATAGCACATTGGAGCACACAAAGAATAATAGAAAAATATTTCTTATAAATAATGAACGGAAAGAGAGCTTGTTGGCTTTTAAGATGATTTCTGGAAAACAAATGGCTCCACCTGGCTGAAGAATGATCTCGGCAAAATGAGATTAAACTGCTAAGTTATGGACCTTATGGTACATGAAATGATACCTCCCTCACCACCGATCCCGTAAACAATGATTGCATTGTGTAATATTTCCCTCATTTAGAACAAATTCTACACATAAACAAATCGATACTTGTAGGCGTAGAGATTGAAAACAAATCCCAGAATCACTGAACATTCAGGAAGGATATCTTCCCAAAGTATTCCACAATATATAGTCCCCAGAGGAAGCCTGTTAATGTCAAAAGGTTATGGTAAGAAACTAGCAGAGAATAGTCGAAGAAAAATCTATACACATATTTAAGATCAGAATTTTTTTAGCTGCATGTAATGATTCTTAAGCACAATCTTTTGTCACTTCCAACATTGTTAAATTGTAGAAAAGACCAAGTTCAAGTAAACACCACATTATAACTACCTCAAGAACCTTGTACGATCAACAAAAACAAGCCTATGAAACCTTGTTATTGTCAGATCATGCAAGAAGAGCAGTAGAAAGAGGGGTAGGAAATAAAAAACTTGATTTTTTTCTCACACATCAGCAAAGAATGCAAAGATTTTTTTTTAATAATTATAGTTAATATTGAGCTTAAAGTTTTTAAAACCCCTTCATAACCATTAACTAAAACAAGCTGCTAACCTACCATCGCCCATTCAACCTGCTCGTCTTTTAGGCATAAAAGGGATAAAGAGATACTCGTGAGTCTGCAAGGTGGATTAAAGACCCTATTCCCATCTTAATGGCTATGTATTTTATAATTTTTTCCTTACAGACTTAGTTAATGGGTAATGCAATATATTATTTATGGCTGTCAGGTTGGCTGTTCTAAATCTCGAAATGCAATCTTAGACATAGAAGAACTGTTGGGAACTTATTTATAAACCGAGTCCATTGAACTTAGCATCCTAAACAATTAACGACCTCCATCAACTATTTACAGAACTTATATTTTGACTGGAGTTTAATGGAAAATCTAAGGCACAGTATTGATTACTTAAGGGGCCGAGGAAGTGATGATTGCATCTTGGGACTTCTAGAAGGATAGAATTATATAATGAGCATGAAGGGCTTAGAACCAGCAAAATTGTTCCTTAATAACATAACGGAAGCGGAACCTTGAAAGCCAAATACAATTAGATTATTAGAACTTACAATATCAATCTAGGGATGGAGGTGTTATAGACATGAAAAAGGAAAAAATAATAATAACCTACCTGCATAGAGAACTCTACTGGTGCTTTAAAGCTGGATAAATGCTTGCCTGCACATCACAGAAATTTCTCGGACGAGAGAAATTGCAAATTCAAGTCCTGCAATTACAGTAAGAGCAGAACGAAATCACAGGGATCATGAACATGTCTGCATTGCATCCCCCAGGACAAGGTAACAAAACTAAGAAGGCAAACCAGATCCATAGGAATATAGTACCCCTTCCTCTATATTATTAACAGTATATATATTAAAATATTGATGATCACAGTTAAGAAACAAAAGGCAGGCTTGAGTAGTTGAAATCAATAACATGATATAAAGTCATGGTAAGTTCCAGAAGATCTGGTGCAGGAATAACCATTCCACAGAAATCAGTGAAACAAACAGTTGAAGTACAATCCAGATGCTGTTGCAAAGGAAAATGTTCTCTTTTAATTCTATGACGGTGTCAAGTCAGTAGTTAACATGCTTGTCAAGATTGACCTCAAAAGAATTTTGAGTAATGACAGTAACTATAGGATAATATCACTTTTCAATGATTCACATAAAATCAACCTATGGAGCTAAAAGTTTAACCAATATGCTGCACTTGCTCAGACATCTAATTCCAGACCTATGCAGCAGGATACTAGGCCTGCAGAATGGATCTAACATTATTTTTTTTAAAAAAAGAATAAACAGATAACGCAAGTAACTCATTCTCATGGATAAATGTCGTCCATGTATAATGTTTTGGAGACGAAGAATTACAAAATTTTCTTTTGTGGAGGGGTAAAATAAATTCCAGGAGTGATAAGTAGATGAAATGTTCTGCACTGAAAAACGGATTCTTTGGACTGACATAAATCTCAACCAGGTTCCCTGCCTGCTGGTGGTTGGACCAATAAGATCCATAAATTACTGCTCATAAAGTCAAGAACCAGGTCAGCATCATCCTTCGGTGGTCCAAAGAACCCACAAGACATGCAACTTAATCCAACTAAGGATTCGAAAGAGTACTTGGCAAATGATTGAACAAAGAGTTGGTCTTTCAATTTTTCAAATGAATCATACATTAATTTGTTCCCAAATGCCAATACTATTCTTGCAAAAATTCTTATTCAACAAGAATGCAATTGAAACCATTAATTTTTTATCCCCTGGTACCGAACAATGGAAAGCTCAAGTAGTATCAAACAACTTTAAAAGGCAGACTTCTAGGAGTTAATTTGAGCCACTCCAATGTGGCATAGATTTTTTGGAAGGATGTCCTTAAGTGTGAAGACAGTTTATTATGTGGGCTCTCAGTCAAGTAAGGAAATGGGAAAACAATTAGATTCTGGACTGATTTATGGACTGGTAAAAACTCTTTAGCCTCTCTTTTCCCTTGCCAATATGAAGCCTGCACTGCCAAGTGCACTACTAGATGACTTCCATTTTATTACCAATTCGCAAGTTGATGGCAACCTATCTTCCAACAAGGAATAGATGAGGATATTGTCACCGATTATGCTATAACTTCTTTTGCTCCTATCACATTCCAATCCAATCCCTGAGCCTGAGAAATCGGGATCTTTCAGAGTAAGCTCATACTACTCATTCCTCAGCTCTCATGAAATCAAAGATGCCTCTGCCAGTCACCCTTGGAAAGCTTTTACACCACCGTAAGCCAAGTTCTTCAGCTGGCTTGCCATCAAGAAGAAGATCTTGACCGAGGATAACTTAAGAAAGAGAAACTGGCCCTCAACTAACAACTGGACTCTATGCTCTTCCACGATGGAGACACCTTTCCTGTTGTTATATTGCCCCTTCCCCAAGCGGATCTGGCAACACTATTGAAACTTTCTATCCTAAGCACACCCAAACAATATAATATTCCTTTGGACAGATTGGAGGAACAAGAGAGTCAAATCTTGCATTCGACCTGCATGGGACGCACTGGTTATCATCATTTGGTCTCTCTGGCATGAGTGAAATAATAGGATATTCAATCAAAAATCATCAACGTTGGATGCAGTGATTGCCAAGATCCAACACACGCATTATGAACAGGCAAACATGGATAGAGGGAGGAAAGCTGGTCCTTCACATTATTCTTGACTCTATAGAGCACAAAGTAGCTTGCTTCGTCTTTTACTTTGCCTTCAAATCCTCCTCCTTTGAACCTTCTCCATTCCTCCTCACTCTCTAATCTTTTGTACTTTTCTTGTACTGCAATCTGTTTTCATTAACTCGACGAATTGGGGTGGCTTTTGCCTTCCTCTCATTCAAAAACACAAAAAAAAAACCTCGAGTTCAATTTTGTTCGAATTGTGTCCATATCCGTGGGGAGTTACTGAAACATCAGACCATC